>NC_139683.1:91607941-91932266 GCF_964106915.1 Podarcis gaigeae | reverse complement strand
GTTAATGAGCATTAACACCACGGAACACGATCTGAAAGAAGCGAAATCCAAAATTCTTCTTTCTATGTAGCTGGAACGCAAAACAACCTGTTTGGGGAGGTTTAGGCTCAGTACACTTCGCTTTGCTATTTGTGGGTGGAAAGAACATGGAAAGAACAATCCAAACTTTTTCGTCTGCTTTCTATTGACATGGAACCAAAACACCTATGCTTGATTACGGCTGCTAAGAAACATTTCACTCTGAGATTTTTGGGTGAATGTGCATTCTAACCCCAAAAACACCAATTTGCAACAAAACCAATCAGAGCTTTATCGTCTTTCTTTTTAAGTGGATGGAACCCAAAAAACCTTTTTGCTTTGGTTGGAGGTGATTCTGGTGCACACCCATAAAACACCATGCGAATTGAAATAAGCCCTAGCAATGCTTATTCATCTTCTTTCTACGCCGATGGAAGCGAAAAGACGGTTTTGTGTTATTTGGGACTCATTACACATACTTTGCGATTTCTGGGTTAATGAGCATTAACACCACGGAACACGATCTGAAATAATCGAAATCCAAAATTCTTCTTTCTATGTAGCTGGAACGCAAAACAACCTGTTTGGGGAGGTTTAGGCTCAGTACACTTCCCTTTGCTATTTGTGGGTGGAAAGAACATGGAAAGAACAATCCAAACCTTTTCGTCTGCTTTCTATTGACATGGAACCAAAACACCTATGCTTGATTATGGCTGTTAAGAAACATTTCACTCTGAGATTTTTGGGTGAATGTGCATTCTAACCCCAAAAACACCAATTTGCAACAAAACCAATCAGAGCTTTATCGTCTTTCTTTTTAAGTGGATGGAACCCAAAACACCTTTTTGCTTTGGTAGGAGGTGATTCTGGTGCACACCCATAAAACACCATGCGAATTGAAATAAGCCCTATCGATGCTTATTCGTCTTCTTTCTACGCCGATGGAAGCGAAAAGACAGTTTTGTGTTATTTGGGACTCATTACACATACTTTGCGATTTCTGGGTTAATGAGCATAACACCACGGAACACGATCTGAAAGAAGCGAAATCCAAAATTCTTCTTTCTATGTAGCTGGAACGCAAAACAACCTGTTTGGGGAGGTTTAGGCTCAGTACACTTCGCTTTGCTATTTGTGGGTGGAAAGAACATGGAAAGAACAATCCAAACTTTTTCGTCTGCTTTCTATTGACATGGAACCAAAACACCTATGCTTGATTACGGCTGCTAAGAAACATTTCACTCTGAGATTTTTGGGTGAATGTGCATTCTAACCCCAAAAACACCAATTTGCAACAAAACCAATCAGAGCTTTATCGTCTTTCTTTTTAAGTGGATGGAACCCCTAAACACCTTTTTGCTTTGGTTGGAGGTGATTCTGGTGCACACCCATAAAACACCATGCGAATTGAAATAAGCCCTAGCAATGCTTATTCGTCTTCTTTCTACGCCGATGGAAGCGAAAAGATGGTTTTGTGTTATTTGGGACTCATTACACATACTTTGCGATTTCTGGGTTAATGAGCATTAACACCACGGAACACGATCTGAAAGAAGCGAAATCCAAAATTCTTCTTTCTATGTAGCTGGAACGCAAAACAACCTGTTTGGGGAGGTTTAGGCTCAGTACACTTCGCTTTGCTATTTGTGGGTGGAAAGAACATGGAAAGAACAATCCAAACTTTTTCGTCTGCTTTCTATTGACATGGAACCAAAACACCTATGCTTGATTACGGCTGCTAAGAAACATTTCACTCTGAGATTTTTGGGTGAATGTGCATTCTAACCCCAAAAACACCAATTTGCAACAAAACCAATCAGAGCTTTATCGTCTTTCTTTTTAAGTGGATGGAACCCAAAAAACCTTTTTGCTTTGGTTGGAGGTGATTCTGGTGCACACCCATAAAACACCATGCGAATTGAAATAAGCCCTAGCAATGCTTATTCATCTTCTTTCTACGCCGATGGAAGCGAAAAGACGGTTTTGTGTTATTTGGGACTCATTACACATACTTTGCGATTTCTGGGTTAATGAGCATTAACACCACGGAACACGATCTGAAATAAGCGAAATCCAAAATTCTTCTTTCTATGTAGCTGGAACGCAAAACAACCTGTTTGGGGAGGTTTAGGCTCAGTACACTTCGTTTTGATATTTGTGGGTGGAAAGAACATGGAAAGAACAATCCAAACTTTTTCGTCTGCTTTCTATTGACATGGAACCAAAACACCTATGCTTGATTACGGCTGCTAAGAAACATTTCACTCTGAGATTTTTGGGTGAATGTGCATTCTAACCCCAAAAACACCAATTTGCAACAAAACCAATCAGAGCTTTATCGTCTTTCTTTTTAAGTGGATGGAACCCAAAACACCTTTTTGCTTTGGTTGGAGGTGATTCTGGTGCACACCCATAAAACACCATGCGAATTGAAATAAGCCCTAGCAATGCTTATTCGTCTTCTTTCTACGCATATGGAAGCGAAAAGACGGTTTTGTGTTATTTGGGACTCATTACACATACTTTGCGATTTCTGGGTTAATGAGCATTAACACCACGGAACACGATCTGAAAGAAGCGAAATCCAAAATTCTTCTTTCTATGTAGCTGGAACGCAAAACAACCTGTTTGGGGAGGTTTAGGCTCAGTACACTTCCCTTTGCTATTTGTGGGTGGAAAGAACATGGAAAGAACAATCCAAACTTTTTCGTCTGCTTTCTATTGACATGGAACCAAAACACCTATGCTTGATTATGGCTGTTAAGAAACATTTCACTCTGAGATTTTTGGGTGAATGTGCATTCTAACCCCAAAAACACCAATTTGCAACAAAACCAATCAGAGCTTTATCGTCTTTCTTTTTAAGTGGATGGAACCCAAAACACCTTTTTGCTTTGGTTGGAGGTGATTCTGGTGCACACCCATAAAACACCATGCGAATTGAAATAAGCCCTGGCAATGCTTATTCGTCTTCTTTCTACGCATATGGAAGCGAAAAGACAGTTTTGTGTTATTTGGGACTCATTACACATACTTTGCGATTTCTGGGTTAATGAGCATTAACACCACGGAACACGATCTGAAAGAAGCG
Organism: Podarcis gaigeae; assembly: GCF_964106915.1. Classification (NCBI taxonomy): domain Eukaryota; kingdom Metazoa; phylum Chordata; class Lepidosauria; order Squamata; family Lacertidae; genus Podarcis; species Podarcis gaigeae. The sequence goes on along the minus strand of NC_139683.1, from coordinate 91,929,157 downwards.
AAATCCAAAATTCTTCTTTCTATGTAGCTGGAACGCAAAACAACCTGTTTGGGGAGGTTTAGGCTCAGTACACTTCGCTTTGCTATTTGTGGGTGGAAAGAACATGGAAAGAACAATCCAAACTTTTTTGTCTGCTTTCTATTGACATGGAACCAAAACACCTATGCTTGATTACGGCTGCTAAGAAACATTTCACTCTGAGATTTTTGGGTGAATGTGCATTCTAACCCCAAAAACACCAATTTGCAACAAAACCAATCAGAGCTTTATCGTCTTTCTTTTTAAGTGGATGGAACCCAAAAAACCTTTTTGCTTTGGTTGGAGGTGATTCTGGTGCACACCCATAAAACACCATGCGAATTGAAATAAGCCCTAGCAATGCTTATTCATCTTCTTTCTACGCCGATGGAAGCGAAAAGACGGTTTTGTGTTATTTGGGACTCATTACACATACTTTGCGATTTCTGGGTTAATGAGCATTAACACCACGGAACACGATCTGAAATAAGCGAAATCCAAAATTCTTCTTTCTATGTAGCTGGAACGCAAAACAACCTGTTTGGGGAGGTTTAGGCTCAGTACACTTCGTTTTGATATTTGTGGGTGGAAAGAACATGGAAAGAACAATCCAAACTTTTTCGTCTGCTTTCTATTGACATGGAACCAAAACACCTATGCTTGATTACGGCTGCTAAGAAACATTTCACTCTGAGATTTTTGGGTGAATGTGCATTCTAACCCCAAAAACACCAATTTGCAACAAAACCAATCAGAGCTTTATCGTCTTTCTTTTTAAGTGGATGGAACCCAAAACACCTTTTTGCTTTGGTTGGAGGTGATTCTGGTGCACACCCATAAAACACCATGCGAATTGAAATAAGCCCTAGCAATGCTTATTCGTCTTCTTTCTACGCATATGGAAGCGAAAAGACGGTTTTGTGTTATTTGGGACTCATTACACATACTTTGCGATTTCTGGGTTAATGAGCATTAACACCACGGAACGCGATCTGAAAGAAGCGAAATCCAAAATTCTTCTTTCTATGTAGCTGGAACGCAAAACAACCTGTTTGGGGAGGTTTAGGCTCAGTACACTTCGCTTTGCTATTTGTGGGTGGAAAGAACATGGAAAGAACAATCCAAACTTTTTCGTCTGCTTTCTATTGACATGGAACCAAAACACCTATGCTTGATTACGGCTGCTAAGAAACATTTCACTCTGAGATTTTTGGGTGAATGTGCATTCTAACCCCAAAAACACCAATTTGCAACAAAACCAATCAGAGCTTTATCGTCTTTCTTTTTAAGTGGATGGAACCCAAAAAACCTTTTTGCTTTGGTTGGAGGTGATTCTGGTGCACACCCATAAAACACCATGCGAATTGAAATAAGCCCTAGCAATGCTTATTCATCTTCTTTCTACGCCGATGGAAGCGAAAAGACGGTTTTGTGTTATTTGGGACTCATTACACATACTTTGCGATTTCTGGGTTAATGAGCATTAACACCACGGAACACGATCTGAAATAATCGAAATCCAAAATTCTTCTTTCTATGTAGCTGGAACGCAAAACAACCTGTTTGGGGAGGTTTAGGCTCAGTACACTTCCCTTTGCTATTTGTGGGTGGAAAGAACATGGAAAGAACAATCCAAACTTTTTCGTCTGCTTTCTATTGACATGGAACCAAAACACCTATGCTTGATTATGGCTGTTAAGAAACATTTCACTCTGAGATTTTTGGGTGAATGTGCATTCTAACCCCAAAAACACCAATTTGCAACAAAACCAATCAGAGCTTTATCGTCTTTCTTTTTAAGTGGATGGAACCCAAAACACCTTTTTGCTTTGGTTGGAGGTGATTCTGGTGCACACCCATAAAACACCATGCGAATTGAAATAAGCCCTGGCAATGCTTATTCGTCTTCTTTCTACGCATATGGAAGCGAAAAGACGGTTTTGTGTTATTTGGGACTCATTACACATACTTTGCGATTTCTGGGTTAATGAGCATTAACACCACGGAACACGATCTGAAAGAAGCGAAATCCAAAATTCTTCTTTCTATGTAGCTGGAACGCAAAACAACCTGTTTGGGGAGGTTTAGGCTCAGTACACTTCGCTTTGCTATTTGTGGGTGGAAAGAACATGGAAAGAACAATCCAAACTTTTTTGTCTGCTTTCTATTGACATGGAACCAAAACACCTATGCTTGATTACGGCTGCTAAGAAACATTTCACTCTGAGATTTTTGGGTGAATGTGCATTCTAACCCCAAAAACACCATTGCAACAAAACCAATCAGAGCTTTATCGTCTTTCTTTTTAAGTGGATGGAACCCCTAAACACCTTTTTGCTTTGGTTGGAGGTGATTCTGGTGCACACCCATAAAACACCATGCGAATTGAAATAAGCCCTAGCAATGCTTATTCATCTTCTTTCTACGCCGATGGAAGCGAAAAGATGGTTTTGTGTTATTTGGGACTCATTACACATACTTTGCGATTTCTGGGTTAATGAGCATTAACACCACGGAACACGATCTGAAAGAAGCGAAATCCAAAATTCTTCTTTCTATGTAGCTGGAACGCAAAACAACCTGTTTGGGGAGGTTTAGGCTCAGTACACTTCGTTTTGATATTTGTGGGTGGAAAGAACATGGAAAGAACAATCCAAACTTTTTCGTCTGCTTTCTATTGACATGGAACCAAAACACCTATGCTTGATTACGGCTGCTAAGAAACATTTCATTCTGAGATTTTTGGGTGAATGTGCATTCTAACCCCAAAAACACCAATTTGCAACAAAACCAATCAGAGCTTTATCGTCTTTCTTTTTAAGTGGATGGAACCCAAAACACCTTTTTGCTTTGGTTGGAGGTGATTCTGGTGCACACCCATAAAACACCATGCGAATTGAAATAAGCCCTAGCAATGCTTATTCGTCTTCTTTTTACGCCGATGGAAGCGAAAATATGGTTTTGTGTTATTTGGGACTCATTACACATACTTTGCGATTTCTGGGTTAATGAGCATTAACTCCACGGAACACGATCTGAAAGAAGCGAAATCCAAAATTCTTCTTTCTATGTAGCTGGAACGCAAAACAACCTGTTTGGGGAGGTTTAGGCTCAGTACACTTCGCTTTGATATTTGTGGGTGGAAAGAACATGGAAAGAACAATCCAAACTTTTTCGTCTGCTTTCTATTGACATGGAACCAAAACACCTATGCTTGATTACGGCTGCTAAGAAACATTTCACTCTGAGATTTTTGGGTGAATGTGCATTCTAACCCCAAAAATACCAATTTGCAACAAAACCAATCAGAGCTTTAGCGTCTTTCTTTTTAAGTGGATGGAACCCAAAACACCTTTTTGCTTTGGTAGGAGGTGATTCTGGTGCACACCCATAAAACACCATGCGAATTGAAATAAGCCCTGGCAATGCTTATTCGTCTTCTTTCTACGCATATGGAAGCGAAAAGATGGTTTTGTGTTATTTGGGACTCATTACACATACTTTGCGATTTCTGGGTTAATGAGCATAACACCACGGAACACGATCTGAAAGAAGCGAAATCCAAAATTCTTCTTTCTATGTAGCTGGAACGCAAAACAACCTGTTTGGGGAGGTTTAGGCTCAGTACACTTCGCTTTGCTATTTGTGGGTGGAAAGAACATGGAAAGAACAATCCAAACTTTTTCGTCTGCTTTCTATTGACATGGAACCAAAACACCTATGCTTGATTACGGCTGTTAAGAAACATTTCACTCTGAGATTTTTGGGTGAATGTGCATTCTAACCCCAAAAACACCAATTTGCAACAAAACCAATCAGAGCTTTATCGTCTTTCTTTTTAAGTGGATGGAACCCAAAACACCTTTTTGCTTTGGTTGGAGGTGATTCTGGTGCACACCCATAAAACACCATGCGAATTGAAATAAGCCCTAGCAATGCTTATTCGTCTTCTTTATACGCCGATGGAAGCGAAAAGATGGTTTTGTGTTATTTGGGACTCATTACACATACTTTGCAATTTCTGGGTTAATGAGCATAACACCACGGAACACGATCTGAAAGAAGCGAAATCCAAAATTCTTCTTTCTATGTAGCTGGAACGCAAAACAACCTGTTTGGGGAGGTTTAGGCTCAGTACACTTCGCTTTGCTATTTGTGGGTGGAAAGAACATGGAAAGAACAATCCAAACTTTTTCGTCTGCTTTCTATTGACATGGAACCAAAACACCTATGCTTGATTACGGCTGTTAAGAAACATTTCACTCTGAGATTTTTGGGTGAATGTGCATTCTAACCCCAAAAACACCAATTTGCAACAAAACCAATCAGAGCTTTATCGTCTTTCTTTTTAAGTGGATGGAACCCAAAACACCTTTTTGCTTTGGTAGGAGGTGATTCTGGTACACACCCATAAAACACCATCCGAATTGAAATAAGCCCTATCGATGCTTATTCGTCTTCTTTCTACGCATATGGAAGCGAAAAGATGGTTTTGTGTTATTTGGGACTCATTACACATACTTTGCGATTTCTGGGTTAATGAGCATTAACTCCACGGAACACGATCTGAAAGAAGCGAAATCCAAAATTCTTCTTTCTATGTAGCTGGAACGCAAAACAACCTGTTTGGGGAGGTTTAGGCTCAGTACACTTCGCTTTGATATTTGTGGGTGGAAAGAACATGGAAAGAACAATCCAAACTTTTTCGTCTGCTTTCTATTGACATGGAACCAAAACACCTATGCTTGATTACGGCTGCTAAGAAACATTTCACTCTGAGATTTTTGGGTGAATGTGCATTCTAACCCCAAAAACACCAATTTGCAACAAAACCAATCAGAGCTTTAGCGTCTTTCTTTTTAAGTGGATGGAACCCAAAACACCTTTTTGCTTTGGTAGGAGGTGATTCTGGTGCACACCCATAAAACACCATGCGAATTGAAATAAGCCCTGGCAATGCTTATTCGTCTTCTTTCTACGCATATGGAAGCGAAAAGATGGTTTTGTGTTATTTGGGACTCATTACACATACTTTGCGATTTCTGGGTTAATGAGCATAACACCACGGAACACGATCTGAAAGAAGCGAATTCCAAAATTCTTCTTTCTATGTAGCTGGAACGCAAAACAACCTGTTTGGGGAGGTTTAGGCTCAGTACACTTCGCTTTGCTATTTGTGGGTGGAAAGAACATGGAAAGAACAATCCAAACTTTTTCGTCTGCTTTCTATTGACATGGAACCAAAACACCTATGCTTGATTACGGCTGTTAAGAAACATTTCACTCTGAGATTTTTGGGTGAATGTGCATTCTAACCCCAAAAACACCAATTTGCAACAAAACCAATCAGAGCTTTATCGTCTTTCTTTTTAAGTGGATGGAACCCAAAACACCTTTTTGCTTTGGTAGGAGGTGATTCTGGTGCACACCCATAAAACACCATGCGAATTGAAATAAGCCCTATCGATGCTTATTCGTCTTCTTTCTACGCCGATGGAAGCGAAAAGACAGTTTTGTGTTATTTGGGACTCATTACACATACTTTGCGATTTCTGGGTTAATGAGCATAACACCACGGAACACGATCTGAAAGAAGCGAAATCCAAAATTCTTCTTTCTATGTAGCTGGAACGCAAAACAACCTGTTTGGGGAGGTTTAGGCTCAGTACACTTCGCTTTGCTATTTGTGGGTGGAAAGAACATGGAAAGAACAATCCAAACTTTTTCGTCTGCTTTCTATTGACATGGAACCAAAACACCTATGCTTGATTACGGCTGCTAAGAAACATTTCACTCTGAGATTTTTGGGTGAATGTGCATTCTAACCCCAAAAACACCAATTTGCAACAAAACCAATCAGAGCTTTAGCGTCTTTCTTTTTAAGTGGATGGAACCCAAAACACCTTTTTGCTTTGGTAGGAGGTGATTCTGGTGCACACCCATAAAACACCATGCGAATTGAAATAAGCCCTGGCAATGCTTATTCGTCTTCTTTCTACGCATATGGAAGCGAAAAGATGGTTTTGTGTTATTTGGGACTCATTACACATACTTTGCGATTTCTGGGTTAATGAGCATAACACCACGGAACACGATCTGAAAGAAGCGAAATCCAAAATTCTTCTTTCTATGTAGCTGGAACGCAAAACAACCTGTTTGGGGAGGTTTAGGCTCAGTACACTTCGCTTTGCTATTTGTGGGTGGAAAGAACATGGAAAGAACAATCCAAACTTTTTCGTCTGCTTTCTATTGACATGGAACCAAAACACCTATGCTTGATTACGGCTGTTAAGAAACATTTCACTCTGAGATTTTTGGGTGAATGTGCATTCTAACCCCAAAAACACCAATTTGCAACAAAACCAATCAGAGCTTTATCGTCTTTCTTTTTAAGTGGATGGAACCCAAAACACCTTTTTGCTTTGGTTGGAGGTGATTCTGGTGCACACCCATAAAACACCATGCGAATTGAAATAAGCCCTAGCAATGCTTATTCGTCTTCTTTATACGCCGATGGAAGCGAAAAGATGGTTTTGTGTTATTTGGGACTCATTACACATACTTTGCAATTTCTGGGTTAATGAGCATAACACCACGGAACACGATCTGAAAGAAGCGAAATCCAAAATTCTTCTTTCTATGTAGCTGGAACGCAAAACAACCTGTTTGGGGAGGTTTAGGCTCAGTACACTTCGCTTTGCTATTTGTGGGTGGAAAGAACATGGAAAGAACAATCCAAACTTTTTCGTCTGCTTTCTATTGACATGGAACCAAAACACCTATGCTTGATTACGGCTGTTAAGAAACATTTCACTCTGAGATTTTTGGGTGAATGTGCATTCTAACCCCAAAAACACCAATTTGCAACAAAACCAATCAGAGCTTTATCGTCTTTCTTTTTAAGTGGATGGAACCCAAAACACCTTTTTGCTTTGGTAGGAGGTGATTCTGGTACACACCCATAAAACACCATCCGAATTGAAATAAGCCCTATCGATGCTTATTCGTCTTCTTTCTACGCATATGGAAGCGAAAAGATGGTTTTGTGTTATTTGGGACTCATTACACATACTTTGCGATTTCTGGGTTAATGAGCATTAACTCCACGGAACACGATCTGAAAGAAGCGAAATCCAAAATTCTTCTTTCTATGTAGCTGGAACGCAAAACAACCTGTTTGGGGAGGTTTAGGCTCAGTACACTTCGCTTTGCTATTTGTGGGTGGAAAGAACATGGAAAGAACAATCCAAACTTTTTCGTCTGCTTTCTATTGACATGGAACCAAAACACCTATGCTTGATTACGGCTGCTAAGAAACATTTCACTCTGAGATTTTTGGGTGAATGTGCATTCTAACCCCAAAAACACCAATTTGCAACAAAACCAATCAGAGCTTTAGCGTCTTTCTTTTTAAGTGGATGGAACCCAAAACACCTTTTTGCTTTGGTAGGAGGTGATTCTGGTGCACACCCATAAAACACCATGCGAATTGAAATAAGCCCTGGCAATGCTTATTCGTCTTCTTTCTACGCATATGGAAGCGAAAAGATGGTTTTGTGTTATTTGGGACTCATTACACATACTTTGCGATTTCTGGGTTAATGAGCATAACACCACGGAACACGATCTGAAAGAAGCGAATTCCAAAATTCTTCTTTCTATGTAGCTGGAACGCAAAACAACCTGTTTGGGGAGGTTTAGGCTCAGTACACTTCGCTTTGCTATTTGTGGGTGGAAAGAACATGGAAAGAACAATCCAAACTTTTTCGTCTGCTTTCTATTGACATGGAACCAAAACACCTATGCTTGATTACGGCTGTTAAGAAACATTTCACTCTGAGATTTTTGGGTGAATGTGCATTCTAACCCCAAAAACACCAATTTGCAACAAAACCAATCAGAGCTTTATCGTCTTTCTTTTTAAGTGGATGGAACCCAAAACACCTTTTTGCTTTGGTAGGAGGTGATTCTGGTGCACACCCATAAAACACCATGCGAATTGAAATAAGCCCTATCGATGCTTATTCGTCTTCTTTCTACGCCGATGGAAGCGAAAAGACAGTTTTGTGTTATTTGGGACTCATTACACATACTTTGCGATTTCTGGGTTAATGAGCATAACACCACGGAACACGATCTGAAAGAAGCGAAATCCAAAATTCTTCTTTCTATGTAGCTGGAACGCAAAACAACCTGTTTGGGGAGGTTTAGGCTCAGTACACTTCGCTTTGCTATTTGTGGGTGGAAAGAACATGGAAAGAACAATCCAAACTTTTTCGTCTGCTTTCTATTGACATGGAACCAAAACACCTATGCTTGATTACGGCTGTTAAGAAACATTTCACTCTGAGATTTTTGGGTGAATGTGCATTCTAACCCCAAAAACACCAATTTGCAACAAAACCAATCAGAGCTTTATCGTCTTTCTTTTTAAGTGGATGGAACCCAAAACACCTTTTTGCTTTGGTTGGAGGTGATTCTGGTGCACACCCATAAAACACCATGCGAATTGAAATAAGCCCTAGCAATGCTTATTCGTCTTCTTTATACGCCGATGGAAGCGAAAAGATGGTTTTGTGTTATTTGGGACTCATTACACATACTTTGCAATTTCTGGGTTAATGAGCATAACACCACGGAACACGATCTGAAAGAAGCGAAACCCAAAATTCTTCTTTCTATGTAGCTGGAACGCAAAACAACCTGTTTGGGGAGGTTTAGGCTCAGTACACTTCGCTTTGCTATTTGTGGGTGGAAAGAACATGGAAAGAACAATCCAAACTTTTTCGTCTGCTTTCTATTGACATGGAACCAAAACACCTATGCTTGATTACGGCTGCTAAGAAACATTTCACTCTGAGATTTTTGGGTGAATGTGCATTCTAACCCCAAAAACACCAATTTGCAACAAAACCAATCAGAGCTTTATCGTCTTTCTTTTTAAGTGGATGGAACCCAAAACACATTTTTGCTTTGGTTGGAGGTGATTCTGGTGCACACCCATAAAACACCATGCGAATTGAAATAAGCCCTAGCAATGCTTATTCGTCTTCTTTTTACGCCGATGGAAGCGAAAAGATGGTTTTGTGTTATTTGGGACTCATTACACATACTTTGCGATTTCTGGGTTAATGAGCATAACACCACGGAACACGATCTGAAAGAAGCGAAATCCAAAATTCTTCTTTCTATGTAGCTGGAACGCAAAACAACCTGTTTGGGGAGGTTTAGGCTCAGTACACTTCGCTTTGCTATTTGTGGGTGGAAAGAACATGGAAAGAACAATCCAAACTTTTTCGTCTGCTTTCTATTGACATGGAACCAAAACACCTATGCTTGATTACGGCTGTTAAGAAACATTTCACTCTGAGATTTTTGGGTGAATGTGCATTCTAACCCCAAAAACACCAATTTGCAACAAAACCAATCAGAGCTTTATCGTCTTTCTTTTTAAGTGGATGGAACCCAAAACACCTTTTTGCTTTGGTTGGAGGTGATTCTGGTGCACACCCATAAAACACCATGCGAATTGAAATAAGCCCTAGCAATGCTTATTCGTCTTCTTTCTACGCATATGGAAGCGAAAAGACGGTTTTGTGTTATTTGGGACTCATTACACATACTTTGCGATTTCTGGGTTAATGAGCATTAACACCACGGAACACGATCTGAAAGAAGCGAAATCCAAAATTCTTCTTTCTATGTAGCTGGAACGCAAAACAACCTGTTTGGGGAGGTTTAGGCTCAGTACACTTCGCTTTGCTATTTGTGGGTGGAAAGAACATGGAAAGAACAATCCAAACTTTTTTGTCTGCTTTCTATTGACATGGAACCAAAACACCTATGCTTGATTACGGCTGTTAAGAAACATTTCACTCTGAGATTTTTGGGTGAATGTGCATTCTAACCCCAAAAACACCAATTTGCAACAAAACCAATCAGAGCTTTATCGTCTTTCTTTTTAAGTGGATGGAACCCAAAACACCTTTTTGCTTTGGTTGGAGGTGATTCTGGTGCACACCCATAAAACACCATGCGAATTGAAATAAGCCCTAGCAATGCTTATTCGTCTTCTTTCTACGCATATGGAAGCGAAAAGACGGTTTTGTGTTATTTGGGACTCATTACACATACTTTGAGATTTCTGGGTTAATGAGCATTAACACCACGGAACACGATCTGAAAGAAGCGAAATCCAAAATTCTTCTTTCTATGTAGCTGGAACGCAAAACAACCTGTTTGGGGAGGTTTAGGCTCAGTACACTTCGCTTTGCTATTTGTGGGTGGAAAGAACATGGAAAGAACAATCCAAACTTTTTTGTCTGCTTTCTATTGACATGGAACCAAAACACCTATGCTTGATTACGGCTGCTAAGAAACATTTCACTCTGAGATTTTTGGGTGAATGTGCATTCTAACCCCAAAAACACCATTGCAACAAAACCAATCAGAGCTTTATCGTCTTTCTTTTTAAGTGGATGGAACCCCTAAACACCTTTTTGCTTTGGTTGGAGGTGATTCTGGTGCACACCCATAAAACACCATGCGAATTGAAATAAGCCCTAGCAATGCTTATTCATCTTCTTTCTACGCCGATGGAAGCGAAAAGATGGTTTTGTGTTATTTGGGACTCATTACACATACTTTGCGATTTCTGGGTTAATGAGCATTAACACCACGGAACACGATCTGAAATAAGCGAAATCCAAAATTCTTCTTTCTATGTAGCTGGAACGCAAAACAACCTGTTTGGGGAGGTTTAGGCTCAGTACACTTCGTTTTGATATTTGTGGGTGGAAAGAACATGGAAAGAACAATCCAAACTTTTTCGTCTGCTTTCTATTGACATGGAACCAAAACACCTATGCTTGATTACGGCTGCTAAGAAACATTTCTGTCAGGGGTTCAGAAGGAGAGACACAGGAGGGGGAGCAAATGGAGAGTGAGGAGGAGGAGTACGAGGGGGGCGCAGGCAGTGACAGTGGCCAGAGTTATTCCACAAGCCTCTCTAGCGAATCGGAGGACTCACAGAAGGGAGCGCCGGTGGCCAGAGCAAGGGAGATTCCAAGGGAGAAACCTCAAGAGGGAGGGGCCAGCGGGGAGTCTCTGAACAGCAGCTGGAGATCAGGGCCAGCGTCTCCACCAGAGCGCAGTGGGGAGGGGGAGTCCCAGGAGTCGGGACCAGTGTCCTCACCACCAGAGGGAGGAGAGGAGTCAGGTTTGGCAACACCCACATCAGGAAGCGGGGAAACGGTCAGAAGGAAAGTCACCGGCTGGGCGCGCGCGCCAAGTTCAAATGTACAGGAGCGCGGCACAGCGGGGAGCCCGGGAAGGGAGCCAGGTCCTAAAGCCCGCCGGAGGGAGGGGCAAGACTCAGGAGGCTCCGCGTCAGAGGAGTCCAGGAAGGAGGGAACCCCAGAGGGCAGAAGGACCCAACGCAGGAAAGAGCAGCGCAAGAGGTGGAGCCAGGCTAGAATCTTAAACTGGTGTGGGTGGAGCAGTGAGTCAGAGGGGACTTAGCCGGTCTAGCGTTAAGACGTGGGCCTGCGCGCCCAGAGCTTGGAAATGGAAACTAAACTTCAATAAAGACTTTTGTATATAATATCCACTGGGCGTTGGTCCTCTGTGAGCTGGGACCTAGCGGCAGTCCTGACAGTAAGTCCCCTCTCCATTTTCACCAATTTTGCAACCTCGTGGAGTGCGGGAAAGCAGCGAGGGGAGAAGATTGGTGCTTCGCGAGCTCACGAAAAACAGGGAAATGACTACCGAAGAGAGGATAGCGAGTTTGCAAAACGCAGTGACGCAGTTGACTGCAGAAATTGCGGCTTCCAGAAAGAAAGAACAGGAAGCAGCTGCTGCCTGCCAGGATCTGCGAACCAGGTTAGAAGTCCTAAGTACACAGAGGCTACCAGCCACCAGACCAGAAGGGATTGGGCTGGGAAACAGAGGAGGGAGCCTGGTATCTCACTTCAATGGGGACCTGCAGGAGTATCCTAACTTCAGAGCAGATGTGATTTATACATTGCAGCTGCTTGACAAAGACTTTAAAAATGAGGGAGAGAAAGTGGGATTTATTATTTCGCATTTGCGGGGGGAGGCAAAATCGTGGCTGCGCAATCTATGGAGAGACAAGGATCCAGCCCTCCAAAATGCGGCTGCCTTCATTAAAGTGATGGATGCGTGTTTTTTATCTGAGATTGATGTGGATATCGCTAGGAGGGAGATTCACGGACTAAGACAAGGTAAAGCCACTGTGAGGCAATATCATGCACGTTTTTTCGGATTGGTGAATGTACTAGCCTGGGAGAAAGAATCGCCTGCCGTCAGAGACCTGTTCTGGGAGGGGTTGAGCGGAGCTGTGAAAGATGAGATCGCAAGGGGGGGAAGACCCCAAACCACCAAGGAAGTGGTGGAACGGGCACTCTCCATTGGGGTTCGGTTGGAAGGACGCCCTTGGGGCAGGGAGGAAGGGCATTTGGGACGCACGCCAGCGAAAGGAATGCCTCCCTTCCCCAAGGAGGCGGCGCGCGCTCGATCCATGCCTCCGCTGGGAGGGGGAGAGGAGCCGATGGAGATAGGTGGTGCTAAGGCTCACTCCACAGTCGGAGCCCTAACTCCGGGAGCAGTCAAGATGAAGCCTCCTAGAGGAACCAGGAAGTGCTACATCTGCGACAGTGCTCAGCATATGGCAAAAGAGTGTCCCCAGCGGTTTCACAAGCATACTGCAGCCGCAGCGACAGTAACAGACGCAATTCAGCAGAGGGAGTCGCAGCAGGAAAACTCCACTGTCTGGCTGGAGATGGCGTCTCTGGGGACCAGCCAGACAAGTCAGTGAAGCAATCCCCAGGGATCTTACAGCCCACCGACCCCCTCCCACCCAAACCAGTAGTGCAGCTCACCGCATCCCTTCAGCTCCCCAATGGGCTACTGGTGGAAATTCCCATCACCGTAGATTCGGGGAGCAATGCAGATTTTATAGACATGCAGTTCCTCCAGCAACATGGCATAGCCCTTCTGCCAGCGGCGGTACCTCTGAAAGTCGTCACAGTGGACGGCAGGGAGCTACTGGGAGGGCAAGTGCTACAGCAGACGCCGCCAATGGTGATGCGCATTGGAAACCACCGTGAGGTCATCAGCTTCAACGTCACCCGCCTGTCAGACACGCCCATAGTGTTGGGAATGAGTTGGCTGGATAGGCACAGCCCGGCATTAGCTTGGTACCAGCGGCAACTGACCTTCGGCTCCTCTTACTGCGCAGAACACTGCATCCTGGCGGACTTGGAAGATGAGGGGCACGAGGATGGACCACAGCTGAACTTGGGCATGTTGCAAGCGGTGCCTAACAAATACAAGGAGTTTTTGGAGGTCTTCTGCGAGAAAGAGGCGGATAAGCTGCCACCCCACAGACCCTACGACTGCAAGATTGACCTCCTGCCGGGGGCGACGCTCCCGACGGGGAAACTGTACTCCATGTCTGAGGATGAATTGCAAGAGCTCAGGGAGTTCATAGATCACAACCTGAAGCGGGGATTCATCCGGGAGTCCAAGGCGGCAGGAGGCAGTCCCGTGTTCTTTGTAAAGAAGCGGGACACGCCCCAAAAGAGGCTGGTCGTTGATTTCCGCTTCTTGAACCTCAAGACCAAGCCCTCAGCATTCCCTATGCCCAAGATCGATGACCTGCTGGCGACGGTGAGGAAGGGTCGCATCTTTACCAAGTTGGATCTGCGCGGAGCGTACAATCTCATTCGCGTACGGGAAGGCGACGAGTGGAAAACAACCATGTTTACGCCGCTGGGCACTTATGAATACAGAGTTATGCCTTTTGGATTAAAAAATGGTTCCCACTGCTTTCAAGCCTTCATGCATCATGTCTTGGCGGGTCTCCTCTACAAGAAATGCGTCTGCTTCCTGGATGACATCCTAATCTTCTCGGAATCGCCGGAGGCTCACGAGAGAGATGTTAGGGAAGTTCTGCAGAGGCTGCGGGAGCACAGGCTGTACGCCAAGCTGGAGAAGTGCCAGTTCGACAAGACGGAGGTGGATTTCTTGGGCTACAAACTGTCCGACAAGGGACTGGCTATGGACGGTGCCAAGGTACGTGCAGTACTGGATTGGAAGAGCCCACGCAATAGGAAGGAAGTACAGAGGTTTGTCGGTTTTGCCAACTTTTATCGCAAGTTCATCAAGGGTTTCGCCATGCAGACAGCGGCCATCACCGACACCCTCAGTTCCAAGAAGAAGAGGTTCATCTGGACGGAGCAGGCAGAGCAGTCCTTTCAGAAGCTCAAGCAGCTCTTCGCTTCCGAAGAGAACCTACTGCACGTAAATCCCAGCAGGCCCATGAGAGTGGAGACGGACGCCTCAGACAGGGCCGTGGGAGCCGTTCTGTTGCAGCAAGACCACCAGGGGGACTGGAGGCCGTGCGCTTTCTACTCCAGAAAACTCAGCAAAGCGGAGCAGAACTACACCATTTGGGACAGGGAGTTGCTGGCCATACATGCAGCCTTCAAGGCGTGGCGGCACTTCCTCGTCGGAGCCAAGCACACGGTGCAGGTCCGCACAGACCATAAGAACTTGGAGTACTGGCGCACGGCGAGGTTCCTGAACCAGCGACACATCCGCTGGGCGGAGTTCTTTGCAGATTTCGACTTCAGAATTGAGTACATCCCAGGAAACAGCAACGTCTTGGCGGACGCGCTGTCCAGAAAACCGCAGTATCTGGAGGCAGAGGCACCGGCGGCGGCCAAGCACATTTTCACACCACAGGCGTGGGCATGCGCGTCAGCCACGGTGGACCTGGACGCGGTGCGCCGCGCGCTGCGAACAGACTCGTTCGCCCGAGCCAAGATGGAGGAGGTGTGCAGTGGCAAGGCGAGGGGCGACGAATTCCAAGTGCGAGACGGCCTGCTCCTACGCAAGGGAGTCCTCTACGTACCAGGAGACAGCCTCCGCGCGAAGGTCCTGCAACAGCTGCACGACGCGCCCAGCGCGGGGCACTTCGGCAAGGAGAAGACGGTGGACTTAGTAGCCAGAGACTTTTGGTGGCCTAAGATGCGGGGGGATGTCGCGGACTATGTCAATAGGTGCGACACCTGCCAAAGGGCTAAGCCTGTGCACCAGCCGCCGGCGGGCCTGTTGGAACCGCTACAGACACCGTTCGTACCGTGGGAGAGGGTAGCCCTGGACTTTGTCACAGATCTACCCAGCTCAAGGGGCAAGACGGCAGTGCTCGTGGTAGTGGACCTGTTCACCAAGATGGCCCACTTCATTCCGTGCGCGAAGGTGGCCACGGCCGAGCAGACCGCTAAGATGTTCATAGACCACGTGTTCAAGGTGCACGGCCTACCACGGTCTATTTTGTCCGACCGGGGGCGCCAGTTCATCTCCAACTTCTGGCAAAAGCTGATGGGATTCCTGAACGTCAAGGTCAGCCTGGCGTCGGCGAGACACCCGCAAACTAACGGGCAGGCGGAAAGGGTCAACGCCATCATGCAGCAGTACCTGAGATGCTACGCGAACCAGCAGCCATCGACCTGGGTGGACTATCTACCGTTGGCCGAGTTTGCCTACAACAACACGAAGCACGGGTCCACGGGGGTGACCCCATTTTTTGCCAACTACGGGAGGCATCCCAGAACCTTCCCGGGTCTGGACACAGTGCGGGAGGGGGAGCCACAGGGAGCAGAGGAAGTGGCAGCGGAGTTGCAGGAGATCCACGAGCAGCTCAGGAGGCAGTTAGAGTTGGCAAAACAGGCTTACAAAGTGCAGGCAGATCGACACAGGAGGGTTGGGGAGGACATCCAGGTGGGAGACTGGGTCTGGTTGGCAGCACAAGCAGTTCCAGCCAGATCGTTAGCCAAGAAGAAACTAGGGCACAAGCAGCTAGGGCCTTACCAAGTAGAGGCGCAGATCAACCCAGTGGCCTTCCGGTTGACACTCCCGGAGGGTTCCAGAATGCACCCGGTCTTTCATAGATCAGTGCTCACGC
This sequence comes from Podarcis gaigeae, assembly GCF_964106915.1. Lineage (NCBI taxonomy): Eukaryota > Metazoa > Chordata > Lepidosauria > Squamata > Lacertidae > Podarcis > Podarcis gaigeae. Next base: position 91,913,151 of record NC_139683.1, on the reverse strand, counting down.
CCTACAGAGAGCCCCACAGGTTTCAAGCACCGGGGAAGGCGCCAGACCCGCTCAGAGAAGCGCCCAAAAAAGGGGGGTCGCCGAAAGGGGAGCCACTTAATGAAGCCACTGAGATTTTAGACTCAAGGTGGGGGGAGGACGGGATTGAATATCTTCTCGCCACGGAGGACACCCCGGCCAGCGCCAACAGGTGGGTGCCGGATTACGCAGTGGAAGAGCAGTTGCTCAAGGAAGAATTCCACACACTTTTCCCGCACAAGCCTATGCCGGCGGGCTTTTTCGAGGATTGTTTGTTCACACCCACACTCTCGGCCAGCACTTTCCGGGGTTTCTCGTCAGCTGAGGACTCGGCTCCGGGAGGCAGCTCTCCGGAGGGATCACTTTCAGGTTTTGGCACGGGGGGATCTTATTGGTGGGAGGACCAACCCGAGGTGGGCTGGCGCAGAGACATGCCGAAGGGGCCCTGGGAGGTGGACCCCCATCAAACAACTGGGGGAGGAGGGCTCTTGGGTGATTTGGGGTCGAGCGCAGATTTCGAGCACACCGCGCAGGAGATGGAAGCGGAGGAGGTCGTCGTCGACGAGCCCATGGGGGACTTCCCGGACTTATCTCGATGGTTGCAAGCCTCAGGGGACGAGCTGTATCCTGGACTCACCCCTACAACAATGGAGCACCCGGAACCCGCACCGGAAGAGGGGGAGGGGGGAAGGGGGGGCTTCGAGGGGGGGATGGATGTCAGGGGTTCAGAAGGAGAGACACAGGAGGGGGAGCAAATGGAGAGTGAGGAGGAGGAGTACGAGGGGGGCGCAGGCAGTGACAGTGGCCAGAGTTATTCCACAAGCCTCTCTAGCGAATCGGAGGACTCACAGAAGGGAGCGCCGGTGGCCAGAGCAAGGGAGATTCCAAGGGAGAAACCTCAAGAGGGAGGGGCCAGCGGGGAGTCTCTGAACAGCAGCTGGAGATCAGGGCCAGCGTCTCCACCAGAGCGCAGTGGGGAGGGGGAGTCCCAGGAGTCGGGACCAGTGTCCTCACCACCAGAGGGAGGAGAGGAGTCAGGTTTGGCAACACCCACATCAGGAAGCGGGGAAACGGTCAGAAGGAAAGTCACCGGCTGGGCGCGCGCGCCAAGTTCAAATGTACAGGAGCGCGGCACAGCGGGGAGCCCGGGAAGGGAGCCAGGTCCTAAAGCCCGCCGGAGGGAGGGGCAAGACTCAGGAGGCTCCGCGTCAGAGGAGTCCAGGAAGGAGGGAACCCCAGAGGGCAGAAGGACCCAACGCAGGAAAGAGCAGCGCAAGAGGTGGAGCCAGGCTAGAATCTTAAACTGGTGTGGGTGGAGCAGTGAGTCAGAGGGGACTTAGCCGGTCTAGCGTTAAGACGTGGGCCTGCGCGCCCAGAGCTTGGAAATGGAAACTAAACTTCAATAAAGACTTTTGTATATAATATCCACTGGGCGTTGGTCCTCTGTGAGCTGGGACCTAGCGGCAGTCCTGACAACGGCTGTTAAGAAACATTTCACTCTGAGATTTTTGGGTGAATGTGCATTCTAACCCCAAAAACACCAATTTGCAACAAAACCAATCAGAGCTTTATCGTCTTTCTTTTTAAGTGGATGGAACCCAAAACACCTTTTTGCTTTGGTTGGAGGTGATTCTGGTGCACACCCATAAAACACCATGCGAATTGAAATAAGCCCTAGCAATGCTTATTCGTCTTCTTTATACGCCGATGGAAGCGAAAAGATGGTTTTGTGTTATTTGGGACTCATTACACATACTTTGCAATTTCTGGGTTAATGAGCATAACACCACGGAACACGATCTGAAAGAAGCGAAATCCAAAATTCTTCTTTCTATGTAGCTGGAACGCAAAACAACCTGTTTGGGGAGGTTTAGGCTCAGTACACTTCGCTTTGCTATTTGTGGGTGGAAAGAACATGGAAAGAACAATCCAAACTTTTTCGTCTGCTTTCTATTGACATGGAACCAAAACACCTATGCTTGATTACGGCTGCTAAGAAACATTTCACTCTGAGATTTTTGGGTGAATGTGCATTCTAACCCCAAAAACACCAATTTGCAACAAAACCAATCAGAGCTTTATCGTCTTTCTTTTTAAGTGGATGGAACCCAAAACACCTTTTTGCTTTGGTTGGAGGTGATTCTGGTGCACACCCATAAAACACCATGCGAATTGAAATAAGCCCTAGCAATGCTTATTCGTCTTCTTTTTACGCCGATGGAAGCGAAAAGATGGTTTTGTGTTATTTGGGACTCATTACACATACTTTGCGATTTCTGGGTTAATGAGCATAACACCACGGAACACGATCTGAAAGAAGCGAAATCCAAAATTCTTCTTTCTATGTAGCTGGAACGCAAAACAACCTGTTTGGGGAGGTTTAGGCTCAGTACACTTCGCTTTGCTATTTGTGGGTGGAAAGAACATGGAAAGAACAATCCAAACTTTTTTGTCTGCTTTCTATTGACATGGAACCAAAACACCTATGCTTGATTACGGCTGTCAGGGGTTCAGAAGGAGAGACACAGGAGGGGGAGCAAATGGAGAGTGAGGAGGAGGAGTACGAGGGGGGCGCAGGCAGTGACAGTGGCCAGAGTTATTCCACAAGCCTCTCTAGCGAATCGGAGGACTCACAGAAGGGAGCGCCGGTGGCCAGAGCAAGGGAGATTCCAAGGGAGAAACCTCAAGAGGGAGGGGCCAGCGGGGAGTCTCTGAACAGCAGCTGGAGATCAGGGCCAGCGTCTCCACCAGAGCGCAGTGGGGAGGGGGAGTCCCAGGAGTCGGGACCAGTGTCCTCACCACCAGAGGGAGGAGAGGAGTCAGGTTTGGCAACACCCACATCAGGAAGCGGGGAAACGGTCAGAAGGAAAGTCACCGGCTGGGCGCGCGCGCCAAGTTCAAATGTACAGGAGCGCGGCACAGCGGGGAGCCCGGGAAGGGAGCCAGGTCCTAAAGCCCGCCGGAGGGAGGGGCAAGACTCAGGAGGCTCCGCGTCAGAGGAGTCCAGGAAGGAGGGAACCCCAGAGGGCAGAAGGACCCAACGCAGGAAAGAGCAGCGCAAGAGGTGGAGCCAGGCTAGAATCTTAAACTGGTGTGGGTGGAGCAGTGAGTCAGAGGGGACTTAGCCGGTCTAGCGTTAAGACGTGGGCCTGCGCGCCCAGAGCTTGGAAATGGAAACTAAACTTCAATAAAGACTTTTGTATATAATATCCACTGGGCGTTGGTCCTCTGTGAGCTGGGACCTAGCGGCAGTCCTGACAGTAAGTCCCCTCTGCATTTTCACCAATTTTGCAACCTCGTGGAGTGCGGGAAAGCAGCGAGGGGAGAAGATTGGTGCTTCGCGAGCTCACGAAAAACAGGGAAATGACTACCGAAGAGAGGATAGCGAGTTTGCAAAACGCAGTGACGCAGTTGACTGCAGAAATTGCGGCTTCCAGAAAGAAAGAACAGGAAGCAGCTGCTGCCTGCCAGGATCTGCGAACCAGGTTAGAAGTCCTAAGTACACAGAGGCTACCAGCCACCAGACCAGAAGGGATTGGGCTGGGAAACAGAGGAGGGAGCCTGGTATCTCACTTCAATGGGGACCTGCAGGAGTATCCTAACTTCAGAGCAGATGTGATTTATACATTGCAGCTGCTTGACAAAGACTTTAAAAATGAGGGAGAGAAAGTGGGATTTATTATTTCGCATTTGCGGGGGGAGGCAAAATCGTGGCTGCGCAATCTATGGAGAGACAAGGATCCAGCCCTCCAAAATGCGGCTGCCTTCATTAAAGTGATGGATGCGTGTTTTTTATCTGAGATTGATGTGGATATCGCTAGGAGGGAGATTCACGGACTAAGACAAGGTAAAGCCACTGTGAGGCAATATCATGCACGTTTTTTCGGATTGGTGAATGTACTAGCCTGGGAGAAAGAATCGCCTGCCGTCAGAGACCTGTTCTGGGAGGGGTTGAGCGGAGCTGTGAAAGATGAGATCGCAAGGGGGGGAAGACCCCAAACCACCAAGGAAGTGGTGGAACGGGCACTCTCCATTGGGGTTCGGTTGGAAGGACGCCCTTGGGGCAGGGAGGAAGGGCATTTGGGACGCACGCCAGCGAAAGGAATGCCTCCCTTCCCCAAGGAGGCGGCGCGCGCTCGATCCATGCCTCCGCTGGGAGGGGGAGAGGAGCCGATGGAGATAGGTGGTGCTAAGGCTCACTCCACAGTCGGAGCCCTAACTCCGGGAGCAGTCAAGATGAAGCCTCCTAGAGGAACCAGGAAGTGCTACATCTGCGACAGTGCTCAGCATATGGCAAAAGAGTGTCCCCAGCGGTTTCACAAGCATACTGCAGCCGCAGCGACAGTAACAGACGCAATTCAGCAGAGGGAGTCGCAGCAGGAAAACTCCACTGTCTGGCTGGAGATGGCGTCTCTGGGGACCAGCCAGACAAGTCAGTGAAGCAATCCCCAGGGATCTTACAGCCCACCGACCCCCTCCCACCCAAACCAGTAGTGCAGCTCACCGCATCCCTTCAGCTCCCCAATGGGCTACTGGTGGAAATTCCCATCACCGTAGATTCGGGGAGCAATGCAGATTTTATAGACATGCAGTTCCTCCAGCAACATGGCATAGCCCTTCTGCCAGCGGCGGTACCTCTGAAAGTCGTCACAGTGGACGGCAGGGAGCTACTGGGAGGGCAAGTGCTACAGCAGACGCCGCCAATGGTGATGCGCATTGGAAACCACCGTGAGGTCATCAGCTTCAACGTCACCCGCCTGTCAGACACGCCCATAGTGTTGGGAATGAGTTGGCTGGATAGGCACAGCCCGGCATTAGCTTGGTACCAGCGGCAACTGACCTTCGGCTCCTCTTACTGCGCAGAACACTGCATCCTGGCGGACTTGGAAGATGAGGGGCACGAGGATGGACCACAGCTGAACTTGGGCATGTTGCAAGCGGTGCCTAACAAATACAAGGAGTTTTTGGAGGTCTTCTGCGAGAAAGAGGCGGATAAGCTGCCACCCCACAGACCCTACGACTGCAAGATTGACCTCCTGCCGGGGGCGACGCTCCCGACGGGGAAACTGTACTCCATGTCTGAGGATGAATTGCAAGAGCTCAGGGAGTTCATAGATCACAACCTGAAGCGGGGATTCATCCGGGAGTCCAAGGCGGCAGGAGGCAGTCCCGTGTTCTTTGTAAAGAAGCGGGACACGCCCCAAAAGAGGCTGGTCGTTGATTTCCGCTTCTTGAACCTCAAGACCAAGCCCTCAGCATTCCCTATGCCCAAGATCGATGACCTGCTGGCGACGGTGAGGAAGGGTCGCATCTTTACCAAGTTGGATCTGCGCGGAGCGTACAATCTCATTCGCGTACGGGAAGGCGACGAGTGGAAAACAACCATGTTTACGCCGCTGGGCACTTATGAATACAGAGTTATGCCTTTTGGATTAAAAAATGGTTCCCACTGCTTTCAAGCCTTCATGCATCATGTCTTGGCGGGTCTCCTCTACAAGAAATGCGTCTGCTTCCTGGATGACATCCTAATCTTCTCGGAATCGCCGGAGGCTCACGAGAGAGATGTTAGGGAAGTTCTGCAGAGGCTGCGGGAGCACAGGCTGTACGCCAAGCTGGAGAAGTGCCAGTTCGACAAGACGGAGGTGGATTTCTTGGGCTACAAACTGTCCGACAAGGGACTGGCTATGGACGGTGCCAAGGTACGTGCAGTACTGGATTGGAAGAGCCCACGCAATAGGAAGGAAGTACAGAGGTTTGTCGGTTTTGCCAACTTTTATCGCAAGTTCATCAAGGGTTTCGCCATGCAGACAGCGGCCATCACCGACACCCTCAGTTCCAAGAAGAAGAGGTTCATCTGGACGGAGCAGGCAGAGCAGTCCTTTCAGAAGCTCAAGCAGCTCTTCGCTTCCGAAGAGAACCTACTGCACGTAAATCCCAGCAGGCCCATGAGAGTGGAGACGGACGCCTCAGACAGGGCCGTGGGAGCCGTTCTGTTGCAGCAAGACCACCAGGGGGACTGGAGGCCGTGCGCTTTCTACTCCAGAAAACTCAGCAAAGCGGAGCAGAACTACACCATTTGGGACAGGGAGTTGCTGGCCATACATGCAGCCTTCAAGGCGTGGCGGCACTTCCTCGTCGGAGCCAAGCACACGGTGCAGGTCCGCACAGACCATAAGAACTTGGAGTACTGGCGCACGGCGAGGTTCCTGAACCAGCGACACATCCGCTGGGCGGAGTTCTTTGCAGATTTCGACTTCAGAATTGAGTACATCCCAGGAAACAGCAACGTCTTGGCGGACGCGCTGTCCAGAAAACCGCAGTATCTGGAGGCAGAGGCACCGGCGGCGGCCAAGCACATTTTCACACCACAGGCGTGGGCATGCGCGTCAGCCACGGTGGACCTGGACGCGGTGCGCCGCGCGCTGCGAACAGACTCGTTTGCCCGAGCCAAGATGGAGGAGGTGTGCAGTGGCAAGGCGAGGGGCGACGAATTCCAAGTGCGAGACGGCCTGCTCCTACGCAAGGGAGTCCTCTACGTACCAGGAGACAGCCTCCGCGCGAAGGTCCTGCAACAGCTGCACGACGCGCCCAGCGCGGGGCACTTCGGCAAGGAGAAGACGGTGGACTTAGTAGCCAGAGACTTTTGGTGGCCTAAGATGCGGGGGGATGTCGCGGACTATGTCAATAGGTGCGACACCTGCCAAAGGGCTAAGCCTGTGCACCAGCCGCCGGCGGGCCTGTTGGAACCGCTACAGACACCGTTCGTACCGTGGGAGAGGGTAGCCCTGGACTTTGTCACAGATCTACCCAGCTCAAGGGGCAAGACGGCAGTGCTCGTGGTAGTGGACCTGTTCACCAAGATGGCCCACTTCATTCCGTGCGCGAAGGTGGCCACGGCCGAGCAGACCGCTAAGATGTTCATAGACCACGTGTTCAAGGTGCACGGCCTACCACGGTCTATTTTGTCCGACCGGGGGCGCCAGTTCATCTCCAACTTCTGGCAAAAGCTGATGGGATTCCTGAACGTCAAGGTCAGCCTGGCGTCGGCGAGACACCCGCAAACTAACGGGCAGGCGGAAAGGGTCAACGCCATCATGCAGCAGTACCTGAGATGCTACGCGAACCAGCAGCCATCGACCTGGGTGGACTATCTACCGTTGGCCGAGTTTGCCTACAACAACACGAAGCACGGGTCCACGGGGGTGACCCCATTTTTTGCCAACTACGGGAGGCATCCCAGAACCTTCCCGGGTCTGGACACAGTGCGGGAGGGGGAGCCACAGGGAGCAGAGGAAGTGGCAGCGGAGTTGCAGGAGATCCACGAGCAGCTCAGGAGGCAGTTAGAGTTGGCAAAACAGGCTTACAAAGTGCAGGCAGATCGACACAGGAGGGTTGGGGAGGACATCCAGGTGGGAGACTGGGTCTGGTTGGCAGCACAAGCAGTTCCAGCCAGATCGTTAGCCAAGAAGAAACTAGGGCACAAGCAGCTAGGGCCTTACCAAGTAGAGGCGCAGATCAACCCAGTGGCCTTCCGGTTGACACTCCCGGAGGGTTCCAGAATGCACCCGGTCTTTCATAGATCAGTGCTCACGCCCTACAGAGAGCCCCACAGGTTTCAAGCACCGGGGAAGGCGCCAGACCCGCTCAGAGAAGCGCCCAAAAAAGGGGGGTCGCCGAAAGGGGAGCCACTTAATGAAGCCACTGAGATTTTAGACTCAAGGTGGGGGGAGGACGGGATTGAATATCTTCTCGCCACGGAGGACACCCCGGCCAGCGCCAACAGGTGGGTGCCGGATTACGCAGTGGAAGAGCAGTTGCTCAAGGAAGAATTCCACACACTTTTCCCGCACAAGCCTATGCCGGCGGGCTTTTTCGAGGATTGTTTGTTCACACCCACACTCTCGGCCAGCACTTTCCGGGGTTTCTCGTCAGCTGAGGACTCGGCTCCGGGAGGCAGCTCTCCGGAGGGATCACTTTCAGGTTTTGGCACGGGGGGATCTTATTGGTGGGAGGACCAACCCGAGGTGGGCTGGCGCAGAGACATGCCGAAGGGGCCCTGGGAGGTGGACCCCCATCAAACAACTGGGGGAGGAGGGCTCTTGGGTGATTTGGGGTCGAGCGCAGATTTCGAGCACACCGCGCAGGAGATGGAAGCGGAGGAGGTCGTCGTCGACGAGCCCATGGGGGACTTCCCGGACTTATCTCGATGGTTGCAAGCCTCAGGGGACGAGCTGTATCCTGGACTCACCCCTACTACAATGGAGCACCCGGAACCCGCACCGGAAGAGGGGGAGGGGGGAAGGGGGGGCTTCGAGGGGGGGATGGATGTCAGGGGTTCAGAAGGAGAGACACAGGAGGGGGAGCAAATGGAGAGTGAGGAGGAGGAGTACGAGGGGGGCGCAGGCAGTGACAGTGGCCAGAGTTATTCCACAAGCCTCTCTAGCGAATCGGAGGACTCACAGAAGGGAGCGCCGGTGGCCAGAGCAAGGGAGATTCCAAGGGAGAAACCTCAAGAGGGAGGGGCCAGCGGGGAGTCTCTGAACAGCAGCTGGAGATCAGGGCCAGCGTCTCCACCAGAGCGCAGTGGGGAGGGGGAGTCCCAGGAGTCGGGACCAGTGTCCTCACCACCAGAGGGAGGAGAGGAGTCAGGTTTGGCAACACCCACATCAGGAAGCGGGGAAACGGTCAGAAGGAAAGTCACCGGCTGGGCGCGCGCGCCAAGTTCAAATGTACAGGAGCGCGGCACAGCGGGGAGCCCGGGAAGGGAGCCAGGTCCTAAAGCCCGCCGGAGGGAGGGGCAAGACTCAGGAGGCTCCGCGTCAGAGGAGTCCAGGAAGGAGGGAACCCCAGAGGGCAGAAGGACCCAACGCAGGAAAGAGCAGCGCAAGAGGTGGAGCCAGGCTAGAATCTTAAACTGGTGTGGGTGGAGCAGTGAGTCAGAGGGGACTTAGCCGGTCTAGCGTTAAGACGTGGGCCTGCGCGCCCAGAGCTTGGAAATGGAAACTAAACTTCAATAAAGACTTTTGTATATAATATCCACTGGGCGTTGGTCCTCTGTGAGCTGGGACCTAGCGGCAGTCCTGACAATTTCACTCTGAGATTTTTGGGTGAATGTGCATTCTAACCCCAAAAACACCAATTTGCAACAAAACCAATCAGAGCTTTATCGTCTTTCTTTTTAAGTGGATGGAACCCAAAACACCTTTTTGCTTTGGTTGGAGGTGATTCTGGTGCACACCCATAAAACACCATGCGAATTGAAATAAGCCCTAGCAATGCTTATTCGTCTTCTTTTTACGCCGATGGAAGCGAAAATATGGTTTTGTGTTATTTGGGACTCATTACACATACTTTGCGATTTCTGGGTTAATGAGCATTAACTCCACGGAACACGATCTGAAAGAAGCGAAATCCAAAATTCTTCTTTCTATGTAGCTGGAACGCAAAACAACCTGTTTGGGGAGGTTTAGGCTCAGTACACTTCGCTTTGATATTTGTGGGTGGAAAGAACATGGAAAGAACAATCCAAACTTTTTCGTCTGCTTTCTATTGACATGGAACCAAAACACCTATGCTTGATTACGGCTGCTAAGAAACATTTCACTCTGAGATTTTTGGGTGAATGTGCATTCTAACCCCAAAAACACCAATTTGCAACAAAACCAATCAGAGCTTTAGCGTCTTTCTTTTTAAGTGGATGGAACCCAAAACACCTTTTTGCTTTGGTAGGAGGTGATTCTGGTGCACACCCATAAAACACCATGCGAATTGAAATAAGCCCTGGCAATGCTTATTCGTCTTCTTTCTACGCATATGGAAGCGAAAAGATGGTTTTGTGTTATTTGGGACTCATTACACATACTTTGCGATTTCTGGGTTAATGAGCATAACACCACGGAACACGATCTGAAAGAAGCGAAATCCAAAATTCTTCTTTCTATGTAGCTGGAACGCAAAACAACCTGTTTGGGGAGGTTTAGGCTCAGTACACTTCGCTTTGCTATTTGTGGGTGGAAAGAACATGGAAAGAACAATCCAAACTTTTTCGTCTGCTTTCTATTGACATGGAACCAAAACACCTATGCTTGATTACGGCTGCTAAGAAACATTTCACTCTGAGATTTTTGGGTGAATGTGCATTCTAACCCCAAAAACACCAATTTGCAACAAAACCAATCAGAGCTTTATCGTCTTTCTTTTTAAGTGGATGGAACCCAAAACACCTTTTTGCTTTGGTTGGAGGTGATTCTGGTGCACACCCATAAAACACCATGCGAATTGAAATAAGCCCTAGCAATGCTTATTCGTCTTCTTTCTACGCATATGGAAGCGAAAAGACGGTTTTGTGTTATTTGGGACTCATTACACATACTTTGCGATTTCTGGGTTAATGAGCATTAACACCACGGAACACGATCTGAAAGAAGCGAAATCCAAAATTCTTCTTTCTATGTAGCTGGAACGCAAAACAACCTGTTTGGGGAGGTTTAGGCTCAGTACACTTCGCTTTGCTATTTGTGGGTGGAAAGAACATGGAAAGAACAATCCAAACTTTTTTGTCTGCTTTCTATTGACATGGAACCAAAACACCTATGCTTGATTACGGCTGCTAAGAAACATTTCACTCTGAGATTTTTGGGTGAATGTGCATTCTAACCCCAAAAACACCATTGCAACAAAACCAATCAGAGCTTTATCGTCTTTCTTTTTAAGTGGATGGAACCCCTAAACACCTTTTTGCTTTGGTTGGAGGTGATTCTGGTGCACACCCATAAAACACCATGCGAATTGAAATAAGCCCTAGCAATGCTTATTCATCTTCTTTCTACGCCGATGGAAGCGAAAAGATGGTTTTGTGTTATTTGGGACTCATTACACATACTTTGCGATTTCTGGGTTAATGAGCATTAACACCACGGAACACGATCTGAAATAAGCGAAATCCAAAATTCTTCTTTCTATGTAGCTGGAACGCAAAACAACCTGTTTGGGGAGGTTTAGGCTCAGTACACTTCGTTTTGATATTTGTGGGTGGAAAGAACATGGAAAGAACAATCCAAACTTTTTCGTCTGCTTTCTATTGACATGGAACCAAAACACCTATGCTTGATTACGGCTGCTAAGAAACATTTCACTCTGAGATTTTTGGGTGAATGTGCATTCTAACCCCAAAAACACTGTCAGGGGTTCAGAAGGAGAGACACAGGAGGGGGAGCAAATGGAGAGTGAGGAGGAGGAGTACGAGGGGGGCGCAGGCAGTGACAGTGGCCAGAGTTATTCCACAAGCCTCTCTAGCGAATCGGAGGACTCACAGAAGGGAGCGCCGGTGGCCAGAGCAAGGGAGATTCCAAGGGAGAAACCTCAAGAGGGAGGGGCCAGCGGGGAGTCTCTGAACAGCAGCTGGAGATCAGGGCCAGCGTCTCCACCAGAGCGCAGTGGGGAGGGGGAGTCCCAGGAGTCGGGACCAGTGTCCTCACCACCAGAGGGAGGAGAGGAGTCAGGTTTGGCAACACCCACATCAGGAAGCGGGGAAACGGTCAGAAGGAAAGTCACCGGCTGGGCGCGCGCGCCAAGTTCAAATGTACAGGAGCGCGGCACAGCGGGGAGCCCGGGAAGGGAGCCAGGTCCTAAAGCCCGCCGGAGGGAGGGGCAAGACTCAGGAGGCTCCGCGTCAGAGGAGTCCAGGAAGGAGGGAACCCCAGAGGGCAGAAGGACCCAACGCAGGAAAGAGCAGCGCAAGAGGTGGAGCCAGGCTAGAATCTTAAACTGGTGTGGGTGGAGCAGTGAGTCAGAGGGGACTTAGCCGGTCTAGCGTTAAGACGTGGGCCTGCGCGCCCAGAGCTTGGAAATGGAAACTAAACTTCAATAAAGACTTTTGTATATAATATCCACTGGGCGTTGGTCCTCTGTGAGCTGGGACCTAGCGGCAGTCCTGACAAACACCAATTTGCAACAAAACCAATCAGAGCTTTATCGTCTTTCTTTTTAAGTGGATGGAACCCAAAACACCTTTTTGCTTTGGTTGGAGGTGATTCTGGTGCACACCCATAAAACACCATGCGAATTGAAATAAGCCCTAGCAATGCTTATTCGTCTTCTTTTTACGCCGATGGAAGCGAAAATATGGTTTTGTGTTATTTGGGACTCATTACACATACTTTGCGATTTCTGGGTTAATGAGCATTAACTCCACGGAACACGATCTGAAAGAAGCGAAATCCAAAATTCTTCTTTCTATGTAGCTGGAACGCAAAACAACCTGTTTGGGGAGGTTTAGGCTCAGTACACTTCGCTTTGATATTTGTGGGTGGAAAGAACATGGAAAGAACAATCCAAACTTTTTCGTCTGCTTTCTATTGACATGGAACCAAAACACCTATGCTTGATTACGGCTGCTAAGAAACATTTCACTCTGAGATTTTTGGGTGAATGTGCATTCTAACCCCAAAAACACCAATTTGCAACAAAACGAATCAGAGCTTTAGCGTCTTTCTTTTTAAGTGGATGGAACCCAAAACACCTTTTTGCTTTGGTAGGAGGTGATTCTGGTGCACACCCATAAAACACCATGCGAATTGAAATAAGCCCTGGCAATGCTTATTCGTCTTCTTTCTACGCATATGGAAGCGAAAAGATGGTTTTGTGTTATTTGGGACTCATTACACATACTTTGCGATTTCTGGGTTAATGAGCATAACACCACGGAACACGATCTGAAAGAAGCGAAATCCAAAATTCTTCTTTCTATGTAGCTGGAACGCAAAACAACCTGTTTGGGGAGGTTTAGGCTCAGTACACTTCGCTTTGCTATTTGTGGGTGGAAAGAACATGGAAAGAACAATCCAAACTTTTTCGTCTGCTTTCTATTGACATGGAACCAAAACACCTATGCTTGATTACGGCTGTTAAGAAACATTTCACTCTGAGATTTTTGGGTGAATGTGCATTCTAACCCCAAAAACACCAATTTGCAACAAAACCAATCAGAGCTTTATCGTCTTTCTTTTTAAGTGGATGGAACCCAAAACACCTTTTTGCTTTGGTTGGAGGTGATTCTGGTGCACACCCATAAAACACCATGCGAATTGAAATAAGCCCTAGCAATGCTTATTCGTCTTCTTTATACGCCGATGGAAGCGAAAAGATGGTTTTGTGTTATTTGGGACTCATTACACATACTTTGCAATTTCTGGGTTAATGAGCATAACACCACGGAACACGATCTGAAAGAAGCGAAATCCAAAATTCTTCTTTCTATGTAGCTGGAACGCAAAACAACCTGTTTGGGGAGGTTTAGGCTCAGTACACTTCGCTTTGCTATTTGTGGGTGGAAAGAACATGGAAAGAACAATCCAAACTTTTTCGTCTGCTTTCTATTGACATGGAACCAAAACACCTATGCTTGATTACGGCTGCTAAGAAACATTTCACTGAGATTTTTGGGTGAATGTGCATTCTAACCCCAAAAACACCAATTTGCAACAAAACCAATCAGAGCTTTATCGTCTTTCTTTTTAAGTGGATGGAACCCAAAACACATTTTTGCTTTGGTTGGAGGTGATTCTGGTGCACACCCATAAAACACCATGCGAATTGAAATAAGCCCTAGCAATGCTTATTCGTCTTCTTTTTACGCCGATGGAAGCGAAAAGATGGTTTTGTGTTATTTGGGACTCATTACACATACTTTGCGCTTTCTGGGTTAATGAGCATAACACCACGGAACACGATCTGAAAGAAGCGAAATCCAAAATTCTTCTTTCTATGTAGCTGGAACGCAAAACAACCTGTTTGGGGAGGTTTAGGCTCAGTACACTTCGCTTTGCTATTTGTGGGTGGAAAGAACATGGAAAGAACAATCCAAACTTTTTCGTCTGCTTTCTATTGACATGGAACCAAAACACCTATGCTTGATTACGGCTGTTAAGAAACATTTCACTCTGAGATTTTTGGGTGAATGTGCATTCTAACCCCAAAAACACCAATTTGCAACAAAACCAATCAGAGCTTTATCGTCTTTCTTTTTAAGTGGATGGAACCCAAAACACCTTTTTGCTTTGGTTGGAGGTGATTCTGGTGCACACCCATAAAACACCATGCGAATTGAAATAAGCCCTAGCAATGCTTATTCGTCTTCTTTCTACGCATATGGAAGCGAAAAGACGGTTTTGTGTTATTTGGGACTCATTACACATACTTTGCGATTTCTGGGTTAATGAGCATTAACACCACGGAACACGATCTGAAAGAAGCGAAATCCAAAATTCTTCTTTCTATGTAGCTGGAACGCAAAACAACCTGTTTGGGGAGGTTTAGGCTCAGTACACTTCGCTTTGCTATTTGTGGGTGGAAAGAACATGGAAAGAACAATCCAAACTTTTTCGTCTGCTTTCTATTGACATGGAACCAAAACACCTATGCTTGATTACGGCTGCTAAGAAACATTTCACTCTGAGATTTTTGGGTGAATGTGCATTCTAACCCCAAAAACACCATTGCAACAAAACCAATCAGAGCTTTATCGTCTTTCTTTTTAAGTGGATGGAACCCCTAAACACCTTTTTGCTTTGGTTGGAGGTGATTCTGGTGCACACCCATAAAACACCATGCGAATTGAAATAAGCCCTAGCAATGCTTATTCATCTTCTTTCTACGCCGATGGAAGCGAAAAGATGGTTTTGTGTTATTTGGGACTCATTACACATACTTTGCGATTTCTGGGTTAATGAGCATTAACACCACGGAACACGATCTGAAAGAAGCGAAATCCAAAATTCTTCTTTCTATGTAGCTGGAACGCAAAACAACCTGTTTGGGGAGGTTTAGGCTCAGTACACTTCGTTTTGATATTTGTGGGTGGAAAGAACATGGAAAGAACAATCCAAACTTTTTCGTCTGCTTTCTATTGACATGGAACCAAAACACCTATGCTTGATTACGGCTGCTAAGAAACATTTCACTCTGAGATTTTTGGGTGAATGTGCATTCTAACCCCAAAAACACCAATTTGCAACAAAACCAATCAGAGCTTTATCGTCTTTCTTTTTAAGTGGATGGAACCCAAAACACCTTTTTGCTTTGGTTGGAGGTGATTCTGGTGCACACCCATAAAACACCATGCGAATTGAAATAAGCCCTAGCAATGCTTATTCGTCTTCTTTCTACGCCGATGGAAGCGAAAAGATGGTTTTGTGTTATTTGGGACTCATTACACATACTTTGCGATTTCTGGGTTAATGAGCATTAACACCACGGAACACGATCTGAAATAAGCGAAATCCAAAATTCTTCTTTCTATGTAGCTGGAACGCAAAACAACCTGTTTGGGGAGGTTTAGGCTCAGTACACTTCGCTTTGATATTTGTGGGTGGAAAGAACATGGAAAGAACAATCCAAACTTTTTCGTCTGCTTTCTATTGACATGGAACCAAAACAGCTATGCTTGATTACGGCTGCTAAGAAACATTTCACTCTGAGATTTTTGGGTGAATGTGCATTCTAACCCCAAAAACACCAATTTGCAACAAAACCAATCAGAGCTTTATCGTCTTTCTTTTTAAGTGGATGGAACCCAAAACACCTTTTTGCTTTGGTTGGAGGTGATTCTGGTGCACACCCATAAAACACCATGCGAATTGAAATAAGCCCTAGCAATGCTTATTCGTCTTCTTTTTACGCCGATGGAAGCGAAAAGATGGTTTTGTGTTATTTGGGACTCATTACACATACTTTGCGATTTCTGGGTTAATGAGCATAACACCACGGAACACGATCTGAAAGAAGCGAAATCCAAAATTCTTCTTTCTATGTAGCTGGAACGAAAAACAACCTGTTTGGGGAGGTTTAGGCTCAGTACACTTCGCTTTGCTATTTGTGGGTGGAAAGAACATGGAAAGAACAATCCAAACTTTTTCGTCTGCTTTCTATTGACATGGAACCAAAACACCTATGCTTGATTACGGCTGTTAAGAGACATTTCACTCTGAGATTTTTGGGTGAATGTGCATTCTAACCCCAAAAACACCAATTTGCAACAAAACCAATCAGAGCTTTATCGTCTTTCTTTTTAAGTGGATGGAACCCAAAACACCTTTTTGCTTTGGTTGGAGGTGATTCTGGTGCACACCCATAAAACACCATGCGAATTGAAATAAGCCCTGGCAATGCTTATTCGTCTTCTTTCTACGCATATGGAAGCGAAAAGACAGTTTTGTGTTATTTGGGACTCATTACACATACTTTGCGATTTCTGGGTTAATGAGCATTAACACCACGGAACACGATCTGAAAGAAGCGAAATCCAAAATTCTTCTTTCTATGTAGCTGGAACGCAAAACAACCTGTTTGGGGAGGTTTAGGCTCAGTACACTTCGCTTTGCTATTTGTGGGTGGAAAGAACATGGAAAGAACAATCCAAACTTTTTCGTCTGCTTTCTATTGACATGGAACCAAAACACCTATGCTTGATTACGGCTGCTAAGAAACATTTCACTCTGAGATTTTTGGGTGAATGTGCATTCTAACCCCAAAAACACCAATTTGCAACAAAACCAATCAGAGCTTTATCGTCTTTCTTTTTAAGTGGATGGAACCCAAAACACCTTTTTGCTTTGGTTGGAGGTGATTCTGGTGCACACCCATAAAACACCATGCGAATTGAAATAAGCCCTAGCAATGCTTATTCGTCTTCTTTTTACGCCGATGGAAGCGAAAAGATGGTTTTGTGTTATTTGGGACTCATTACACATACTTTGCGATTTCTGGGTTAATGAGCATAACACCACGGAACACGATCTGAAAGAAGCGAAATCCAAAATTCTTCTTTCTATGTAGCTGGAACGCAAAACAACCTGTTTGGGGAGGTTTAGGCTCAGTACACTTCGCTTTGCTATTTGTGGGTGGAAAGAACATGGAAAGAACAATCCAAACTTTTTCGTCTGCTTTCTATTGACATGGAACCAAAACACCTATGCTTGATTACGGCTGTTAAGAAACATTTCACTCTGAGATTTTTGGGTGAATGTGCATTCTAACCCCAAAAACACCAATTTGCAACAAAAACAAACAGAGCTTTATCGTCTTTCCTTTTAAGTGGATGGAACCCAAAACACCTTTTTGCTTTGGTTGGAGGTGATTCTGGTGCACACCCATAAAACACCATGCGAATTGAAATAAGCCCTAGCAATGCTTATTCGTCTTCTTTCTACGCATATGGAAGCGAAAAGACGGTTTTGTGTTATTTGGGACTCATTACACATACTTTGCGATTTCTGGGTTAATGAGCATTAACACCACGGAACACGATCTGAAAGAAGCGAAATCCAAAATTCTTCTTTCTATGTAGCTGGAACGCAAAACAACCTGTTTGGGGAGGTTTAGGCTCAGTACACTTCGCTTTGCTATTTGTGGGTGGAAAGAACATGGAAAGAACAATCCAAACTTTTTTGTCTGCTTTCTATTGACATGGAACCAAAACACCTATGCTTGATTACGGCTCCTAAGAAACATTTCACTCTGAGATTTTTGGGTGAATGTGCATTCTAACCCCAAAAACACCAATTTGCAACAAAACCAATCAGAGCTTTATCGTCTTTCTTTTTAAGTGGATGGAACCCAAAACACCTTTTTGCTTTGGTTGGAGGTGATTCTGGTGCACACCCATAAAACACCATGCGAATTGAAATAAGCCCTAGCAATGCTTATTCATCTTCTTTCTACGCCGATGGAAGCGAAAAGACGGTTTTGTGTTATTTGGGACTCATTACACATACTTTGCGATTTCTGGGTTAATGAGCATTAACACCACGGAACACGATCTGAAATAAGCGAAATCCAAAATTCTTCTTTCTATGTAGCTGGAACGCAAAACAACCTGTTTGGGGAGGTTTAGGCTCAGTACACTTCGCTTTGCTATTTGTGGGTGGAAAGAACATGGAAAGAACAATCCAAACTTTTTCGTCTGCTTTCTATTGACATGGAACCAAAACACCTATGCTTGATTACGGCTGTTAAGAAACATTTCACTCTGAGATTTTTGGGTGAATGTGCATTCTAACCCCAAAAACACCAATTTGCAACAAAACCAATCAGAGCTTTATCGTCTTTCTTTTTAAGTGGATGGAACCCAAAACACCTTTTTGCTTTGGTTGGAGGTGATTCTGGTGCACACCCATAAAACACCATGCGAATTGAAATAAGCCCTGGCAATGCTTATTCGTCTTCTTTCTACGCATATGGAAGCGAAAAGACAGTTTTGTGTTATTTGGGACTCATTACACATACTTTGCGATTTCTGGGTTAATGAGCATTAACACCACGGAACACGATCTGAAAGAAGCGAAATCCAAAATTCTTCTTTCTATGTAGCTGGAACGCAAAACAACCTGTTTGGGGAGGTTTAGGCTCAGTACACTTCGCTTTGCTATTTGTGGGTGGAAAGAACATGGAAAGAACAATCCAAACTTTTTCGTCTGCTTTCTATTGACATGGAACCAAAACACCTATGCTTGATTACGGCTGCTAAGAAACATTTCACTCTGAGATTTTTGGGTGAATGTGCATTCTAACCCCAAAAACACCAATTTGCAACAAAACCAATCAGAGCTTTATCGTCTTTCTTTTTAAGTGGATGGAACCCAAAACACCTTTTTGCTTTGGTTGGAGGTGATTCTGGTGCACACCCATAAAACACCATGCGAATTGAAATAAGCCCTAGCAATGCTTATTCCTCTTCTTTCTACGCCGATGGAAGCGAAAAGACGGTTTTGTGTTATTTGGGACTCATTACACATACTTTGCTATTTCTGGGTTAATGAGCATTAACACCACGGAACACGATCTGAAATAAGCGAAATCCAAAATTCTTCTTTCTATGTAGCTGGAACGCAAAACAACCTGTTTGGGGAGGTTTAGGCTCAGTACACTTCGCTTTGCTATTTGTGGGTGGAAAGAACATGGAAAGAACAATCCAAACTTTTTCGTCTGCTTTCTATTGACATGGAACCAAAACACCTATGCTTGATTACGGCTGCTAAGAAACATTTCACTCTGAGATTTTTGGGTGAATGTGCATTCTAACCCCAAAAACACCAATTTGCAACAAAACCAATCAGAGCTTTATCGTCTTTCTTTTTAAGTGGATGGAACCCAAAACACCTTTTTGCTTTGGTTGGAGGTGATTCTGGTGCACACCCATAAAACACCATGCGAATTGAAATAAGCCCTAGCAATGCTTATTCGTCTTCTTTATACGCCGATGGAAGCGAAAAGATGGTTTTGTGTTATTTGGGACTCATTACACATACTTTGCAATTTCTGGGTTAATGAGCATAACACCACGGAACACGATCTGAAAGAAGCGAAATCCAAAATTCTTCTTTCTATGTAGCTGGAACGCAAAACAACCTGTTTGGGGAGGTTTAGGCTCAGTACACTTCGCTTTGCTATTTGTGGGTGGAAAGAACATGGAAAGAACAATCCAAACTTTTTCGTCTGCTTTCTATTGACATGGAACCAAAACACCTATGCTTGATTACGGCTGCTAAGAAACATTTCACTCTGAGATTTTTGGGTGAATGTGCATTCTAACCCCAAAAACACCAATTTGCAACAAAACCAATCAGAGCTTTATCGTCTTTCTTTTTAAGTGGATGGAACCCAAAACACATTTTTGCTTTGGTTGGAGGTGATTCTGGTGCACACCCATAAAACACCATGCGAATTGAAATAAGCCCTAGCAATGCTTATTCGTCTTCTTTTTACGCCGATGGAAGCGAAAAGATGGTTTTGTGTTATTTGGGACTCATTACACATACTTTGCGATTTCTGGGTTAATGAGCATAACACCACGGAACACGATCTGAAAGAAGCGAAATCCAAAATTCTTCTTTCTATGTAGCTGGAACGCAAAACAACCTGTTTGGGGAGGTTTAGGCTCAGTACACTTCGCTTTGCTATTTGTGGGTGGAAAGAACATGGAAAGAACAATCCAAACTTTTTCGTCTGCTTTCTATTGACATGGAACCAAAACACCTATGCTTGATTACGGCTGTTAAGAAACATTTCACTCTGAGATTTTTGGGTGAATGTGCATTCTAACCCCAAAAACACCAATTTGCAACAAAACCAATCAGAGCTTTATCGTCTTTCTTTTTAAGTGGATGGAACCCAAAACACCTTTTTGCTTTGGTTGGAGGTGATTCTGGTGCACACCCATAAAACACCATGCGAATTGAAATAAGCCCTAGCAATGCTTATTCGTCTTCTTTCTACGCATATGGAAGCGAAAAGACGGTTTTGTGTTATTTGGGACTCATTACACATACTTTGCGATTTCTGGGTTAATGAGCATTAACACCACGGAACACGATCTGAAAGAAGCGAAATCCAAAATTCTTCTTTCTATGTAGCTGGAACGCAAAACAACCTGTTTGGGGAGGTTTAGGCTCAGTACACTTCGCTTTGCTATTTGTGGGTGGAAAGAACATGGAAAGAACAATCCAAACTTTTTTGTCTGCTTTCTATTGACATGGAACCAAAACACCTATGCTTGATTACGGCTGCTAAGAAACATTTCACTCTGAGATTTTTGGGTGAATGTGCATTCTAACCCCAAAAACACCATTGCAACAAAACCAATCAGAGCTTTATCGTCTTTCTTTTTAAGTGGATGGAACCCCTAAACACCTTTTTGCTTTGGTTGGAGGTGATTCTGGTGCACACCCATAAAACACCATGCGAATTGAAATAAGCCCTAGCAATGCTTATTCATCTTCTTTCTACGCCGATGGAAGCGAAAAGATGGTTTTGTGTTATTTGGGACTCATTACACATACTTTGCGATTTCTGGGTTAATGAGCATTAACACCACGGAACACGATCTGAAATAAGCGAAATCCAAAATTCTTCTTTCTATGTAGCTGGAACGCAAAACAACCTGTTTGGGGAGGTTTAGGCTCAGTACACTTCGTTTTGATATTTGTGGGTGGAAAGAACATGGAAAGAACAATCCAAACTTTTTCGTCTGCTTTCTATTGACATGGAACCAAAACACCTATGCTTGATTACGGCTGCTAAGAAACATTTCACTCTGAGATTTTTGGGTGAATGTGCATTCTAACCCCAAAAACACTGTCAGGGGTTCAGAAGGAGAGACACAGGAGGGGGAGCAAATGGAGAGTGAGGAGGAGGAGTACGAGGGGGGCGCAGGCAGTGACAGTGGCCAGAGTTATTCCACAAGCCTCTCTAGCGAATCGGAGGACTCACAGAAGGGAGCGCCGGTGGCCAGAGCAAGGGAGATTCCAAGGGAGAAACCTCAAGAGGGAGGGGCCAGCGGGGAGTCTCTGAACAGCAGCTGGAGATCAGGGCCAGCGTCTCCACCAGAGCGCAGTGGGGAGGGGGAGTCCCAGGAGTCGGGACCAGTGTCCTCACCACCAGAGGGAGGAGAGGAGTCAGGTTTGGCAACACCCACATCAGGAAGCGGGGAAACGGTCAGAAGGAAAGTCACCGGCTGGGCGCGCGCGCCAAGTTCAAATGTACAGGAGCGCGGCACAGCGGGGAGCCCGGGAAGGGAGCCAGGTCCTAAAGCCCGCCGGAGGGAGGGGCAAGACTCAGGAGGCTCCGCGTCAGAGGAGTCCAGGAAGGAGGGAACCCCAGAGGGCAGAAGGACCCAACGCAGGAAAGAGCAGCGCAAGAGGTGGAGCCAGGCTAGAATCTTAAACTGGTGTGGGTGGAGCAGTGAGTCAGAGGGGACTTAGCCGGTCTAGCGTTAAGACGTGGGCCTGCGCGCCCAGAGCTTGGAAATGGAAACTAAACTTCAATAAAGACTTTTGTATATAATATCCACTGGGCGTTGGTCCTCTGTGAGCTGGGACCTAGCGGCAGTCCTGACAAACACCAATTTGCAACAAAACCAATCAGAGCTTTATCGTCTTTCTTTTTAAGTGGATGGAACCCAAAACACCTTTTTGCTTTGGTTGGAGGTGATTCTGGTGCACACCCATAAAACACCATGCGAATTGAAATAAGCCCTAGCAATGCTTATTCGTCTTCTTTTTACGCCGATGGAAGCGAAAATATGGTTTTGTGTTATTTGGGACTCATTACACATACTTTGCGATTTCTGGGTTAATGAGCATTAACTCCACGGAACACGATCTGAAAGAAGCGAAATCCAAAATTCTTCTTTCTATGTAGCTGGAACGCAAAACAACCTGTTTGGGGAGGTTTAGGCTCAGTACACTTCGCTTTGATATTTGTGGGTGGAAAGAACATGGAAAGAACAATCCAAACTTTTTCGTCTGCTTTCTATTGACATGGAACCAAAACACCTATGCTTGATTACGGCTGCTAAGAAACATTTCACTCTGAGATTTTTGGGTGAATGTGCATTCTAACCCCAAAAACACCAATTTGCAACAAAACGAATCAGAGCTTTAGCGTCTTTCTTTTTAAGTGGATGGAACCCAAAACACCTTTTTGCTTTGGTAGGAGGTGATTCTGGTGCACACCCATAAAACACCATGCGAATTGAAATAAGCCCTGGCAATGCTTATTCGTCTTCTTTCTACGCATATGGAAGCGAAAAGATGGTTTTGTGTTATTTGGGACTCATTACACATACTTTGCGATTTCTGGGTTAATGAGCATAACACCACGGAACACGATCTGAAAGAAGCGAAATCCAAAATTCTTCTTTCTATGTAGCTGGAACGCAAAACAACCTGTTTGGGGAGGTTTAGGCTCAGTACACTTCGCTTTGCTATTTGTGGGTGGAAAGAACATGGAAAGAACAATCCAAACTTTTTCGTCTGCTTTCTATTGACATGGAACCAAAACACCTATGCTTGATTACGGCTGTTAAGAAACATTTCACTCTGAGATTTTTGGGTGAATGTGCATTCTAACCCCAAAAACACCAATTTGCAACAAAACCAATCAGAGCTTTATCGTCTTTCTTTTTAAGTGGATGGAACCCAAAACACCTTTTTGCTTTGGTTGGAGGTGATTCTGGTGCACACCCATAAAACACCATGCGAATTGAAATAAGCCCTAGCAATGCTTATTCGTCTTCTTTATACGCCGATGGAAGCGAAAAGATGGTTTTGTGTTATTTGGGACTCATTACACATACTTTGCAATTTCTGGGTTAATGAGCATAACACCACGGAACACGATCTGAAAGAAGCGAAATCCAAAATTCTTCTTTCTATGTAGCTGGAACGCAAAACAACCTGTTTGGGGAGGTTTAGGCTCAGTACACTTCGCTTTGCTATTTGTGGGTGGAAAGAACATGGAAAGAACAATCCAAACTTTTTCGTCTGCTTTCTATTGACATGGAACCAAAACACCTATGCTTGATTACGGCTGCTAAGAAACATTTCACTGAGATTTTTGGGTGAATGTGCATTCTAACCCCAAAAACACCAATTTGCAACAAAACCAATCAGAGCTTTATCGTCTTTCTTTTTAAGTGGATGGAACCCAAAACACATTTTTGCTTTGGTTGGAGGTGATTCTGGTGCACACCCATAAAACACCATGCGAATTGAAATAAGCCCTAGCAATGCTTATTCGTCTTCTTTTTACGCCGATGGAAGCGAAAAGATGGTTTTGTGTTATTTGGGACTCATTACACATACTTTGCGCTTTCTGGGTTAATGAGCATAACACCACGGAACACGATCTGAAAGAAGCGAAATCCAAAATTCTTCTTTCTATGTAGCTGGAACGCAAAACAACCTGTTTGGGGAGGTTTAGGCTCAGTACACTTCGCTTTGCTATTTGTGGGTGGAAAGAACATGGAAAGAACAATCCAAACTTTTTCGTCTGCTTTCTATTGACATGGAACCAAAACACCTATGCTTGATTACGGCTGTTAAGAAACATTTCACTCTGAGATTTTTGGGTGAATGTGCATTCTAACCCCAAAAACACCAATTTGCAACAAAACCAATCAGAGCTTTATCGTCTTTCTTTTTAAGTGGATGGAACCCAAAACACCTTTTTGCTTTGGTTGGAGGTGATTCTGGTGCACACCCATAAAACACCATGCGAATTGAAATAAGCCCTAGCAATGCTTATTCGTCTTCTTTCTACGCATATGGAAGCGAAAAGACGGTTTTGTGTTATTTGGGACTCATTACACATACTTTGCGATTTCTGGGTTAATGAGCATTAACACCACGGAACACGATCTGAAAGAAGCGAAATCCAAAATTCTTCTTTCTATGTAGCTGGAACGCAAAACAACCTGTTTGGGGAGGTTTAGGCTCAGTACACTTCGCTTTGCTATTTGTGGGTGGAAAGAACATGGAAAGAACAATCCAAACTTTTTCGTCTGCTTTCTATTGACATGGAACCAAAACACCTATGCTTGATTACGGCTGCTAAGAAACATTTCACTCTGAGATTTTTGGGTGAATGTGCATTCTAACCCCAAAAACACCATTGCAACAAAACCAATCAGAGCTTTATCGTCTTTCTTTTTAAGTGGATGGAACCCCTAAACACCTTTTTGCTTTGGTTGGAGGTGATTCTGGTGCACACCCATAAAACACCATGCGAATTGAAATAAGCCCTAGCAATGCTTATTCATCTTCTTTCTACGCCGATGGAAGCGAAAAGATGGTTTTGTGTTATTTGGGACTCATTACACATACTTTGCGATTTCTGGGTTAATGAGCATTAACACCACGGAACACGATCTGAAAGAAGCGAAATCCAAAATTCTTCTTTCTATGTAGCTGGAACGCAAAACAACCTGTTTGGGGAGGTTTAGGCTCAGTACACTTCGTTTTGATATTTGTGGGTGGAAAGAACATGGAAAGAACAATCCAAACTTTTTCGTCTGCTTTCTATTGACATGGAACCAAAACACCTATGCTTGATTACGGCTGCTAAGAAACATTTCACTCTGAGATTTTTGGGTGAATGTGCATTCTAACCCCAAAAACACCAATTTGCAACAAAACCAATCAGAGCTTTATCGTCTTTCTTTTTAAGTGGATGGAACCCAAAACACCTTTTTGCTTTGGTTGGAGGTGATTCTGGTGCACACCCATAAAACACCATGCGAATTGAAATAAGCCCTAGCAATGCTTATTCGTCTTCTTTCTACGCCGATGGAAGCGAAAAGATGG
Source organism: Podarcis gaigeae (assembly GCF_964106915.1). NCBI lineage: Eukaryota > Metazoa > Chordata > Lepidosauria > Squamata > Lacertidae > Podarcis > Podarcis gaigeae. Next base: position 91,887,994 of record NC_139683.1, on the reverse strand, counting down.
TTTTGTGTTATTTGGGACTCATTACACATACTTTGCGATTTCTGGGTTAATGAGCATTAACACCACGGAACACGATCTGAAATAAGCGAAATCCAAAATTCTTCTTTCTATGTAGCTGGAACGCAAAACAACCTGTTTGGGGAGGTTTAGGCTCAGTACACTTCGCTTTGATATTTGTGGGTGGAAAGAACATGGAAAGAACAATCCAAACTTTTTCGTCTGCTTTCTATTGACATGGAACCAAAACAGCTATGCTTGATTACGGCTGCTAAGAAACATTTCACTCTGAGATTTTTGGGTGAATGTGCATTCTAACCCCAAAAACACCAATTTGCAACAAAACCAATCAGAGCTTTATCGTCTTTCTTTTTAAGTGGATGGAACCCAAAACACCTTTTTGCTTTGGTTGGAGGTGATTCTGGTGCACACCCATAAAACACCATGCGAATTGAAATAAGCCCTAGCAATGCTTATTCGTCTTCTTTTTACGCCGATGGAAGCGAAAAGATGGTTTTGTGTTATTTGGGACTCATTACACATACTTTGCGATTTCTGGGTTAATGAGCATAACACCACGGAACACGATCTGAAAGAAGCGAAATCCAAAATTCTTCTTTCTATGTAGCTGGAACGAAAAACAACCTGTTTGGGGAGGTTTAGGCTCAGTACACTTCGCTTTGCTATTTGTGGGTGGAAAGAACATGGAAAGAACAATCCAAACTTTTTCGTCTGCTTTCTATTGACATGGAACCAAAACACCTATGCTTGATTACAGCTGTTAAGAGACATTTCACTCTGAGATTTTTGGGTGAATGTGCATTCTAACCCCAAAAACACCAATTTGCAACAAAACCAATCAGAGCTTTATCGTCTTTCTTTTTAAGTGGATGGAACCCAAAACACCTTTTTGCTTTGGTTGGAGGTGATTCTGGTGCACACCCATAAAACACCATGCGAATTGAAATAAGCCCTGGCAATGCTTATTCGTCTTCTTTCTACGCATATGGAAGCGAAAAGACAGTTTTGTGTTATTTGGGACTCATTACACATACTTTGCGATTTCTGGGTTAATGAGCATTAACACCACGGAACACGATCTGAAAGAAGCGAAATCCAAAATTCTTCTTTCTATGTAGCTGGAACGCAAAACAACCTGTTTGGGGAGGTTTAGGCTCAGTACACTTCGCTTTGCTATTTGTGGGTGGAAAGAACATGGAAAGAACAATCCAAACTTTTTCGTCTGCTTTCTATTGACATGGAACCAAAACACCTATGCTTGATTACGGCTGCTAAGAAACATTTCACTCTGAGATTTTTGGGTGAATGTGCATTCTAACCCCAAAAACACCAATTTGCAACAAAACCAATCAGAGCTTTATCGTCTTTCTTTTTAAGTGGATGGAACCCAAAACACCTTTTTGCTTTGGTTGGAGGTGATTCTGGTGCACACCCATAAAACACCATGCGAATTGAAATAAGCCCTAGCAATGCTTATTCGTCTTCTTTTTACGCCGATGGAAGCGAAAAGATGGTTTTGTGTTATTTGGGACTCATTACACATACTTTGCGATTTCTGGGTTAATGAGCATAACACCACGGAACACGATCTGAAAGAAGCGAAATCCAAAATTCTTCTTTCTATGTAGCTGGAACGCAAAACAACCTGTTTGGGGAGGTTTAGGCTCAGTACACTTCGCTTTGCTATTTGTGGGTGGAAAGAACATGGAAAGAACAATCCAAACTTTTTCGTCTGCTTTCTATTGACATGGAACCAAAACACCTATGCTTGATTACGGCTGTTAAGAAACATTTCACTCTGAGATTTTTGGGTGAATGTGCATTCTAACCCCAAAAACACCAATTTGCAACAAAAACAAACAGAGCTTTATCGTCTTTCCTTTTAAGTGGATGGAACCCAAAACACCTTTTTGCTTTGGTTGGAGGTGATTCTGGTGCACACCCATAAAACACCATGCGAATTGAAATAAGCCCTAGCAATGCTTATTCGTCTTCTTTCTACGCATATGGAAGCGAAAAGACGGTTTTGTGTTATTTGGGACTCATTACACATACTTTGCGATTTCTGGGTTAATGAGCATTAACACCACGGAACACGATCTGAAAGAAGCGAAATCCAAAATTCTTCTTTCTATGTAGCTGGAACGCAAAACAACCTGTTTGGGGAGGTTTAGGCTCAGTACACTTCGCTTTGCTATTTGTGGGTGGAAAGAACATGGAAAGAACAATCCAAACTTTTTTGTCTGCTTTCTATTGACATGGAACCAAAACACCTATGCTTGATTACGGCTCCTAAGAAACATTTCACTCTGAGATTTTTGGGTGAATGTGCATTCTAACCCCAAAAACACCAATTTGCAACAAAACCAATCAGAGCTTTATCGTCTTTCTTTTTAAGTGGATGGAACCCAAAACACCTTTTTGCTTTGGTTGGAGGTGATTCTGGTGCACACCCATAAAACACCATGCGAATTGAAATAAGCCCTAGCAATGCTTATTCATCTTCTTTCTACGCCGATGGAAGCGAAAAGACGGTTTTGTGTTATTTGGGACTCATTACACATACTTTGCGATTTCTGGGTTAATGAGCATTAACACCACGGAACACGATCTGAAATAAGCGAAATCCAAAATTCTTCTTTCTATGTAGCTGGAACGCAAAACAACCTGTTTGGGGAGGTTTAGGCTCAGTACACTTCGCTTTGCTATTTGTGGGTGGAAAGAACATGGAAAGAACAATCCAAACTTTTTCGTCTGCTTTCTATTGACATGGAACCAAAACACCTATGCTTGATTACGGCTGTTAAGAAACATTTCACTCTGAGATTTTTGGGTGAATGTGCATTCTAACCCCAAAAACACCAATTTGCAACAAAACCAATCAGAGCTTTATCGTCTTTCTTTTTAAGTGGATGGAACCCAAAACACCTTTTTGCTTTGGTTGGAGGTGATTCTGGTGCACACCCATAAAACACCATGCGAATTGAAATAAGCCCTGGCAATGCTTATTCGTCTTCTTTCTACGCATATGGAAGCGAAAAGACAGTTTTGTGTTATTTGGGACTCATTACACATACTTTGCGATTTCTGGGTTAATGAGCATTAACACCACGGAACACGATCTGAAAGAAGCGAAATCCAAAATTCTTCTTTCTATGTAGCTGGAACGCAAAACAACCTGTTTGGGGAGGTTTAGGCTCAGTACACTTCGCTTTGCTATTTGTGGGTGGAAAGAACATGGAAAGAACAATCCAAACTTTTTCGTCTGCTTTCTATTGACATGGAACCAAAACACCTATGCTTGATTACGGCTGCTAAGAAACATTTCACTCTGAGATTTTTGGGTGAATGTGCATTCTAACCCCAAAAACACCAATTTGCAACAAAACCAATCAGAGCTTTATCGTCTTTCTTTTTAAGTGGATGGAACCCAAAACACCTTTTTGCTTTGGTTGGAGGTGATTCTGGTGCACACCCATAAAACACCATGCGAATTGAAATAAGCCCTAGCAATGCTTATTCCTCTTCTTTCTACGCCGATGGAAGCGAAAAGACGGTTTTGTGTTATTTGGGACTCATTACACATACTTTGCTATTTCTGGGTTAATGAGCATTAACACCACGGAACACGATCTGAAATAAGCGAAATCCAAAATTCTTCTTTCTATGTAGCTGGAACGCAAAACAACCTGTTTGGGGAGGTTTAGGCTCAGTACACTTCGCTTTGCTATTTGTGGGTGGAAAGAACATGGAAAGAACAATCCAAACTTTTTCGTCTGCTTTCTATTGACATGGAACCAAAACACCTATGCTTGATTACGGCTGCTAAGAAACATTTCACTCTGAGATTTTTGGGTGAATGTGCATTCTAACCCCAAAAACACCAATTTGCAACAAAACCAATCAGAGCTTTATCGTCTTTCTTTTTAAGTGGATGGAACCCAAAACACCTTTTTGCTTTGGTTGGAGGTGATTCTGGTGCACACCCATAAAACACCATGCGAATTGAAATAAGCCCTAGCAATGCTTATTCGTCTTCTTTATACGCCGATGGAAGCGAAAAGATGGTTTTGTGTTATTTGGGACTCATTACACATACTTTGCAATTTCTGGGTTAATGAGCATAACACCACGGAACACGATCTGAAAGAAGCGAAATCCAAAATTCTTCTTTCTATGTAGCTGGAACGCAAAACAACCTGTTTGGGGAGGTTTAGGCTCAGTACACTTCGCTTTGCTATTTGTGGGTGGAAAGAACATGGAAAGAACAATCCAAACTTTTTCGTCTGCTTTCTATTGACATGGAACCAAAACACCTATGCTTGATTACGGCTGCTAAGAAACATTTCACTCTGAGATTTTTGGGTGAATGTGCATTCTAACCCCAAAAACACCAATTTGCAACAAAACCAATCAGAGCTTTATCGTCTTTCTTTTTAAGTGGATGGAACCCAAAACACATTTTTGCTTTGGTTGGAGGTGATTCTGGTGCACACCCATAAAACACCATGCGAATTGAAATAAGCCCTAGCAATGCTTATTCGTCTTCTTTTTACGCCGATGGAAGCGAAAAGATGGTTTTGTGTTATTTGGGACTCATTACACATACTTTGCGATTTCTGGGTTAATGAGCATAACACCACGGAACACGATCTGAAAGAAGCGAAATCCAAAATTCTTCTTTCTATGTAGCTGGAACGCAAAACAACCTGTTTGGGGAGGTTTAGGCTCAGTACACTTCGCTTTGCTATTTGTGGGTGGAAAGAACATGGAAAGAACAATCCAAACTTTTTCGTCTGCTTTCTATTGACATGGAACCAAAACACCTATGCTTGATTACGGCTGTTAAGAAACATTTCACTCTGAGATTTTTGGGTGAATGTGCATTCTAACCCCAAAAACACCAATTTGCAACAAAACCAATCAGAGCTTTATCGTCTTTCTTTTTAAGTGGATGGAACCCAAAACACCTTTTTGCTTTGGTTGGAGGTGATTCTGGTGCACACCCATAAAACACCATGCGAATTGAAATAAGCCCTAGCAATGCTTATTCGTCTTCTTTCTACGCATATGGAAGCGAAAAGACGGTTTTGTGTTATTTGGGACTCATTACACATACTTTGCGATTTCTGGGTTAATGAGCATTAACACCACGGAACACGATCTGAAAGAAGCGAAATCCAAAATTCTTCTTTCTATGTAGCTGGAACGCAAAACAACCTGTTTGGGGAGGTTTAGGCTCAGTACACTTCGCTTTGCTATTTGTGGGTGGAAAGAACATGGAAAGAACAATCCAAACTTTTTTGTCTGCTTTCTATTGACATGGAACCAAAACACCTATGCTTGATTACGGCTGCTAAGAAACATTTCACTCTGAGATTTTTGGGTGAATGTGCATTCTAACCCCAAAAACACCATTGCAACAAAACCAATCAGAGCTTTATCGTCTTTCTTTTTAAGTGGATGGAACCCCTAAACACCTTTTTGCTTTGGTTGGAGGTGATTCTGGTGCACACCCATAAAACACCATGCGAATTGAAATAAGCCCTAGCAATGCTTATTCATCTTCTTTCTACGCCGATGGAAGCGAAAAGATGGTTTTGTGTTATTTGGGACTCATTACACATACTTTGCGATTTCTGGGTTAATGAGCATTAACACCACGGAACACGATCTGAAATAAGCGAAATCCAAAATTCTTCTTTCTATGTAGCTGGAACGCAAAACAACCTGTTTGGGGAGGTTTAGGCTCAGTACACTTCGTTTTGATATTTGTGGGTGGAAAGAACATGGAAAGAACAATCCAAACTTTTTCGTCTGCTTTCTATTGACATGGAACCAAAACACCTATGCTTGATTACGGCTGCTAAGAAACATTTCACTCTGAGATTTTTGGGTGAATGTGCATTCTAACCCCAAAAACACCAATTTGCAACAAAACCAATCAGAGCTTTATCGTCTTTCTTTTTAAGTGGATGGAACCCAAAACACCTTTTTGCTTTGGTTGGAGGTGATTCTGGTGCACACCCATAAAACACCATGCGAATTGAAATAAGCCCTAGCAATGCTTATTCGTCTTCTTTCTACGCCGATGGAAGCGAAAAGATGGTTTTGTGTTATTTGGGACTCATTACACATACTTTGCGATTTCTGGGTTAATGAGCATTAACACCACGGAACACGATCTGAAATAAGCGAAATCCAAAATTCTTCTTTCTATGTAGCTGGAACGCAAAACAACCTGTTTGGGGAGGTTTAGGCTCAGTACACTTCGCTTTGCTATTTGTGGGTGGAAAGAACATGGAAAGAACAATCCAAACTTTTTCGTCTGCTTTCTATTGACATGGAACCAAAACAGCTATGCTTGATTACGGCTGCTAAGAAACATTTCACTCTGAGATTTTTGGGTGAATGTGCATTCTAACCCCAAAAACACCAATTTGCAACAAAACCAATCAGAGCTTTATCGTCTTTCTTTTTAAGTGGATGGAACCCAAAACACCTTTTTGCTTTGGTTGGAGGTGATTCTGGTGCACACCCATAAAACACCATGCGAATTGAAATAAGCCCTAGCAATGCTTATTCATCTTCTTTCTACGCCGATGGAAGCGAAAAGATGGTTTTGTGTTATTTGGGACTCATTACACATACTTTGCGATTTCTGGGTTAATGAGCATTAACACCACGGAACACGATCTGAAATAAGCGAAATCCAAAATTCTTCTTTCTATGTAGCTGGAACGCAAAACAACCTGTTTGGGGAGGTTTAGGCTCAGTACACTTCGTTTTGATATTTGTGGGTGGAAAGAACATGGAAAGAACAATCCAAACTTTTTCGTCTGCTTTCTATTGACATGGAACCAAAACACCTATGCTTGATTACGGCTGCTAAGAAACATTTCACTCTGAGATTTTTGGGTGAATGTGCATTCTAACCCCAAAAACACCAATTTGCAACAAAACCAATCAGAGCTTTATCGTCTTTCTTTTTAAGTGGATGGAACCCAAAACACCTTTTTGCTTTGGTTGGAGGTGATTCTGGTGCACACCCATAAAACACCATGCGAATTGAAATAAGCCCTAGCAATGCTTATTCGTCTTCTTTCAACGCCGATGGAAGCGAAAAGATGGTTTTGTGTTATTTGGGACTCATTACACATACTTTGCGATTTCTGGGTTAATGAGCATTAACACCACGGAACACGATCTGAAATAAGCGAAATCCAAAATTCTTCTTTCTATGTAGCTGGAACGCAAAACAACCTGTTTGGGGAGGTTTAGGCTCAGTACACTTCGCTTTGCTATTTGTGGGTGGAAAGAACATGGAAAGAACAATCCAAACTTTTTCGTCTGCTTTCTATTGACATGGAACCAAAACAGCTATGCTTGATTACGGCTGCTAAGAAACATTTCACTCTGAGATTTTTGGGTGAATGTGCATTCTAACCCCAAAAACACCAATTTGCAACAAAACCAATCAGAGCTTTATCGTCTTTCTTTTTAAGTGGATGGAACCCAAAACACCTTTTTGCTTTGGTTGGAGGTGATTCTGGTGCACACCCATAAAACACCATGCGAATTGAAATAAGCCCTAGCAATGCTTATTCGTCTTCTTTTTACGCCGATGGAAGCGAAAAGATGGTTTTGTGTTATTTGGGACTCATTACACATACTTTGCGATTTCTGGGTTAATGAGCATTAACACCACGGAACACGATCTGAAAGAAGCGAAATCCAAAATTCTTCTTTCTATGTAGCTGGAACGCAAAACAACCTGTTTGGGGAGGTTTAGGCTCAGTACACTTCGCTTTGCTATTTGTGGGTGGAAAGAACATGGAAAGAACAATCCAAACTTTTTCGTCTGCTTTCTATTGACATGGAACCAAAACACCTATGCTTGATTACGGCTGCTAAGAAACATTTCACTCTGAGATTTTTGGGTGAATGTGCATTCTAACCCCAAAAACACCAATTTGCAACAAAACCAATCAGAGCTTTATCGTCTTTCTTTTTAAGTGGATGGAACCCAAAACACCTTTTTGCTTTGGTTGGAGGTGATTCTGGTGCACACCCATAAAACACCATGCGAATTGAAATAAGCCCTAGCAATGCTTATTCCTCTTCTTTCTACGCCGATGGAAGCGAAAAGACGGTTTTGTGTTATTTGGGACTCATTACACATACTTTGCTATTTCTGGGTTAATGAGCATTAACACCACGGAACACGATCTGAAATAAGCGAAATCCAAAATTCTTCTTTCTATGTAGCTGGAACGCAAAACAACCTGTTTGGGGAGGTTTAGGCTCAGTACACTTCGCTTTGCTATTTGTGGGTGGAAAGAACATGGAAAGAACAATCCAAACTTTTTCGTCTGCTTTCTATTGACATGGAACCAAAACACCTATGCTTGATTACGGCTGCTAAGAAACATTTCACTCTGAGATTTTTGGGTGAATGTGCATTCTAACCCCAAAAACACCAATTTGCAACAAAACCAATCAGAGCTTTATCGTCTTTCTTTTTAAGTGGATGGAACCCAAAACACCTTTTTGCTTTGGTTGGAGGTGATTCTGGTGCACACCCATAAAACACCATGCGAATTGAAATAAGCCCTAGCAATGCTTATTCGTCTTCTTTATACGCCGATGGAAGCGAAAAGATGGTTTTGTGTTATTTGGGACTCATTACACATACTTTGCAATTTCTGGGTTAATGAGCATAACACCACGGAACACGATCTGAAAGAAGCGAAATCCAAAATTCTTCTTTCTATGTAGCTGGAACGCAAAACAACCTGTTTGGGGAGGTTTAGGCTCAGTACACTTCGCTTTGCTATTTGTGGGTGGAAAGAACATGGAAAGAACAATCCAAACTTTTTCGTCTGCTTTCTATTGACATGGAACCAAAACACCTATGCTTGATTACGGCTGCTAAGAAACATTTCACTCTGAGATTTTTGGGTGAATGTGCATTCTAACCCCAAAAACACCAATTTGCAACAAAACCAATCAGAGCTTTATCGTCTTTCTTTTTAAGTGGATGGAACCCAAAACACATTTTTGCTTTGGTTGGAGGTGATTCTGGTGCACACCCATAAAACACCATGCGAATTGAAATAAGCCCTAGCAATGCTTATTCGTCTTCTTTTTACGCCGATGGAAGCGAAAAGATGGTTTTGTGTTATTTGGGACTCATTACACATACTTTGCGATTTCTGGGTTAATGAGCATAACACCACGGAACACGATCTGAAAGAAGCGAAATCCAAAATTCTTCTTTCTATGTAGCTGGAACGCAAAACAACCTGTTTGGGGAGGTTTAGGCTCAGTACACTTCGCTTTGCTATTTGTGGGTGGAAAGAACATGGAAAGAACAATCCAAACTTTTTCGTCTGCTTTCTATTGACATGGAACCAAAACACCTATGCTTGATTACGGCTGTTAAGAAACATTTCACTCTGAGATTTTTGGGTGAATGTGCATTCTAACCCCAAAAACACCAATTTGCAACAAAACCAATCAGAGCTTTATCGTCTTTCTTTTTAAGTGGATGGAACCCAAAACACCTTTTTGCTTTGGTTGGAGGTGATTCTGGTGCACACCCATAAAACACCATGCGAATTGAAATAAGCCCTAGCAATGCTTATTCGTCTTCTTTCTACGCATATGGAAGCGAAAAGACGGTTTTGTGTTATTTGGGACTCATTACACATACTTTGCGATTTCTGGGTTAATGAGCATTAACACCACGGAACACGATCTGAAAGAAGCGAAATCCAAAATTCTTCTTTCTATGTAGCTGGAACGCAAAACAACCTGTTTGGGGAGGTTTAGGCTCAGTACACTTCGCTTTGCTATTTGTGGGTGGAAAGAACATGGAAAGAACAATCCAAACTTTTTTGTCTGCTTTCTATTGACATGGAACCAAAACACCTATGCTTGATTACGGCTGCTAAGAAACATTTCACTCTGAGATTTTTGGGTGAATGTGCATTCTAACCCCAAAAACACCATTGCAACAAAACCAATCAGAGCTTTATCGTCTTTCTTTTTAAGTGGATGGAACCCCTAAACACCTTTTTGCTTTGGTTGGAGGTGATTCTGGTGCACACCCATAAAACACCATGCGAATTGAAATAAGCCCTAGCAATGCTTATTCATCTTCTTTCTACGCCGATGGAAGCGAAAAGATGGTTTTGTGTTATTTGGGACTCATTACACATACTTTGCGATTTCTGGGTTAATGAGCATTAACACCACGGAACACGATCTGAAATAAGCGAAATCCAAAATTCTTCTTTCTATGTAGCTGGAACGCAAAACAACCTGTTTGGGGAGGTTTAGGCTCAGTACACTTCGTTTTGATATTTGTGGGTGGAAAGAACATGGAAAGAACAATCCAAACTTTTTCGTCTGCTTTCTATTGACATGGAACCAAAACACCTATGCTTGATTACGGCTGCTAAGAAACATTTCACTCTGAGATTTTTGGGTGAATGTGCATTCTAACCCCAAAAACACCAATTTGCAACAAAACCAATCAGAGCTTTATCGTCTTTCTTTTTAAGTGGATGGAACCCAAAACACCTTTTTGCTTTGGTTGGAGGTGATTCTGGTGCACACCCATAAAACACCATGCGAATTGAAATAAGCCCTAGCAATGCTTATTCGTCTTCTTTCTACGCCGATGGAAGCGAAAAGATGGTTTTGTGTTATTTGGGACTCATTACACATACTTTGCGATTTCTGGGTTAATGAGCATTAACACCACGGAACACGATCTGAAATAAGCGAAATCCAAAATTCTTCTTTCTATGTAGCTGGAACGCAAAACAACCTGTTTGGGGAGGTTTAGGCTCAGTACACTTCGCTTTGCTATTTGTGGGTGGAAAGAACATGGAAAGAACAATCCAAACTTTTTCGTCTGCTTTCTATTGACATGGAACCAAAACAGCTATGCTTGATTACGGCTGCTAAGAAACATTTCACTCTGAGATTTTTGGGTGAATGTGCATTCTAACCCCAAAAACACCAATTTGCAACAAAACCAATCAGAGCTTTATCGTCTTTCTTTTTAAGTGGATGGAACCCAAAACACCTTTTTGCTTTGGTTGGAGGTGATTCTGGTGCACACCCATAAAACACCATGCGAATTGAAATAAGCCCTAGCAATGCTTATTCATCTTCTTTCTACGCCGATGGAAGCGAAAAGATGGTTTTGTGTTATTTGGGACTCATTACACATACTTTGCGATTTCTGGGTTAATGAGCATTAACACCACGGAACACGATCTGAAATAAGCGAAATCCAAAATTCTTCTTTCTATGTAGCTGGAACGCAAAACAACCTGTTTGGGGAGGTTTAGGCTCAGTACACTTCGTTTTGATATTTGTGGGTGGAAAGAACATGGAAAGAACAATCCAAACTTTTTCGTCTGCTTTCTATTGACATGGAACCAAAACACCTATGCTTGATTACGGCTGCTAAGAAACATTTCACTCTGAGATTTTTGGGTGAATGTGCATTCTAACCCCAAAAACACCAATTTGCAACAAAACCAATCAGAGCTTTATCGTCTTTCTTTTTAAGTGGATGGAACCCAAAACACCTTTTTGCTTTGGTTGGAGGTGATTCTGGTGCACACCCATAAAACACCATGCGAATTGAAATAAGCCCTAGCAATGCTTATTCGTCTTCTTTCAACGCCGATGGAAGCGAAAAGATGGTTTTGTGTTATTTGGGACTCATTACACATACTTTGCGATTTCTGGGTTAATGAGCATTAACACCACGGAACACGATCTGAAATAAGCGAAATCCAAAATTCTTCTTTCTATGTAGCTGGAACGCAAAACAACCTGTTTGGGGAGGTTTAGGCTCAGTACACTTCGCTTTGCTATTTGTGGGTGGAAAGAACATGGAAAGAACAATCCAAACTTTTTCGTCTGCTTTCTATTGACATGGAACCAAAACAGCTATGCTTGATTACGGCTGCTAAGAAACATTTCACTCTGAGATTTTTGGGTGAATGTGCATTCTAACCCCAAAAACACCAATTTGCAACAAAACCAATCAGAGCTTTATCGTCTTTCTTTTTAAGTGGATGGAACCCAAAACACCTTTTTGCTTTGGTTGGAGGTGATTCTGGTGCACACCCATAAAACACCATGCGAATTGAAATAAGCCCTAGCAATGCTTATTCGTCTTCTTTTTACGCCGATGGAAGCGAAAAGATGGTTTTGTGTTATTTGGGACTCATTACACATACTTTGCGATTTCTGGGTTAATGAGCATAACACCACGGAACACGATCTGAAAGAAGCGAAATCCAAAATTCTTCTTTCTATGTAGCTGGAACGCAAAACAACCTGTTTGGGGAGGTTTAGGCTCAGTACACTTCGCTTTGCTATTTGTGGGTGGAAAGAACATGGAAAGAACAATCCAAACTTTTTCGTCTGCTTTCTATTGACATGGAACCAAAACACCTATGCTTGATTACGGCTGTTAAGAGACATTTCACTCTGAGATTTTTGGGTGAATGTGCATTCTAACCCCAAAAACACCAATTTGCAACAAAACCAATCAGAGCTTTATCGTCTTTCTTTTTAAGTGGATGGAACCCAAAACACCTTTTTGCTTTGGTTGGAGGTGATTCTGGTGCACACCCATAAAACACCATGCGAATTGAAATAAGCCCTAGCAATGTTTATTCGTCTTCTTTCTACGCCGATGGAAGCGAAAAGACGGTTTTGTGTTATTTGGGACTCATTACACATACTTTGCGATTTCTGGGTTAATGAGCATAACACCACGGAACACGATCTGAAAGAAGCGAAATCCAAAATTCTTCTTTCTATGTAGCTGGAACGCAAAACAACCTGTTTGGGGAGGTTTAGGCTCAGTACACTTCGCTTTGCTATTTGTGGGTGGAAAGAACATGGAAAGAACAATCCAAACTTTTTCGTCTGCTTTCTATTGACATGGAACCAAAACACCTATGCTTGATTACGGCTGCTAAGAAACATTTCACTCTGAGATTTTTGGGTGAATGTGCATTCTAACCCCAAAAACACCAATTTGCAACAAAACCAATCAGAGCTTTAGCGTCTTTCTTTTTAAGTGGATGGAACCCAAAACACCTTTTTGCTTTGGTTGGAGGTGATTCTGGTGCACACCCATAAAACACCATGCGAATTGAAATAAGCCCTAGCAATGCTTATTCGTCTTCTTTTTACGCCGATGGAAGCGAAAAGATGGTTTTGTGTTATTTGGGACTCATTACACATACTTTGCGATTTCTGGGTTAATGAGCATAACACCACGGAACACGATCTGAAAGAAGCGAAATCCAAAATTCTTCTTTCTATGTAGCTGGAACGCAAAACAACCTGTTTGGGGAGGTTTAGGCTCAGTACACTTCGCTTTGCTATTTGTGGGTGGAAAGAACATGGAAAGAACAATCCAAACTTTTTCGTCTGCTTTCTATTGACATGGAACCAAAACACCTATGCTTGATTACGGCTGTTAAGAAACATTTCACTCTGAGATTTTTGGGTGAATGTGCATTCTAACCCCAAAAACACCAATTTGCAACAAAACCAATCAGAGCTTTATCGTCTTTCCTTTTAAGTGGATGGAACCCAAAACACCTTTTTGCTTTGGTTGGAGGTGATTCTGGTGCACACCCATAAAACACCATGCGAATTGAAATAAGCCCTAGCAATGCTTATTCGTCTTCTTTCTACGCATATGGAAGCGAAAAGACGGTTTTGTGTTATTTGGGACTCATTACACATACTTTGCGATTTCTGGGTTAATGAGCATTAACACCACGGAACACGATCTGAAAGAAGCGAAATCCAAAATTCTTCTTTCTATGTAGCTGGAACGCAAAACAACCTGTTTGGGGAGGTTTAGGCTCAGTACACTTCGCTTTGCTATTTGTGGGTGGAAAGAACATGGAAAGAACAATCCAAACTTTTTTGTCTGCTTTCTATTGACATGGAACCAAAACACCTATGCTTGATTACGGCTCCTAAGAAACATTTCACTCTGAGATTTTTGGGTGAATGTGCATTCTAACCCCAAAAACACCAATTTGCAACAAAACCAATCAGAGCTTTATCGTCTTTCTTTTTAAGTGGATGGAACCCAAAACACCTTTTTGCTTTGGTTGGAGGTGATTCTGGTGCACACCCATAAAACACCATGCGAATTGAAATAAGCCCTAGCAATGCTTATTCATCTTCTTTCTACGCCGATGGAAGCGAAAAGACGGTTTTGTGTTATTTGGGACTCATTACACATACTTTGCGATTTCTGGGTTAATGAGCATTAACACCACGGAACACGATCTGAAATAAGCGAAATCCAAAATTCTTCTTTCTATGTAGCTGGAACGCAAAACAACCTGTTTGGGGAGGTTTAGGCTCAGTACACTTCGCTTTGCTATTTGTGGGTGGAAAGAACATGGAAAGAACAATCCAAACTTTTTCGTCTGCTTTCTATTGACATGGAACCAAAACACCTATGCTTGATTACGGCTGTTAAGAAACATTTCACTCTGAGATTTTTGGGTGAATGTGCATTCTAACCCCAAAAACACCAATTTGCAACAAAACCAATCAGAGCTTTATCGTCTTTCTTTTTAAGTGGATGGAACCCAAAACACCTTTTTGCTTTGGTTGGAGGTGATTCTGGTGCACACCCATAAAACACCATGCGAATTGAAATAAGCCCTGGCAATGCTTATTCGTCTTCTTTCTACGCATATGGAAGCGAAAAGACAGTTTTGTGTTATTTGGGACTCAATACACATACTTTGCGATTTCTGGGTTAATGAGCATTAACACCACGGAACACGATCTGAAAGAAGCGAAATCCAAAATTCTTCTTTCTATGTAGCTGGAACGCAAAACAACCTGTTTGGGGAGGTTTAGGCTCAGTACACTTCGCTTTGCTATTTGTGGGTGGAAAGAACATGGAAAGAACAATCCAAACTTTTTCGTCTGCTTTCTATTGACATGGAACCAAAACACCTATGCTTGATTACGGCTGCTAAGAAACATTTCACTCTGAGATTTTTGGGTGAATGTGCATTCTAACCCCAAAAACACCAATTTGCAACAAAACCAATCAGAGCTTTATCGTCTTTCTTTTTAAGTGGATGGAACCCAAAACACCTTTTTGCTTTGGTTGGAGGTGATTCTGGTGCACACCCATAAAACACCATGCGAATTGAAATAAGCCCTAGCAATGCTTATTCCTCTTCTTTCTACGCCGATGGAAGCGAAAAGACGGTTTTGTGTTATTTGGGACTCATTACACATACTTTGCTATTTCTGGGTTAATGAGCATTAACACCACGGAACACGATCTGAAATAAGCGAAATCCAAAATTCTTCTTTCTATGTAGCTGGAACGCAAAACAACCTGTTTGGGGAGGTTTAGGCTCAGTACACTTCGCTTTGCTATTTGTGGGTGGAAAGAACATGGAAAGAACAATCCAAACTTTTTCGTCTGCTTTCTATTGACATGGAACCAAAACACCTATGCTTGATTACGGCTGCTAAGAAACATTTCACTCTGAGATTTTTGGGTGAATGTGCATTCTAACCCCAAAAACACCAATTTGCAACAAAACCAATCAGAGCTTTATCGTCTTTCTTTTTAAGTGGATGGAACCCAAAACACCTTTTTGCTTTGGTTGGAGGTGATTCTGGTGCACACCCATAAAACACCATGCGAATTGAAATAAGCCCTAGCAATGCTTATTCGTCTTCTTTATACGCCGATGGAAGCGAAAAGATGGTTTTGTGTTATTTGGGACTCATTACACATACTTTGCAATTTCTGGGTTAATGAGCATAACACCACGGAACACGATCTGAAAGAAGCGAAATCCAAAATTCTTCTTTCTATGTAGCTGGAACGCAAAACAACCTGTTTGGGGAGGTTTAGGCTCAGTACACTTCGCTTTGCTATTTGTGGGTGGAAAGAACATGGAAAGAACAATCCAAACTTTTTCGTCTGCTTTCTATTGACATGGAACCAAAACACCTATGCTTGATTACGGCTGCTAAGAAACATTTCACTCTGAGATTTTTGGGTGAATGTGCATTCTAACCCCAAAAACACCAATTTCAACAAAACCAATCAGAGCTTTATCGTCTTTCTTTTTAAGTGGATGGAACCCAAAACACATTTTTGCTTTGGTTGGAGGTGATTCTGGTGCACACCCATAAAACACCATGCGAATTGAAATAAGCCCTAGCAATGCTTATTCGTCTTCTTTTTACGCCGATGGAAGCGAAAAGATGGTTTTGTGTTATTTGGGACTCATTACACATACTTTGCGATTTCTGGGTTAATGAGCATAACACCACGGAACACGATCTGAAAGAAGCGAAATCCAAAATTCTTCTTTCTATGTAGCTGGAACGCAAAACAACCTGTTTGGGGAGGTTTAGGCTCAGTACACTTCGCTTTGCTATTTGTGGGTGGAAAGAACATGGAAAGAACAATCCAAACTTTTTCGTCTGCTTTCTATTGACATGGAACCAAAACACCTATGCTTGATTACGGCTGTTAAGAAACATTTCACTCTGAGATTTTTGGGTGAATGTGCATTCTAACCCCAAAAACACCAATTTGCAACAAAACCAATCAGAGCTTTATCGTCTTTCTTTTTAAGTGGATGGAACCCAAAACACCTTTTTGCTTTGGTTGGAGGTGATTCTGGTGCACACCCATAAAACACCATGCGAATTGAAATAAGCCCTAGCAATGCTTATTCGTCTTCTTTCTACGCATATGGAAGCGAAAAGACGGTTTTGTGTTATTTGGGACTCATTACACATACTTTGCGATTTCTGGGTTAATGAGCATTAACACCACGGAACACGATCTGAAAGAAGCGAAATCCAAAATTCTTCTTTCTATGTAGCTGGAACGCAAAACAACCTGTTTGGGGAGGTTTAGGCTCAGTACACTTCGCTTTGCTATTTGTGGGTGGAAAGAACATGGAAAGAACAATCCAAACTTTTTTGTCTGCTTTCTATTGACATGGAACCAAAACACCTATGCTTGATTACGGCTGCTAAGAAACATTTCACTCTGAGATTTTTGGGTGAATGTGCATTCTAACCCCAAAAACACCATTGCAACAAAACCAATCAGAGCTTTATCGTCTTTCTTTTTAAGTGGATGGAACCCCTAAACACCTTTTTGCTTTGGTTGGAGGTGATTCTGGTGCACACCCATAAAACACCATGCGAATTGAAATAAGCCCTAGCAATGCTTATTCATCTTCTTTCTACGCCGATGGAAGCGAAAAGATGGTTTTGTGTTATTTGGGACTCATTACACATACTTTGCGATTTCTGGGTTAATGAGCATTAACACCACGGAACACGATCTGAAATAAGCGAAATCCAAAATTCTTCTTTCTATGTAGCTGGAACGCAAAACAACCTGTTTGGGGAGGTTTAGGCTCAGTACACTTCGTTTTGATATTTGTGGGTGGAAAGAACATGGAAAGAACAATCCAAACTTTTTCGTCTGCTTTCTATTGACATGGAACCAAAACACCTATGCTTGATTACGGCTGCTAAGAAACATTTCACTCTGAGATTTTTGGGTGAATGTGCATTCTAACCCCAAAAACACCAATTTGCAACAAAACCAATCAGAGCTTTATCGTCTTTCTTTTTAAGTGGATGGAACCCAAAACACCTTTTTGCTTTGGTTGGAGGTGATTCTGGTGCACACCCATAAAACACCATGCGAATTGAAATAAGCCCTAGCAATGCTTATTCGTCTTCTTTCTACGCCGATGGAAGCGAAAAGATGGTTTTGTGTTATTTGGGACTCATTACACATACTTTGCGATTTCTGGGTTAATGAGCATTAACACCACGGAACACGATCTGAAATAAGCGAAATCCAAAATTCTTCTTTCTATGTAGCTGGAACGCAAAACAACCTGTTTGGGGAGGTTTAGGCTCAGTACACTTCGCTTTGCTATTTGTGGGTGGAAAGAACATGGAAAGAACAATCCAAACTTTTTCGTCTGCTTTCTATTGACATGGAACCAAAACAGCTATGCTTGATTACGGCTGCTAAGAAACATTTCACTCTGAGATTTTTGGGTGAATGTGCATTCTAACCCCAAAAACACCAATTTGCAACAAAACCAATCAGAGCTTTATCGTCTTTCTTTTTAAGTGGATGGAACCCAAAACACCTTTTTGCTTTGGTTGGAGGTGATTCTGGTGCACACCCATAAAACACCATGCGAATTGAAATAAGCCCTAGCAATGCTTATTCATCTTCTTTCTACGCCGATGGAAGCGAAAAGATGGTTTTGTGTTATTTGGGACTCATTACACATACTTTGCGATTTCTGGGTTAATGAGCATTAACACCACGGAACACGATCTGAAATAAGCGAAATCCAAAATTCTTCTTTCTATGTAGCTGGAACGCAAAACAACCTGTTTGGGGAGGTTTAGGCTCAGTACACTTCGTTTTGATATTTGTGGGTGGAAAGAACATGGAAAGAACAATCCAAACTTTTTCGTCTGCTTTCTATTGACATGGAACCAAAACACCTATGCTTGATTACGGCTGCTAAGAAACATTTCACTCTGAGATTTTTGGGTGAATGTGCATTCTAACCCCAAAAACACCAATTTGCAACAAAACCAATCAGAGCTTTATCGTCTTTCTTTTTAAGTGGATGGAACCCAAAACACCTTTTTGCTTTGGTTGGAGGTGATTCTGGTGCACACCCATAAAACACCATGCGAATTGAAATAAGCCCTAGCAATGCTTATTCGTCTTCTTTCAACGCCGATGGAAGCGAAAAGATGGTTTTGTGTTATTTGGGACTCATTACACATACTTTGCGATTTCTGGGTTAATGAGCATTAACACCACGGAACACGATCTGAAATAAGCGAAATCCAAAATTCTTCTTTCTATGTAGCTGGAACGCAAAACAACCTGTTTGGGGAGGTTTAGGCTCAGTACACTTCGCTTTGCTATTTGTGGGTGGAAAGAACATGGAAAGAACAATCCAAACTTTTTCGTCTGCTTTCTATTGACATGGAACCAAAACAGCTATGCTTGATTACGGCTGCTAAGAAACATTTCACTCTGAGATTTTTGGGTGAATGTGCATTCTAACCCCAAAAACACCAATTTGCAACAAAACCAATCAGAGCTTTATCGTCTTTCTTTTTAAGTGGATGGAACCCAAAACACCTTTTTGCTTTGGTTGGAGGTGATTCTGGTGCACACCCATAAAACACCATGCGAATTGAAATAAGCCCTAGCAATGCTTATTCGTCTTCTTTTTACGCCGATGGAAGCGAAAAGATGGTTTTGTGTTATTTGGGACTCATTACACATACTTTGCGATTTCTGGGTTAATGAGCATAACACCACGGAACACGATCTGAAAGAAGCGAAATCCAAAATTCTTCTTTCTATGTAGCTGGAACGCAAAACAACCTGTTTGGGGAGGTTTAGGCTCAGTACACTTCGCTTTGCTATTTGTGGGTGGAAAGAACATGGAAAGAACAATCCAAACTTTTTCGTCTGCTTTCTATTGACATGGAACCAAAACACCTATGCTTGATTACGGCTGTTAAGAGACATTTCACTCTGAGATTTTTGGGTGAATGTGCATTCTAACCCCAAAAACACCAATTTGCAACAAAACCAATCAGAGCTTTATCGTCTTTCTTTTTAAGTGGATGGAACCCAAAACACCTTTTTGCTTTGGTTGGAGGTGATTCTGGTGCACACCCATAAAACACCATGCGAATTGAAATAAGCCCTAGCAATGTTTATTCGTCTTCTTTCTACGCCGATGGAAGCGAAAAGACGGTTTTGTGTTATTTGGGACTCATTACACATACTTTGCGATTTCTGGGTTAATGAGCATAACACCACGGAACACGATCTGAAAGAAGCGAAATCCAAAATTCTTCTTTCTATGTAGCTGGAACGCAAAACAACCTGTTTGGGGAGGTTTAGGCTCAGTACACTTCGCTTTGCTATTTGTGGGTGGAAAGAACATGGAAAGAACAATCCAAACTTTTTCGTCTGCTTTCTATTGACATGGAACCAAAACACCTATGCTTGATTACGGCTGCTAAGAAACATTTCACTCTGAGATTTTTGGGTGAATGTGCATTCTAACCCCAAAAACACCAATTTGCAACAAAACCAATCAGAGCTTTATCGTCTTTCTTTTTAAGTGGATGGAACCCAAAACACCTTTTTGCTTTGGTTGGAGGTGATTCTGGTGCACACCCATAAAACACCATGCGAATTGAAATAAGCCCTAGCAATGCTTATTCGTCTTCTTTTTACGCCGATGGAAGCGAAAAGATGGTTTTGTGTTATTTGGGACTCATTACACATACTTTGCGATTTCTGGGTTAATGAGCATAACACCACGGAACACGATCTGAAAGAAGCGAAATCCAAAATTCTTCTTTCTATGTAGCTGGAACGCAAAACAACCTGTTTGGGGAGGTTTAGGCTCAGTACACTTCGCTTTGCTATTTGTGGGTGGAAAGAACATGGAAAGAACAATCCAAACTTTTTCGTCTGCTTTCTATTGACATGGAACCAAAACACCTATGCTTGATTACGGCTGTTAAGAAACATTTCACTCTGAGATTTTTGGGTGAATGTGCATTCTAACCCCAAAAACACCAATTTGCAACAAAACCAATCAGAGCTTTATCGTCTTTCCTTTTAAGTGGATGGAACCCAAAACACCTTTTTGCTTTGGTTGGAGGTGATTCTGGTGCACACCCATAAAACACCATGCGAATTGAAATAAGCCCTAGCAATGCTTATTCGTCTTCTTTCTACGCATATGGAAGCGAAAAGACGGTTTTGTGTTATTTGGGACTCATTACACATACTTTGCGATTTCTGGGTTAATGAGCATTAACACCACGGAACACGATCTGAAAGAAGCGAAATCCAAAATTCTTCTTTCTATGTAGCTGGAACGCAAAACAACCTGTTTGGGGAGGTTTAGGCTCAGTACACTTCGCTTTGCTATTTGTGGGTGGAAAGAACATGGAAAGAACAATCCAAACTTTTTTGTCTGCTTTCTATTGACATGGAACCAAAACACCTATGCTTGATTACGGCTCCTAAGAAACATTTCACTCTGAGATTTTTGGGTGAATGTGCATTCTAACCCCAAAAACACCAATTTGCAACAAAACCAATCAGAGCTTTATCGTCTTTCTTTTTAAGTGGATGGAACCCAAAACACCTTTTTGCTTTGGTTGGAGGTGATTCTGGTGCACACCCATAAAACACCATGCGAATTGAAATAAGCCCTAGCAATGCTTATTCATCTTCTTTCTACGCCGATGGAAGCGAAAAGACGGTTTTGTGTTATTTGGGACTCATTACACATACTTTGCGATTTCTGGGTTAATGAGCATTAACACCACGGAACACGATCTGAAATAAGCGAAATCCAAAATTCTTCTTTCTATGTAGCTGGAACGCAAAACAACCTGTTTGGGGAGGTTTAGGCTCAGTACACTTCCCTTTGCTATTTGTGGGTGGAAAGAACATGGAAAGAACAATCCAAACTTTTTCGTCTGCTTTCTATTGACATGGAACCAAAACACCTATGCTTGATTACGGCTGTTAAGAAACATTTCACTCTGAGATTTTTGGGTGAATGTGCATTCTAACCCCAAAAACACCAATTTGCAACAAAACCAATCAGAGCTTTATCGTCTTTCTTTTTAAGTGGATGGAACCCAAAACACCTTTTTGCTTTGGTTGGAGGTGATTCTGGTGCACACCCATAAAACACCATGCGAATTGAAATAAGCCCTAGCAATGCTTATTCGTCTTCTTTCTACGCATATGGAAGCGAAAAGACGGTTTTGTGTTATTTGGGACTCATTACACATACTTTGCGATTTCTGGGTTAATGAGCATTAACACCACGGAACACGATCTGAAAGAAGCGAAATCCAAAATTCTTCTTTCTATGTAGCTGGAACGCAAAACAACCTGTTTGGGGAGGTTTAGGCTCAGTACACTTCGCTTTGCTATTTGTGGGTGGAAAGAACATGGAAAGAACAATCCAAACTTTTTTGTCTGCTTTCTATTGACATGGAACCAAAACACCTATGCTTGATTACGGCTCCTAAGAAACATTTCACTCTGAGATTTTTGGGTGAATGTGCATTCTAACCCCAAAAACACCAATTTGCAACAAAACCAATCAGAGCTTTATCGTCTTTCTTTTTAAGTGGATGGAACCCAAAACACCTTTTTGCTTTGGTTGGAGGTGATTCTGGTGCACACCCATAAAACACCATGCGAATTGAAATAAGCCCTAGCAATGCTTATTCATCTTCTTTCTACGCCGATGGAAGCGAAAAGACGGTTTTGTGTTATTTGGGACTCATTACACATACTTTGCGATTTCTGGGTTAATGAGCATTAACACCACGGAACACGATCTGAAATAAGCGAAATCCAAAATTCTTCTTTCTATGTAGCTGGAACGCAAAACAACCTGTTTGGGGAGGTTTAGGCTCAGTACACTTCCCTTTGCTATTTGTGGGTGGAAAGAACATGGAAAGAACAATCCAAACTTTTTCGTCTGCTTTCTATTGACATGGAACCAAAACACCTATGCTTGATTACGGCTGTTAAGAAACATTTCACTCTGAGATTTTTGGGTGAATGTGCATTCTAACCCCAAAAACACCAATTTGCAACAAAACCAATCAGAGCTTTATCGTCTTTCTTTTTAAGTGGATGGAACCCAAAACACCTTTTTGCTTTGGTTGGAGGTGATTCTGGTGCACACCCATAAAACACCATGCGAATTGAAATAAGCCCTGGCAATGCTTATTCGTCTTCTTTCTACGCATATGGAAGCGAAAAGACAGTTTTGTGTTATTTGGGACTCATTACACATACTTTGCGATTTCTGGGTTAATGAGCATTAACACCACGGAACACGATCTGAAAGAAGCGAAATCCAAAATTCTTCTTTCTATGTAGCTGGAACGCAAAACAACCTGTTTGGGGAGGTTTAGGCTCAGTACACTTCGCTTTGCTATTTGTGGGTGGAAAGAACATGGAAAGAACAATCCAAACTTTTTCGTCTGCTTTCTATTGACATGGAACCAAAACACCTATGCTTGATTACGGCTGCTAAGAAACATTTCACTCTGAGATTTTTGGGTGAATGTGCATTCTAACCCCAAAAACACCAATTTGCAACAAAACCAATCAGAGCTTTATCGTCTTTCTTTTTAAGTGGATGGAACCCAAAACACCTTTTTGCTTTGGTTGGAGGTGATTCTGGTGCACACCCATAAAACACCATGCGAATTGAAATAAGCCCTAGCAATGCTTATTCCTCTTCTTTCTACGCCGATGGAAGCGAAAAGACGGTTTTGTGTTATTTGGGACTCATTACACATACTTTGCGATTTCTGGGTTAATGAGCATAACACCACGGAACACGATCTGAAAGAAGCGAAATCCAAAATTCTTCTTTCTATGTAGCTGGAACGCAAAACAACCTGTTTGGGGAGGTTTAGGCTCAGTACACTTCGCTTTGCTATTTGTGGGTGGAAAGAACATGGAAAGAACAATCCAAACTTTTTCGTCTGCTTTCTATTGACATGGAACCAAAACACCTATGCTTGATTACGGCTGCTAAGAAACATTTCACTCTGAGATTTTTGGGTGAATGTGCATTCTAACCCCAAAAACACCAATTTGCAACAAAACCAATCAGAGCTTTATCGTCTTTCTTTTTAAGTGGATGGAACCCAAAACACCTTTTTGCTTTGGTTGGAGGTGATTCTGGTGCACACCCATAAAACACCATGCGAATTGAAATAAGCCCTAGCAATGCTTATTCGTCTTCTTTTTACGCCGATGGAAGCGAAAATATGGTTTTGTGTTATTTGGGACTCATTACACATACTTTGCGATTTCTGGGTTAATGAGCATTAACTCCACGGAACACGATCTGAAAGAAGCGAAATCCAAAATTCTTCTTTCTATGTAGCTGGAACGCAAAACAACCTGTTTGGGGAGGTTTAGGCTCAGTACACTTCGCTTTGATATTTGTGGGTGGAAAGAACATGGAAAGAACAATCCAAACTTTTTCGTCTGCTTTCTATTGACATGGAACCAAAACACCTATGCTTGATTACGGCTGCTAAGAAACATTTCACTCTGAGATTTTTGGGTGAATGTGCATTCTAACCCCAAAAACACCAATTTGCAACAAAACCAATCAGAGCTTTAGCGTCTTTCTTTTTAAGTGGATGGAACCCAAAACACCTTTTTGCTTTGGTAGGAGGTGATTCTGGTGCACACCCATAAAACACCATGCGAATTGAAATAAGCCCTGGCAATGCTTATTCGTCTTCTTTCTACGCATATGGAAGCGAAAAGATGGTTTTGTGTTATTTGGGACTCATTACACATACTTTGCGATTTCTGGGTTAATGAGCATTAACACCACGGAACACGATCTGAAAGAAGCGAAATCCAAAATTCTTCTTTCTATGTAGCTGGAACGCAAAACAACCTGTTTGGGGAGGTTTAGGCTCAGTACACTTCGCTTTGCTACTTGTGGGTGGAAAGAACATGGAAAGAACAATCCAAACTTTTTCGTCTGCTTTCTATTGACATGGAACCAAAACACCTATGCTTGATTACGGCTGTTAAGAAACATTTCACTCTGAGATTTTTGGGTGAATGTGCATTCTAACCCCAAAAACACCAATTTGCAACAAAACCAATCAGAGCTTTATCGTCTTTCTTTTTAAGTGGATGGAACCCAAAACACCTTTTTGCTTTGGTTGGAGGTGATTCTGGTGCACACCCATAAAACACCATGCGAATTGAAATAAGCCCTAGCAATGCTTATTCGTCTTCTTTATACGCCGATGGAAGCGAAAAGATGGTTTTGTGTTATTTGGGACTCATTACACATACTTTGCAATTTCTGGGTTAATGAGCATAACACCACGGAACACGATCTGAAAGAAGCGAAATCCAAAATTCTTCTTTCTATGTAGCTGGAACGCAAAACAACCTGTTTGGGGAGGTTTAGGCTCAGTACACTTCGCTTTGCTATTTGTGGGTGGAAAGAACATGGAAAGAACAATCCAAACTTTTTCGTCTGCTTTCTATTGACATGGAACCAAAACACCTATGCTTGATTACGGCTGCTAAGAAACATTTCACTCTGAGATTTTTGGGTGAATGTGCATTCTAACCCCAAAAACACCAATTTGCAACAAAACCAATCAGAGCTTTATCGTCTTTCTTTTTAAGTGGATGGAACCCAAAACACATTTTTGCTTTGGTTGGAGGTGATTCTGGTGCACACCCATAAAACACCATGCGAATTGAAATAAGCCCTAGCAATGCTTATTCGTCTTCTTTTTACGCCGATGGAAGCGAAAAGATGGTTTTGTGTTATTTGGGACTCATTACACATACTTTGCGATTTCTGGGTTAATGAGCATAACACCACGGAACACGATCTGAAAGAAGCGAAATCCAAAATTCTTCTTTCTATGTAGCTGGAACGCAAAACAACCTGTTTGGGGAGGTTTAGGCTCAGTACACTTCGCTTTGCTATTTGTGGGTGGAAAGAACATGGAAAGAACAATCCAAACTTTTTCGTCTGCTTTCTATTGACATGGAACCAAAACACCTATGCTTGATTACGGCTGTTAAGAAACATTTCACTCTGAGATTTTTGGGTGAATGTGCATTCTAACCCCAAAAACACCAATTTGCAACAAAACCAATCAGAGCTTTATCGTCTTTCTTTTTAAGTGGATGGAACCCAAAACACCTTTTTGCTTTGGTAGGAGGTGATTCTGGTGCACACCCATAAAACACCATGCGAATTGAAATAAGCCCTATCGATGCTTATTCGTCTTCTTTCTACGCATATGGAAGCGAAAAGACGGTTTTGTGTTATTTGGGACTCATTACACATACTTTGCGATTTCTGGGTTAATGAGCATTAACACCACGGAACACGATCTGAAAGAAGCGAAATCCAAAATTCTTCTTTCTATGTAGCTGGAACGCAAAACAACCTGTTTGGGAGGTTTAGGCTCAGTACACTTCGCTTTGCTATTTGTGGGTGGAAAGAACATGGAAAGAACAATCCAAACTTTTTCGTCTGCTTTCTATTGACATGGAACCAAAACACCTATGCTTGATTACGGATGCTAAGAAACATTTCACTCTGAGATTTTTGGGTGAATGTGCATTCTAACCCCAAAAACACCAATTTGCAACAAAACCAATCAGAGCTTTATCGTCTTTCTTTTTAAGTGGATGGAACCCAAAACACCTTTTTGCTTTGGTTGGAGGTGATTCTGGTGCACACCCATAAAACACCATGCGAATTGAAATAAGCCCTAGCAATGCTTATTCGTCTTCTTTTTACGCCGATGGAAGCGAAAATATGGTTTTGTGTTATTTGGGACTCATTACACATACTTTGCGATTTCTGGGTTAATGAGCATTAACTCCACGGAACACGATCTGAAAGAAGCGAAATCCAAAATTCTTCTTTCTATGTAGCTGGAACGCAAAACAACCTGTTTGGGGAGGTTTAGGCTCAGTACACTTCGCTTTGATATTTGTGGGTGGAAAGAACATGGAAAGAACAATCCAAACTTTTTCGTCTGCTTTCTATTGACATGGAACCAAAACACCTATGCTTGATTACGGCTGCTAAGAAACATTTCACTCTGAGATTTTTGGGTGAATGTGCATTCTAACCCCAAAAACACCAATTTGCAACAAAACCAATCAGAGCTTTAGCGTCTTTCTTTTTAAGTGGATGGAACCCAAAACACCTTTTTGCTTTGGTAGGAGGTGATTCTGGTGCACACCCATAAAACACCATGCGAATTGAAATAAGCCCTGGCAATGCTTATTCGTCTTCTTTCTACGCATATGGAAGCGAAAAGATGGTTTTGTGTTATTTGGGACTCATTACACATACTTTGCGATTTCTGGGTTAATGAGCATTAACACCACGGAACACGATCTGAAAGAAGCGAAATCCAAAATTCTTCTTTCTATGTAGCTGGAACGCAAAACAACCTGTTTGGGGAGGTTTAGGCTCAGTACACTTCGCTTTGCTATTTGTGGGTGGAAAGAACATGGAAAGAACAATCCAAACTTTTTCGTCTGCTTTCTATTGACATGGAACCAAAACACCTATGCTTGATTACGGCTGTTAAGAAACATTTCACTCTGAGATTTTTGGGTGAATGTGCATTCTAACCCCAAAAACACCAATTTGCAACAAAACCAATCAGAGCTTTATCGTCTTTCTTTTTAAGTGGATGGAACCCAAAACACCTTTTTGCTTTGGTTGGAGGTGATTCTGGTGCACACCCATAAAACACCATGCGAATTGAAATAAGCCCTAGCAATGCTTATTCGTCTTCTTTATACGCCGATGGAAGCGAAAAGATGGTTTTGTGTTATTTGGGACTCATTACACATACTTTGCAATTTCTGGGTTAATGAGCATAACACCACGGAACACGATCTGAAAGAAGCGAAATCCAAAATTCTTCTTTCTATGTAGCTGGAACGCAAAACAACCTGTTTGGGGAGGTTTAGGCTCAGTACACTTCGCTTTGCTATTTGTGGGTGGAAAGAACATGGAAAGAACAATCCAAACTTTTTCGTCTGCTTTCTATTGACATGGAACCAAAACACCTATGCTTGATTACGGCTGTTAAGAAACATTTCACTCTGAGATTTTTGGGTGAATGTGCATTCTAACCCCAAAAACACCAATTTGCAACAAAACCAATCAGAGCTTTATCGTCTTTCTTTTTAAGTGGATGGAACCCAAAACACCTTTTTGCTTTGGTTGGAGGTGATTCTGGTGCACACCCATAAAACACCATGCGAATTGAAATAAGCCCTAGCAATGCTTATTCGTCTTCTTTATACGCCGATGGAAGCGAAAATATGGTTTTGTGTTATTTGGGACTCATTACACATACTTTGCGATTTCTGGGTTAATGAGCATTAACTCCACGGAACACGATCTGAAAGAAGCGAAATCCAAAATTCTTCTTTCTATGTAGCTGGAACGCAAAACAACCTGTTTGGGGAGGTTTAGGCTCAGTACACTTCGCTTTGATATTTGTGGGTGGAAAGAACATGGAAAGAACAATCCAAACTTTTTCGTCTGCTTTCTATTGACATGGAACCAAAACACCTATGCTTGATTACGGCTGCTAAGAAACATTTCACTCTGAGATTTTTGGGTGAATGTGCATTCTAACCCCAAAAACACCAATTTGCAACAAAACCAATCAGAGCTTTAGCGTCTTTCTTTTTAAGTGGATGGAACCCAAAACACCTTTTTGCTTTGGTAGGAGGTGATTCTGGTGCACACCCATAAAACACCATGCGAATTGAAATAAGCCCTGGCAATGCTTATTCGTCTTCTTTCTACGCATATGGAAGCGAAAAGATGGTTTTGTGTTATTTGGGACTCATTACACATACTTTGCGATTTCTGGGTTAATGAGCATTAACACCACGGAACACGATCTGAAAGAAGCGAAATCCAAAATTCTTCTTTCTATGTAGCTGGAACGCAAAACAACCTGTTTGGGGAGGTTTAGGCTCAGTACACTTCGCTTTGCTACTTGTGGGTGGAAAGAACATGGAAAGAACAATCCAAACTTTTTCGTCTGCTTTCTATTGACATGGAACCAAAACACCTATGCTTGATTACGGCTGTTAAGAAACATTTCACTCTGAGATTTTTGGGTGAATGTGCATTCTAACCCCAAAAACACCAATTTGCAACAAAACCAATCAGAGCTTTATCGTCTTTCTTTTTAAGTGGATGGAACCCAAAACACCTTTTTGCTTTGGTTGGAGGTGATTCTGGTGCACACCCATAAAACACCATGCGAATTGAAATAAGCCCTAGCAATGCTTATTCGTCTTCTTTATACGCCGATGGAAGCGAAAAGATGGTTTTGTGTTATTTGGGACTCATTACACATACTTTGCAATTTCTGGGTTAATGAGCATAACACCACGGAACACGATCTGAAAGAAGCGAAATCCAAAATTCTTCTTTCTATGTAGCTGGAACGCAAAACAACCTGTTTGGGGAGGTTTAGGCTCAGTACACTTCGCTTTGCTATTTGTGGGTGGAAAGAACATGGAAAGAACAATCCAAACTTTTTCGTCTGCTTTCTATTGACATGGAACCAAAACACCTATGCTTGATTACGGCTGCTAAGAAACATTTCACTCTGAGATTTTTGGGTGAATGTGCATTCTAACCCCAAAAACACCAATTTGCAACAAAACCAATCAGAGCTTTATCGTCTTTCTTTTTAAGTGGATGGAACCCAAAACACATTTTTGCTTTGGTTGGAGGTGATTCTGGTGCACACCCATAAAACACCATGCGAATTGAAATAAGCCCTAGCAATGCTTATTCGTCTTCTTTTTACGCCGATGGAAGCGAAAAGATGGTTTTGTGTTATTTGGGACTCATTACACATACTTTGCGATTTCTGGGTTAATGAGCATAACACCACGGAACACGATCTGAAAGAAGCGAAATCCAAAATTCTTCTTTCTATGTAGCTGGAACGCAAAACAACCTGTTTGGGGAGGTTTAGGCTCAGTACACTTCGCTTTGCTATTTGTGGGTGGAAAGAACATGGAAAGAACAATCCAAACTTTTTCGTCTGCTTTCTATTGACATGGAACCAAAACACCTATGCTTGATTACGGCTGTTAAGAAACATTTCACTCTGAGATTTTTGGGTGAATGTGCATTCTAACCCCAAAAACACCAATTTGCAACAAAACCAATCAGAGCTTTATCGTCTTTCTTTTTAAGTGGATGGAACCCAAAACACCTTTTTGCTTTGGTAGGAGGTGATTCTGGTGCACACCCATAAAACACCATGCGAATTGAAATAAGCCCTATCGATGCTTATTCGTCTTCTTTCTACGCATATGGAAGCGAAAAGACGGTTTTGTGTTATTTGGGACTCATTACACATACTTTGCGATTTCTGGGTTAATGAGCATTAACACCACGGAACACGATCTGAAAGAAGCGAAATCCAAAATTCTTCTTTCTATGTAGCTGGAACGCAAAACAACCTGTTTGGGAGGTTTAGGCTCAGTACACTTCGCTTTGCTATTTGTGGGTGGAAAGAACATGGAAAGAACAATCCAAACTTTTTCGTCTGCTTTCTATTGACATGGAACCAAAACACCTATGCTTGATTACGGATGCTAAGAAACATTTCACTCTGAGATTTTTGGGTGAATGTGCATTCTAACCCCAAAAACACCAATTTGCAACAAAACCAATCAGAGCTTTATCGTCTTTCTTTTTAAGTGGATGGAACCCAAAACACCTTTTTGCTTTGGTTGGAGGTGATTCTGGTGCACACCCATAAAACACCATGCGAATTGAAATAAGCCCTAGCAATGCTTATTCGTCTTCTTTTTACGCCGATGGAAGCGAAAATATGGTTTTGTGTTATTTGGGACTCATTACACATACTTTGCGATTTCTGGGTTAATGAGCATTAACTCCACGGAACACGATCTGAAAGAAGCGAAATCCAAAATTCTTCTTTCTATGTAGCTGGAACGCAAAACAACCTGTTTGGGGAGGTTTAGGCTCAGTACACTTCGCTTTGATATTTGTGGGTGGAAAGAACATGGAAAGAACAATCCAAACTTTTTCGTCTGCTTTCTATTGACATGGAACCAAAACACCTATGCTTGATTACGGCTGCTAAGAAACATTTCACTCTGAGATTTTTGGGTGAATGTGCATTCTAACCCCAAAAACACCAATTTGCAACAAAACCAATCAGAGCTTTAGCGTCTTTCTTTTTAAGTGGATGGAACCCAAAACACCTTTTTGCTTTGGTAGGAGGTGATTCTGGTGCACACCCATAAAACACCATGCGAATTGAAATAAGCCCTGGCAATGCTTATTCGTCTTCTTTCTACGCATATGGAAGCGAAAAGATGGTTTTGTGTTATTTGGGACTCATTACACATACTTTGCGATTTCTGGGTTAATGAGCATTAACACCACGGAACACGATCTGAAAGAAGCGAAATCCAAAATTCTTCTTTCTATGTAGCTGGAACGCAAAACAACCTGTTTGGGGAGGTTTAGGCTCAGTACACTTCGCTTTGCTATTTGTGGGTGGAAAGAACATGGAAAGAACAATCCAAACTTTTTCGTCTGCTTTCTATTGACATGGAACCAAAACACCTATGCTTGATTACGGCTGTTAAGAAACATTTCACTCTGAGATTTTTGGGTGAATGTGCATTCTAACCCCAAAAACACCAATTTGCAACAAAACCAATCAGAGCTTTATCGTCTTTCTTTTTAAGTGGATGGAACCCAAAACACCTTTTTGCTTTGGTTGGAGGTGATTCTGGTGCACACCCATAAAACACCATGCGAATTGAAATAAGCCCTAGCAATGCTTATTCGTCTTCTTTATACGCCGATGGAAGCGAAAAGATGGTTTTGTGTTATTTGGGACTCATTACACATACTTTGCAATTTCTGGGTTAATGAGCATAACACCACGGAACACGATCTGAAAGAAGCGAAATCCAAAATTCTTCTTTCTATGTAGCTGGAACGCAAAACAACCTGTTTGGGGAGGTTTAGGCTCAGTACACTTCGCTTTGCTATTTGTGGGTGGAAAGAACATGGAAAGAACAATCCAAACTTTTTCGTCTGCTTTCTATTGACATGGAACCAAAACACCTATGCTTGATTACGGCTGCTAAGAAACATTTCACTCTGAGATTTTTGGGTGAATGTGCATTCTAACCCCAAAAACACCAATTTGCAACAAAACCAATCAGAGCTTTATCGTCTTTCTTTTTAAGTGGATGGAACCCAAAACACATTTTTGCTTTGGTTGGAGGTGATTCTGGTGCACACCCATAAAACACCATGCGAATTGAAATAAGCCCTAGCAATGCTTATTCGTCTTCTTTTTACGCCGATGGAAGCGAAAAGATGGTTTTGTGTTATTTGGGACTCATTACACATACTTTGCGATTTCTGGGTTAATGAGCATAACACCACGGAACACGATCTGAAAGAAGCGAAATCCAAAATTCTTCTTTCTATGTAGCTGGAACGCAAAACAACCTGTTTGGGGAGGTTTAGGCTCAGTACACTTCGCTTTGCTATTTGTGGGTGGAAAGAACATGGAAAGAACAATCCAAACTTTTTCGTCTGCTTTCTATTGACATGGAACCAAAACACCTATGCTTGATTACGGCTGTTAAGAAACATTTCACTCTGAGATTTTTGGGTGAATGTGCATTCTAACCCCAAAAACACCAATTTGCAACAAAACCAATCAGAGCTTTATCGTCTTTCTTTTTAAGTGGATGGAACCCAAAACACCTTTTTGCTTTGGTTGGAGGTGATTCTGGTGCACACCCATAAAACACCATGCGAATTGAAATAAGCCCTAGCAATGCTTATTCGTCTTCTTTCTACGCATATGGAAGCGAAAAGACGGTTTTGTGTTATTTGGGACTCATTACACATACTTTGCGATTTCTGGGTTAATGAGCATTAACACCACGGAACACGATCTGAAAGAAGCGAAATCCAAAATTCTTCTTTCTATGTAGCTGGAACGCAAAACAACCTGTTTGGGGAGGTTTAGGCTCAGTACACTTCGCTTTGCTATTTGTGGGTGGAAAGAACATGGAAAGAACAATCCAAACTTTTTTGTCTGCTTTCTATTGACATGGAACCAAAACACCTATGCTTGATTACGGCTGCTAAGAAACATTTCACTCTGAGATTTTTGGGTGAATGTGCATTCTAACCCCAAAAACACCATTGCAACAAAACCAATCAGAGCTTTATCGTCTTTCTTTTTAAGTGGATGGAACCCAAAACACCTTTTTGCTTTGGTTGGAGGTGATTCTGGTGCACACCCATAAAACACCATGCGAATTGAAATAAGCCCTAGCAATGCTTATTCGTCTTCTTTCTACGCATATGGAAGCGAAAAGACGGTTTTGTGTTATTTGGGACTCATTACACATACTTTGCGATTTCTGGGTTAATGAGCATTAACACCAAGGAACACGATCTGAAAGAAGCGAAATCCAAAATTCTTCTTTCTATGTAGCTGGAACGCAAAACAACCTGTTTGGGGAGGTTTAGGCTCAGTACACTTCGCTTTGCTATTTGTGGGTGGAAAGAACATGGAAAGAACAATCCAAACTTTTTTGTCTGCTTTCTATTGACATGGAACGAAAACACCTATGCTTGATTACGGCTGCTAAGAAACATTTCACTCTGAGATTTTTGGGTGAATGTGCATTCTAACCCCCAAAACACCATTGCAACAAAACCAATCAGAGCTTTATCGTCTTTCTTTTTAAGTGGATGGAACCCCTAAACACCTTTTTGCTTTGGTTGGAGGTGATTCTGGTGCACACCCATAAAACACCATGCGAATTGAAATAAGCCCTAGCAATGCTTATTCGTCTTCTTTCTACGCCGATGGAAGCGAAAAGATGGTTTTGTGTTATTTGGGACTCATTACACATACTTTGCGATTTCTGGGTTAATGAGCATTAACACCACGGAACACGATCTGAAATAAGCGAAATCCAAAATTCTTCTTTCTATGTAGCTGGAACGCAAAACAACCTGTTTGGGGAGGTTTAGGCTCAGTACACTTCGCTTTGCTATTTGTGGGTGGAAAGAACATGGAAAGAACAATCCAAACTTTTTCGTATGCTTTCTATTGACATGGAACCAAAACACCTATGCTTGATTACGGCTCCTAAGAAACATTTCACTCTGAGATTTTTGGGTGAATGTGCATTCTAACCCCAAAAACACCAATTTGCAACAAAACCAATCAGAGCTTTAGCGTCTTTCTTTTTAAGTGGATGGAACCCAAAACACCTTTTTGCTTTGGTTGGAGGTGATTCTGGTGCACACCCATAAAACACCATGCGAATTGAAATAAGCCCTAGCAATGCTTATTCGTCTTCTTTTTACGCCGATGGAAGCGAAAAGATGGTTTTGTGTTATTTGGGACTCATTACACATACTTTGCGATTTCTGGGTTAATGAGCATAACACCACGGAACACGATCTGAAAGAAGCGAAATCCAAAATTCTTCTTTCTATGTAGCTGGAACGCAAAACAACCTGTTTGGGGAGGTTTAGGCTCAGTACACTTCGCTTTGCTATTTGTGGGTGGAAAGAACATGGAAAGAACAATCCAAACTTTTTCGTCTGCTTTCTATTGACATGGAACCAAAACACCTATGCTTGATTACGGCTGTTAAGAAACATTTCACTCTGAGATTTTTGGGTGAATGTGCATTCTAACCCCAAAAACACCAATTTGCAACAAAACCAATCAGAGCTTTATCGTCTTTCTTTTTAAGTGGATGGAACCCAAAACACCTTTTTGCTTTGGTTGGAGGTGATTCTGGTGCACACCCATAAAACACCATGCGAATTGAAATAAGCCCTAGCAATGCTTATTCGTCTTCTTTCTACGCATATGGAAGCGAAAAGACGGTTTTGTGTTATTTGGGACTCATTACACATACTTTGCGATTTCTGGGTTAATGAGCATTAACACCACGGAACACGATCTGAAAGAAGCGAAATCCAAAATTCTTCTTTCTATGTAGCTGGAACGCAAAACAACCTGTTTGGGGAGGTTTAGGCTCAGTACACTTCGCTTTGCTATTTGTGGGTGGAAAGAACATGGAAAGAACAATCCAAACTTTTTTGTCTGCTTTCTATTGACATGGAACCAAAACACCTATGCTTGATTACGGCTGCTAAGAAACATTTCACTCTGAGATTTTTGGGTGAATGTGCATTCTAACCCCAAAAACACCATTGCAACAAAACCAATCAGAGCTTTATCGTCTTTCTTTTTAAGTGGATGGAACCCCTAAACACCTTTTTGCTTTGGTTGGAGGTGATTCTGGTGCACACCCATAAAACACCATGCGAATTGAAATAAGCCCTAGCAATGCTTATTCGTCTTCTTTCTACGCCGATGGAAGCGAAAAGATGGTTTTGTGTTATTTGGGACTCATTACACATACTTTGCGATTTCTGGGTTAATGAGCATTAACACCACGGAACACGATCTGAAATAAGCGAAATCCAAAATTCTTCTTTCTATGTAGCTGGAACGCAAAACAACCTGTTTGGGGAGGTTTAGGCTCAGTACACTTCGCTTTGCTATTTGTGGGTGGAAAGAACATGGAAAGAACAATCCAAACTTTTTTGTCTGCTTTCTATTGACATGGAACCATAACACCTATGCTTGATTACGGCTCCTAAGAAACATTTCACTCTGAGATTTTTGGGTGAATGTGCATTCTAACCCCAAAAACACCAATTTGCAACAAAACCAATCAGAGCTTTATCGTCTTTCTTTTTAAGTGGATGGAACCCAAAACACCTTTTTGCTTTGGTTGGAGGTGATTCTGGTGCACACCCATAAAACACCATGCGAATTGAAATAAGCCCTAGCAATGCTTATTCGTCTTCTTTTTACGCCGATGGAAGCGAAAATATGGTTTTGTGTTATTTGGGACTCATTACACATACTTTGCGATTTCTGGGTGTCAGGACTGCCGCTAGGTCCCAGCTCACAGAGGACCAACGCCCAGTGGATATTATATACAAAAGTCTTTATTGAAGTTTAGTTTCCATTTCCAAGCTCTGGGCGCGCAGGCCCACGTCTTAACGCTAGACCGGCTAAGTCCCCTCTGACTCACTGCTCCACCCACACCAGTTTAAGATTCTAGCCTGGCTCCACCTCTTGCGCTGCTCTTTCCTGCGTTGGGTCCTTCTGCCCTCTGGGGTTCCCTCCTTCCTGGACTCCTCTGACGCGGAGCCTCCTGAGTCTTGCCCCTCCCTCCGGCGGGCTTTAGGACCTGGCTCCCTTCCCGGGCTCCCCGCTGTGCCGCGCTCCTGTACATTTGAACTTGGCGCGCGCGCCCAGCCGGTGACTTTCCTTCTGACCGTTTCCCCGCTTCCTGATGTGGGTGTTGCCAAACCTGACTCCTCTCCTCCCTCTGGTGGTGAGGACACTGGTCCCGACTCCTGGGACTCCCCCTCCCCACTGCGCTCTGGTGGAGACGCTGGCCCTGATCTCCAGCTGCTGTTCAGAGACTCCCCGCTGGCCCCTCCCTCTTGAGGTTTCTCCCTTGGAATCTCCCTTGCTCTGGCCACCGGCGCTCCCTTCTGTGAGTCCTCCGATTCGCTAGAGAGGCTTGTGGAATAACTCTGGCCACTGTCACTGCCTGCGCCCCCCTCGTACTCCTCCTCCTCACTCTCCATTTGCTCCCCCTCCTGTGTCTCTCCTTCTGAACCCCTGACATCCATCCCCCCCTCGAAGCCCCCCCTTCCCCCCTCCCCCTCTTCCGGTGCGGGTTCCGGGTGCTCCATTGTTGTAGGGGTGAGTCCAGGATACAGCTCGTCCCCTGAGGCTTGCAACCATCGAGATAAGTCCGGGAAGTCCCCCATGGGCTCGTCGACGACGACCTCCTCCGCTTCCATCTCCTGTGCGGTGTGCTCGAAATCTGCGCTCGACCCCAAATCACCCAAGAGCCCTCCTCCCCCTGTTGTTTGATGGGGGTCCACCTCCCAGGGCCCCTTCGGCATGTCTCTGCGCCAGCCCACCTCGGGTTGGTCCTCCCACCAATAAGATCCCCCCGTGCCAAAACCTGAAAGTGATCCCTCCGGAGAGCTGCCTCCCGGAGCCGAGTCCTCAGCTGACGAGAAACCCCGGAAAGTGCTGGCCGAGAGTGTGGGTGTGAACAAACAATCCTCGAAAAAGCCCGCCGGCATAGGCTTGTGCGGGAAAAGTGTGTGGAATTCTTCCTTGAGCAACTGCTCTTCCACTGCGTAATCCGGCACCCACCTGTTGGCGCTGGCCGGGGTGTCCTCCGTGGCGAGAAGATATTCAATCCCGTCCTCCCCCCACCTTGAGTCTAAAATCTCAGTGGCTTCATTAAGTGGCTCCCCTTTCGGCGACCCCCCTTTTTTGGGCGCTTCTCTGAGCGGGTCTGGCGCCTTCCCCGGTGCTTGAAACCTGTGGGGCTCTCTGTAGGGCGTGAGCACTGATCTATGAAAGACCGGGTGCATTCTGGAACCCTCCGGGAGTGTCAACCGGAAGGCCACTGGGTTGATCTGCGCCTCTACTTGGTAAGGCCCTAGCTGCTTGTGCCCTAGTTTCTTCTTGGCTAACGATCTGGCTGGAACTGCTTGTGCTGCCAACCAGACCCAGTCTCCCACCTGGATGTCCTCCCCAACCCTCCTGTGTCGATCTGCCTGCACTTTGTAAGCCTGTTTTGCCAACTCTAACTGCCTCCTGAGCTGCTCGTGGATCTCCTGCAACTCCGCTGCCACTTCCTCTGCTCCCTGTGGCTCCCCCTCCCGCACTGTGTCCAGACCCGGGAAGGTTCTGGGATGCCTCCCGTAGTTGGCAAAAAATGGGGTCACCCCCGTGGACCCGTGCTTCGTGTTGTTGTAGGCAAACTCGGCCAACGGTAGATAGTCCCCCCAGGTCGATGGCTGCTGGTTCGCGTAGCATCTCAGGTACTGCTGCATGATGGCGTTGACCCTTTCCGCCTGCCCGTTAGTTTGCGGGTGTCTCGCCGACGCCAGGCTGACCTTGACGTTCAGGAATCCCATCAGCTTTTGCCAGAAGTTGGAGATGAACTGGCGCCCCCGGTCGGACAAAATAGACCGTGGTAGGCCGTGCACCTTGAACACGTGGTCTATGAACATCTTAGCGGTCTGCTCGGCCGTGGCCACCTTCGCGCACGGAATGAAGTGGGCCATCTTGGTGAACAGGT
This sequence comes from Podarcis gaigeae, assembly GCF_964106915.1. Classification (NCBI taxonomy): domain Eukaryota; kingdom Metazoa; phylum Chordata; class Lepidosauria; order Squamata; family Lacertidae; genus Podarcis; species Podarcis gaigeae. The sequence continues at coordinate 91,849,971 of NC_139683.1, read as the reverse complement.
CCACTACCACGAGCACTGCCGTCTTGCCCCTTGAGCTGGGTAGATCTGTGACAAAGTCCAGGGCTACCCTCTCCCACGGTACGAACGGTGTCTGTAGCGGTTCCAACAGGCCCGCCGGCGGCTGGTGCACAGGCTTAGCCCTTTGGCAGGTGTCGCACCTATTGACATAGTCCGCGACATCCCCCCGCATCTTAGGCCACCAAAAGTCTCTGGCTACTAAGTCCACCGTCTTCTCCTTGCCGAAGTGCCCCGCGCTGGGCGCGTCGTGCAGCTGTTGCAGGACCTTCGCGCGGAGGCTGTCTCCTGGTACGTAGAGGACTCCCTTGCGTAGGAGCAGGCCGTCTCGCACTTGGAATTCGTCGCCCCTCGCCTTGCCACTGCACACCTCCTCCATCTTGGCTCGGGCGAACGAGTCTGTTCGCAGCGCGCGGCGCACCGCGTCCAGGTCCACCGTGGCTGACGCGCATGCCCACGCCTGTGGTGTGAAAATGTGCTTGGCCGCCGCCGGTGCCTCTGCCTCCAGATACTGCGGTTTTCTGGACAGCGCGTCCGCCAAGACGTTGCTGTTTCCTGGGATGTACTCAATTCTGAAGTCGAAATCTGCAAAGAACTCCGCCCAGCGGATGTGTCGCTGGTTCAGGAACCTCGCCGTGCGCCAGTACTCCAAGTTCTTATGGTCTGTGCGGACCTGCACCGTGTGCTTGGCTCCGACGAGGAAGTGCCGCCACGCCTTGAAGGCTGCATGTATGGCCAGCAACTCCCTGTCCCAAATGGTGTAGTTCTGCTCCGCTTTGCTGAGTTTTCTGGAGTAGAAAGCGCACGGCCTCCAGTCCCCCTGGTGGTCTTGCTGCAACAGAACGGCTCCCACGGCCCTGTCTGAGGCGTCCGTCTCCACTCTCATGGGCCTGCTGGGATTTACGTGCAGTAGGTTCTCTTCGGAAGCGAAGAGCTGCTTGAGCTTCTGAAAGGACTGCTCTGCCTGCTCCGTCCAGATGAACCTCTTCTTCTTGGAACTGAGGGTGTCGGTGATGGCCGCTGTCTGCATGGCGAAACCCTTGATGAACTTGCGATAAAAGTTGGCAAAACCGACAAACCTCTGTACTTCCTTCCTATTGCGTGGGCTCTTCCAATCCAGTACTGCACGTACCTTGGCACCGTCCATAGCCAGTCCCTTGTCGGACAGTTTGTAGCCCAAGAAATCCACCTCCGTCTTGTCGAACTGGCACTTCTCCAGCTTGGCGTACAGCCTGTGCTCCCGCAGCCTCTGCAGAACTTCCCTAACATCTCTCTCGTGAGCCTCCGGCGATTCCGAGAAGATTAGGATGTCATCCAGGAAGCAGACGCACTTCTTGTAGAGGAGACCCGCCAAGACATGATGCATGAAGGCTTGAAAGCAGTGGGAACCATTTTTTAATCCAAAAGGCATAACTCTGTATTCATAAGTGCCCAGCGGCGTAAACATGGTTGTTTTCCACTCGTCGCCTTCCCGTACGCGAATGAGATTGTACGCTCCGCGCAGATCCAACTTGGTAAAGATGCGACCCTTCCTCACCGTCGCCAGCAGGTCATCGATCTTGGGCATAGGGAATGCTGAGGGCTTGGTCTTGAGGTTCAAGAAGCGGAAATCAACGACCAGCCTCTTTTGGGGCGTGTCCCGCTTCTTTACAAAGAACACGGGACTGCCTCCTGCCGCCTTGGACTCCCGGATGAATCCCCGCTTCAGGTTGTGATCTATGAACTCCCTGAGCTCTTGCAATTCATCCTCAGACATGGAGTACAGTTTCCCCGTCGGGAGCGTCGCCCCGGGCAGGAGGTCGATCTTGCAGTCGTAGGGTCTGTGGGGTGGCAGCTTATCCGCCTCTTTCTCGCAGAAGACCTCCAAAAACTCCTTGTATTTGTTAGGCACCGCTTGCAACATGCCCAAGTTCAGCTGTGGTCCATCCTCGTGCCCCTCATCTTCCAAGTCCGCCAGGATGCAGTGTTCTGCGCAGTAAGAGGAGCCGAAGGTCAGTTGCCGCTGGTACCAAGCTAATGCCGGGCTGTGCCTATCCAGCCAACTCATTCCCAACACTATGGGCGTGTCTGACAGGCGGGTGACGTTGAAGCTGATGACCTCACGGTGGTTTCCAATGCGCATCACCATTGGCGGCGTCTGCTGTAGCACTTGCCCTCCCAGTAGCTCCCTGCCGTCCACTGTGACGACTTTCAGAGGTACCGCCGCTGGCAGAAGGGCTATGCCATGTTGCTGGAGGAACTGCATGTCTATAAAATCTGCATTGCTCCCCGAGTCTACGGTGATGGGAATTTCCACCAGTAGCCCATTGGGGAGCTGAAGGGATGCGGTGAGCTGCACTACTGGTTTGGGTGGGAGGGGGTCGGTGGGCTGTAAGATCCCTGGGGATTGCTTCACTGACTTGTCTGGCTGGTCCCCAGAGACGCCATCTCCAGCCAGACAGTGGAGTTTTCCTGCTGCGACTCCCTCTGCTGAATTGCGTCTGTTACTGTCGCTGCGGCTGCAGTATGCTTGTGAAACCGCTGGGGACACTCTTTTGCCATATGCTGAGCACTGTCGCAGATGTAGCACTTCCTGGTTCCTCTAGGAGGCTTCATCTTGACTGCTCCCGGAGTTAGGGCTCCGACTGTGGAGTGAGCCTTAGCACCACCTATCTCCATCGGCTCCTCTCCCCCTCCCAGCGGAGGCATGGATCGAGCGCGCGCCGCCTCCTTGGGGAAGGGAGGCAGTCCTTTCGCTGGCGTGCGTCCCAAATGCCCTTCCTCCCTGCCCCAAGGGCGTCCTTCCAACCGAACCCCAATGGAGAGTGCCCGTTCCACCACTTCCTTGGTGGTTTGGGGTCTTCCCCCCCTTGCGATCTCATCTTTCACAGCTCCGCTCAACCCCTCCCAGAACAGGTCTCTGACGGCAGGCGATTCTTTCTCCCAGGCTAGTACATTCACCAATCCGAAAAAACGTGCATGATATTGCCTCACAGTGGCTTTACCTTGTCTTAGTCCGTGAATCTCCCTCCTAGCGATATCCACATCAATCTCAGATAAAAAACACGCATCCATCACTTTAATGAAGGCAGCCGCATTTTGGAGGGCTGGATCCTTGTCTCTCCATAGATTGCGCAGCCACGATTTTGCCTCCCCCCGCAAATGCGAAATAATAAATCCCACTTTCTCTCCCTCATTTTTAAAGTCTTTGTCAAGCAGCTGCAATGTATAAATCACATCTGCTCTGAAGTTAGGATACTCCTGCAGGTCCCCATTGAAGTGAGATACCAGGCTCCCTCCTCTGTTTCCCAGCCCAATCCCTTCTGGTCTGGTGGCTGGTAGCCTCTGTGTACTTAGCACTTCTAACCTGGTTCGCAGATCCTGGCAGGCAGCAGCTGCTTCCTGTTCTTTCTTTCTGGAAGCCGCAATTTCTGCAGTCAACTGCGTCACTGCGTTTTGCAAACTCGCTATCCTCTCTTCGGTAGTCATTTCCCTGTTTTTCGTGAGCTCGCGAAGCACCAATCTTCACCCCTCGCTGCTTTCCCGCACTCCACGAGGTTGCAAAATTGGTGAAAAGGTCAGAGGGGACTTACTGTCAGGACTGCCGCTAGGTCCCAGCTCACAGAGGACCAACGCCCAGTGGATATTATATACAAAAGTCTTTATTGAAGTTTAGTTTCCATTTCCAAGCTCTGGGCGCGCAGGCCCACGTCTTAACGCTAGACCGGCTAAGTCCCCTCTGACTCACTGCTCCACCCACACCAGTTTAAGATTCTAGCCTGGCTCCACCTCTTGCGCTGCTCTTTCCTGCGTTGGGTCCTTCTGCCCTCTGGGGTTCCCTCCTTCCTGGACTCCTCTGACGCGGAGCCTCCTGAGTCTTGCCCCTCCCTCCGGCGGGCTTTAGGACCTGGCTCCCTTCCCGGGCTCCCCGCTGTGCCGCGCTCCTGTACATTTGAACTTGGCGCGCGCGCCCAGCCGGTGACTTTCCTTCTGACCGTTTCCCCGCTTCCTGATGTGGGTGTTGCCAAACCTGACTCCTCTCCTCCCTCTGGTGGTGAGGACACTGGTCCCGACTCCTGGGACTCCCCCTCCCCACTGCGCTCTGGTGGAGACGCTGGCCCTGATCTCCAGCTGCTGTTCAGAGACTCCCCGCTGGCCCCTCCCTCTTGAGGTTTCTCCCTTGGAATCTCCCTTGCTCTGGCCACCGGCGCTCCCTTCTGTGAGTCCTCCGATTCGCTAGAGAGGCTTGTGGAATAACTCTGGCCACTGTCACTGCCTGCGCCCCCCTCGTACTCCTCCTCCTCACTCTCCATTTGCTCCCCCTCCTGTGTCTCTCCTTCTGAACCCCTGACACTGGGTTAATGAGCATAACACTACGGAACACGATCTGAAAGAAGCGAAATCCAAAATTCTTCTTTCTATGTAGCTGGAACGCAAAACAACCTGTTTGGGGAGGTTTAGGCTCAGTACACTTCGCTTTGCTATTTGTGGGTGGAAAGAACATGGAAAGAACAATCCAAACTTTTTTGTCTGCTTTCTATTGACATGGAACCAAAACACCTATGCTTGATTACGGCTCCTAAGAAACATTTCACTCTGAGATTTTTGGGTGAATGTGCATTCTAACCCCAAAAACACCAATTTGCAACAAAACCAATCTGAGCTTTATCGTCTTTCTTTTTAAGTGGATGGAACCCAAAACACCTTTTTGCTTTGGTTGGAGGTGATTCTGGTGCACACCCATAAAACACCATGCGAATTGAAATAAGCCCTAGCAATGTTTATTCGTCTTCTTTCTACGCCGTTGGAAGCGAAAAGACAGTTTTGTGTTATTTGGGACTCATTACACATACTTTGCGATTTCTGGGTTAATGAGCATTAACACCACGGAACACGATCTGAAAGAAGCGAAATCCAAAATTCTTCTTTCTATGTAGCTGGAACGCAAAACAACCTGTTTGGGGAGGTTTAGGCTCAGTACACTTCGCTTTGCTATTTGTGGGTGGAAAGAACATGGAAAGAACAATCCAAACTTTTTCGTCTGCTTTCTATTGACATGGAACCAAAACACCTATGCTTGATTACGGCTGCTAAGAAACATTCCACTCTGAGATTTTTGGGTGAATGTGCATTCTAACCCCAAAAACACCAATTTGCAACAAAACCAATCAGAGCTTTATCGTCTTTCTTTTTAAGTGGATGGAACCCAAAACACCTTTTTGCTTTGGTTGGAGGTGATTCTGGTGCACACCCATAAAACACCATGCGAATTGAAATAAGCCCTAGCAATGTTTATTCGTCTTCTTTCTACGCCGATGGAAGCGAAAAGACAGTTTTGTGTTATTTGGGACTCATTACACATACTTTGCGATTTCTGGGTTAATGAGCATTAACACCACGGAACACGATCTGAAAGAAGCGAAATCCAAAATTCTTCTTTCTATGTAGCTGGAACGCAAAACAACCTGTTTGGGGAGGTTTAGGCTCAGTACACTTCGCTTTGCTATTTGTGGGTGGAAAGAACATGGAAAGAACAATCCAAACTTTTTCGTCTGCTTTCTATTGACATGGAACCAAAACACCTATGCTTGATTACGGCTGCTAAGAAACATTTCACTCTGAGATTTTTGGGTGAATGTGCATTCTAACCCCAAAAACACCAATTTGCAACAAAACCAATCAGAGCTTTATCGTCTTTCTTTTTAAGTGGATGGAACCCAAAACACCTTTTTGCTTTGGTTGGAGGTGATTCTGGTGCACACCCATAAAACACCATGCGAATTGAAATAAGCCCTAGCAATGCTTATTCGTCTTCTTTCTACGCATATGGAAGCGAAAAGACGGTTTTGTGTTATTTGGGACTCATTACACATACTTTGCGATTTCTGGGTTAATGAGCATTAACACCACGGAACACGATCTGAAAGAAGCGAAATCCAAAATTCTTCTTTCTATGTAGCTGGAACGCAAAACAACCTGTTTGGGGAGGTTTAGGCTCAGTACACTTCGCTTTGCTATTTGTGGGTGGAAAGAACATGGAAAGAACAATCCAAACTTTTTTGTCTGCTTTCTATTGACATGGAACCAAAACACCTATGCTTGATTACGGCTGCTAAGAAACATTTCACTCTGAGATTTTTGGGTGAATGTGCATTCTAACCCCAAAAACACCATTGCAACAAAACCAATCAGAGCTTTATCGTCTTTCTTTTTAAGTGGATGGAACCCAAAACACCTTTTTGCTTTGGTTGGAGGTGATTCTGGTGCACACCCATAAAACACCATGCGAATTGAAATAAGCCCTAGCAATGCTTATTCGTCTTCTTTCTACGCATATGGAAGCGAAAAGACGGTTTTGTGTTATTTGGGACTCATTACACATACTTTGCGATTTCTGGGTTAATGAGCATTAACACCAAGGAACACGATCTGAAAGAAGCGAAATCCAAAATTCTTCTTTCTATGTAGCTGGAACGCAAAACAACCTGTTTGGGGAGGTTTAGGCTCAGTACACTTCGCTTTGCTATTTGTGGGTGGAAAGAACATGGAAAGAACAATCCAAACTTTTTCGTCTGCTTTCTATTGACATGGAACCAAAACACCTATGCTTGATTACGGCTGCTAAGAAACATTTCACTCTGAGATTTTTGGGTGAATGTGCATTCTAACCCCAAAAACACCAATTTGCAACAAAACCAATCAGAGCTTTATCGTCTTTCTTTTTAAGTGGATGGAACCCAAAACACCTTTTTGCTTTGGTTGGAGGTGATTCTGGTGCACACCCATAAAACACCATGCGAATTGAAATAAGCCCTAGCAATGCTTATTCCTCTTCTTTCTACGCCGATGGAAGCGAAAAGACGGTTTTGTGTTATTTGGGACTCATTACACATACTTTGCGATTTCTGGGTTAATGAGCATTAACACCACGGAACACGATCTGAAAGAAGCGAAATCCAAAATTCTTCTTTCTATGTAGCTGGAACGCAAAACAACCTGTTTGGGGAGGTTTAGGCTCAGTACACTTCGCTTTGCTATTTGTAGGTGGAAAGAACATGGAAAGAACAATCCAAACTTTTTCGTCTGCTTTCTATTGACATGGAACCAAAACACCTATGCTTGATTACGGCTGCTAAGAAACATTTCACTCTGAGATTTTTGGGTGAATGTGCATTCTAACCCCAAAAACACCAATTTGCAACAAAACCAATCAGAGCTTTATCGTCTTTCTTTTTAAGTGGATGGAACCCAAAACACCTTTTTGGTTTGGTTGGAGGTGATTCTGGTGCACACCCATAAAACACCATGCGAATTGAAATAAGCCCTAGCAATGCTTATTCGTCTTCTTTCTACGCATATGGAAGCGAAAAGACGGTTTTGTGTTATTTGGGACTCATTACACATACTTTGCGATTTCTGGGTTAAAGAGCATTAACACCACGGAACACGATCTGAAAGAAGCGAAATCCAAAATTCTTCTTTCTATGTAGCTGGAACGCAAAACAACCTGTTTGGGGAGGTTTAGGCTCAGTACACTTCGCTTTGCTATTTGTGGGTGGAAAGAACATGGAAAGAACAATCCAAACTTTTTTGTCTGCTTTCTATTGACATGGAACCAAAACACCTATGCTTGATTACGGCTGCTAAGAAACATTTCACTCTGAGATTTTTGGGTGAATGTGCATTCTAACCCCAAAAACACCATTGCAACAAAACCAATCAGAGCTTTATCGTCTTTCTTTTTAAGTGGATGGAACCCAAAAAACCTTTTTGCTTTGGTTGGAGGTGATTCTGGTGCACACCCATAAAACACCATGCGAATTGAAATAAGCCCTAGCAATGCTTATTCGTCTTCTTTCTACGCCGATGGAAGCGAAAATATGGTTTTGTGTTATTTGGGACTCATTACACATACTTTGCGATTTCTGGGTTAATGAGCATTAACACCACGGAACACGATCTGAAATAAGCGAAATCCAAAATTCTTCTTTCTATGTAGCTGGAACGCAAAACAACCTGTTTGGGGAGGTTTAGGCTCAGTACACTTCGCTTTGCCTTTTGTGGGTGCAAAGAACATGGAAAGAACAATCCAAACTTTTTTGTCTGCTTTCTATTGACATGGAACCAAAACACCTATGCTTGATTACGGCTCCTAAGAAACATTTCACTCTGAGATTTTTGGGTGAATGTGCATTCTAACCCCAAAAACACCAATTTGCAACAAAACCAATCAGAGCTTTATCGTCTTTCTTTTTAAGTGGATGGAACCCAAAAACCTTTTTGCTTTGGTTGGAGGTGATTCTGGTGCACACCCATAAAACACCATGCGAATTGAAATAAGCCCTAGCAATGTTTATTCGTCTTCTTTCTACGCCGATGGAAGCGAAAAGACAGTTTTGTGTTATTTGGGACTCATTACACATACTTTGCGATTTCTGGGTTAATGAGCATTAACACCACGGAACACGATCTGAAAGAAGCGAAATCCAAAATTCTTCTTTCTATGTAGCTGGAACGCAAAACAACCTGTTTGGGGAGGTTTAGGCTCAGTACACTTCGCTTTGCTATTTGTGGGTGGAAAGAACATGGAAAGAACAATCCAAACTTTTTCGTCTGCTTTCTATTGACATGGAACCAAAACACCTATGCTTGATTACGGCTGCTAAGAAACATTTCACTCTGAGATTTTTGGGTGAATGTGCATTCTAACCCCAAAAACACCAATTTGCAACAAAACCAATCAGAGCTTTATCGTCTTTCTTTTTAAGTGGATGGAACCCAAAACACCTTTTTGCTTTGGTTGGAGGTGATTCTGGTGCACACCCATAAAACACCATGCGAATTGAAATAAGCCCTAGCAATGCTTATTCGTTTTCTTTCTACGCATATGGAAGCGAAAAGACGGTTTTGTGTTATTTGGGACTCATTACACATACTTTGCGATTTCTGGGTTAATGAGCATTAACACCACGGAACACGATCTGAAAGAAGCGAAATCCAAAATTCTTCTTTCTATGTAGCTGGAACGCAAAACAACCTGTTTGGGGAGGTTTAGGCTCAGTACACTTCGCTTTGCTATTTGTGGGTGGAAAGAACATGGAAAGAACAATCCAAACTTTTTTGTCTGCTTTCTATTGACATGGAACCAAAACACCTATGCTTGATTACGGCTGCTAAGAAACATTTCACTCTGAGATTTTTGGGTGAATGTGCATTCTAACCCCAAAAACACCATTGCAACAAAACCAATCAGAGCTTTATCGTCTTTCTTTTTAAGTGGATGGAACCCAAAACACCTTTTTGCTTTGGTTGGAGGTGATTCTGGTGCACACCCATAAAACACCATGCGAATTGAAATAAGCCCTAGCAATGCTTATTCGTCTTCTTTCTACGCATATGGAAGCGAAAAGACGGTTTTGTGTTATTTGGGACTCATTACACATACTTTGCGATTTCTGGGTTAATGAGCATTAACACCAAGGAACACGATCTGAAAGAAGCGAAATCCAAAATTCTTCTTTCTATGTAGCTGGAACGCAAAACAACCTGTTTGGGGAGGTTTAGGCTCAGTACACTTCGCTTTGCTATTTGTGGGTGGAAAGAACATGGAAAGAACAATCCAAACTTTTTTGTCTGCTTTCTATTGACATGGAACCAAAACACCTATGCTTGATTACGGCTGCTAAGAAACATTTCACTCTGAGATTTTTGGGTGAATGTGCATTCTAACCCCAAAAACACCATTGCAACAAAACCAATCAGAGCTTTATCGTCTTTCTTTTTAAGTGGATGGAACCCAAAACACCTTTTTGCTTTGGTTGGAGGTGATTCTGGTGCACACCCATAAAACACCATGCGAATTGAAATAAGCCCTAGCAATGCTTATTCGTCTTCTTTCTACGCATATGGAAGCGAAAAGACGGTTTTGTGTTATTTGGGACTCATTACACATACTTTGCGATTTCTGGGTTAATGAGCATTAACACCACGGAACACGATCTGAAAGAAGCGAAATCCAAAATTCTTCTTTCTATGTAGCTGGAACGCAAAACAACCTGTTTGGGGAGGTTTAGGCTCAGTACACTTCGCTTTGCTATTTGTGGGTGGAAGGAACATGGAAAGAACAATCCAAACTTTTTCGTCTGCTTTCTATTGACATGGAACCAAAACACCTATGCTTGATTACGGCTGTTAAGAAACATTTCACTCTGAGATTTTTGGGTGAATGTGCATTCTAACCCCAAAAACACCAATTTGCAACAAAACCAATCAGAGCTTTATCGTCTTTCTTTTTAAGTGGATGGAACCCAAAACACCTTTTTGCTTTGGTAGGAGGTGATTCTGGTGCACACCCATAAAACACCATGCGAATTGAAATAAGCCCTGGCAATGCTTATTCGTCTTCTTTCTACGCATATGGAAGCGAAAAGATGGTTTTGTGTTATTTGGGACTCATTACACATACTTTGCGATTTCTGGGTTAATGAGCATAACACCACGGAACACGATCTGAAAGAAGCGAAATCCAAAATTCTTCTTTCTATGTAGCTGGAACGCAAAACAACCTGTTTGGGGAGGTTTAGGCTCAGTACACTTCGCTTTGCTATTTGTGGGTGGAAAGAACATGGAAAGAACAATCCAAACTTTTTCGTCTGCTTTCTATTGACATGGAACCAAAACACCTATGCTTGATTACGGCTGCTAAGAAACATTTCACTCTGAGATTTTTGGGTGAATGTGCATTCTAACCCCAAAAACACCAATTTGCAACAAAACCAATCAGAGCTTTATCGTCTTTCTTTTTAAGTGGATGGAACCCAAAACACCTTTTTGCTTTGGTTGGAGGTGATTCTGGTGCACACCCATAAAACACCATGCGAATTGAAATAAGCCCTAGCAATGCTTATTCCTCTTCTTTCTACGCCGATGGAAGCGAAAAGACGGTTTTGTGTTATTTGGGACTCATTACACATACTTTGCTATTTCTGGGTTAATGAGCATTAACACCACGGAACACGATCTGAAATAAGCGAAATCCAAAATTCTTCTTTCTATGTAGCTGGAACGCAAAACAACCTGTTTGGGGAGGTTTAGGCTCAGTACACTTCGCTTTGCTATTTGTGGGTGGAAAGAACATGGAAAGAACAATCCAAACTTTTTCGTCTGCTTTCTATTGACATGGAACCAAAACACCTATGCTTGATTACGGCTGCTAAGAAACATTTCACTCTGAGATTTTTGGGTGAATGTGCATTCTAACCCCAAAAACACCAATTTGCAACAAAACCAATCAGAGCTTTATCGTCTTTCTTTTTAAGTGGATGGAACCCAAAACACCTTTTTGCTTTGGTTGGAGGTGATTCTGGTGCACACCCATAAAACACCATGCGAATTGAAATAAGCCCTAGCAATGCTTATTCGTCTTCTTTCTACGCATATGGAAGCGAAAAGACGGTTTTGTGTTATTTGGGACTCATTACACATACTTTGCGATTTCTGGGTTAATGAGCATTAACACCACGGAACACGATCTGAAAGAAGCGAAATCCAAAATTCTTCTTTCTATGTAGCTGGAACGCAAAACAACCTGTTTGGGGAGGTTTAGGCTCAGTACACTTCGCTTTGCTATTTGTGGGTGGAAAGAACATGGAAAGAACAATCCAAACTTTTTTGTCTGCTTTCTATTGACATGGAACCAAAACACCTATGCTTGATTACGGCTGCTAAGAAACATTTCACTCTGAGATTTTTGGGTGAATGTGCATTCTAACCCCAAAAACACCATTGCAACAAAACCAATCAGAGCTTTATCGTCTTTCTTTTTAAGTGGATGGAACCCAAAACACCTTTTTGCTTTGGTTGGAGGTGATTCTGGTGCACACCCATAAAACACCATGCGAATTGAAATAAGCCCTAGCAATGCTTATTCGTCTTCTTTCTACGCATATGGAAGCGAAAAGACGGTTTTGTGTTATTTGGGACTCATTACACATACTTTGCGATTTCTGGGTTAATGAGCATTAACACCAAGGAACACGATCTGAAAGAAGCGAAATCCAAAATTCTTCTTTCTATGTAGCTGGAACGCAAAACAACCTGTTTGGGGAGGTTTAGGCTCAGTACACTTCGCTTTGCTATTTGTGGGTGGAAAGAACATGGAAAGAACAATCCAAACTTTTTCGTCTGCTTTCTATTGACATGGAACCAAAACACCTATGCTTGATTACGGCTGCTAAGAAACATTTCACTCTGAGATTTTTGGGTGAATGTGCATTCTAACACCAAAAACACCAATTTGCAACAAGACCAATCAGAGCTTTATAGTCTTTCTTTTTAAGTGGATGGAACCCAAAACACCTTTTTGCTTTGGTTGGAGGTGATTCTGGTGCACACCCATAAAACACCATGCGAATTGAAATAAGCCCTAGCAATGCTTATTCCTCTTCTTTCTACGCCGATGGAAGCGAAAAGACGGTTTTGTGTTATTTGGGACTCATTACACATACTTTGCGATTTCTGGGTTAATGAGCATTAACACCACGGAACACGATCTGAAATAAGCGAAATCCAAAATTCTTCTTTCTATGTAGCTGGAACGCAAAACAACCTGTTTGGGGAGGTTTAGGCTCAGTACACTTCGCTTTGCTATTTGTAGGTGGAAAGAACATGGAAAGAACAATCCAAACTTTTTCGTCTGCTTTCTATTGACATGGAACCAAAACACCTATGCTTGATTACGGCTGCTAAGAAACATTTCACTCTGAGATTTTTGGGTGAATGTGCATTCTAACCCCAAAAACACCATTGCAACAAAACCAATCAGAGCTTTATCGTCTTTCTTTTTAAGTGGATGGAACCCAAAAAACCTTTTTGCTTTGGTTGGAGGTGATTCTGGTGCACACCCATAAAACACCATGCGAATTGAAATAAGCCCTAGCAATGCTTATTCGTCTTCTTTCTACGCATATGGAAGCGAAAAGACGGTTTTGTGTTATTTGGGACTCATTACACATACTTTGCGATTTCTGGGTTAATGAGCATTAACACCACGGAACACGATCTGAAATAAGCGAAATCCAAAATTCTTCTTTCTATGTAGCTGGAACGCAAAACAACCTGTTTGGGGAGGTTTAGGCTCAGTACACTTCGCTTTGCCTTTTGTGGGTGCAAAGAACATGGAAAGAACAATCCAAACTTTTTTGTCTGCTTTCTATTGACATGGAACCAAAACACCTATGCTTGATTACGGCTCCTAAGAAACATTTCACTCTGAGATTTTTGGGTGAATGTGCATTCTAACCCCAAAAACACCAATTTGCAACAAAACCAATCAGAGCTTTATCGTCTTTCTTTTTAAGTGGATGGAACCCAAAACACCTTTTTGCTTTGGTTGGAGGTGATTCTGGTGCACACCCATAAAACACCATGCGAATTGAAATAAGCCCTAGCAATGTTTATTCGTCTTCTTTCTACGCCGATGGAAGCGAAAAGACGGTTTTGTGTTATTTGGGACTCATTACACATACTTTGCGATTTCTGGGTTAATGAGCATTAACACCACGGAACACGATCTGAAAGAAGCGAAATCCAAAATTCTTCTTTCTATGTAGCTGGAACGCAAAACAACCTGTTTGGGGAGGTTTAGGCTCAGTACACTTCGCTTTGCTATTTGTGGGTGGAAAGAACATGGAAAGAACAATCCAAACTTTTTCGTCTGCTTTCTATTGACATGGAACCAAAACACCTATGCTTGATTACGGCTGCTAAGAAACATTTCACTCTGAGATTTTTGGGTGAATGTGCATTCTAACCCCAAAAACACCAATTTGCAACAAAACCAATCAGAGCTTTATCGTCTTTCTTTTTAAGTGGATGGAACCCAAAACACCTTTTTGCTTTGGTTGGAGGTGATTCTGGTGCACACCCATAAAACACCATGCGAATTGAAATAAGCCCTAGCAATGCTTATTCCTCTTCTTTCTACGCCGATGGAAGCGAAAAGACGGTTTTGTGTTATTTGGGACTCATTACACATACTTTGCTATTTCTGGGTTAATGAGCATTAACACCACGGAACACGATCTGAAATAAGCGAAATCCAAAATTCTTCTTTCTATGTAGCTGGAACGCAAAACAACCTGTTTGGGGAGGTTTAGGCTCAGTACACTTCGCTTTGCTATTTGTGGGTGGAAAGAACATGGAAAGAACAATCCAAACTTTTTCGTCTGCTTTCTATTGACATGGAACCAAAACACCTATGCTTGATTACGGCTGCTAAGAAACATTTCACTCTGAGATTTTTGGGTGAATGTGCATTCTAACCCCAAAAACACCAATTTGCAACAAAACCAATCAGAGCTTTATCGTCTTTCTTTTTAAGTGGATGGAACCCAAAACACCTTTTTGCTTTGGTTGGAGGTGATTCTGGTGCACACCCATAAAACACCATGCGAATTGAAATAAGCCCTAGCAATGCTTATTCGTCTTCTTTCTACGCATATGGAAGCGAAAAGACGGTTTTGTGTTATTTGGGACTCATTACACATACTTTGCGATTTCTGGGTTAATGAGCATTAACACCACGGAACACGATCTGAAAGAAGCGAAATCCAAAATTCTTCTTTCTATGTAGCTGGAACGCAAAACAACCTGTTTGGGGAGGTTTAGGCTCAGTACACTTCGCTTTGCTATTTGTGGGTGGAAAGAACATGGAAAGAACAATCCAAACTTTTTTGTCTGCTTTCTATTGACATGGAACCAAAACACCTATGCTTGATTACGGCTGCTAAGAAACATTTCACTCTGAGATTTTTGGGTGAATGTGCATTCTAACCCCAAAAACACCATTGCAACAAAACCAATCAGAGCTTTATCGTCTTTCTTTTTAAGTGGATGGAACCCAAAACACCTTTTTGCTTTGGTTGGAGGTGATTCTGGTGCACACCCATAAAACACCATGCGAATTGAAATAAGCCCTAGCAATGCTTATTCGTCTTCTTTCTACGCATATGGAAGCGAAAAGACGGTTTTGTGTTATTTGGGACTCATTACACATACTTTGCGATTTCTGGGTTAATGAGCATTAACACCACGGAACACGATCTGAAATAAGCGAAATCCAAAATTCTTCTTTCTATGTAGCTGGAACGCAAAACAACCTGTTTGGGGAGGTTTAGGCTCAGTA
This sequence comes from Podarcis gaigeae, assembly GCF_964106915.1. Taxonomy (NCBI): domain Eukaryota; kingdom Metazoa; phylum Chordata; class Lepidosauria; order Squamata; family Lacertidae; genus Podarcis; species Podarcis gaigeae. The sequence continues at coordinate 91,834,793 of NC_139683.1, read as the reverse complement.
CACTTCGCTTTGCCTTTTGTGGGTGCAAAGAACATGGAAAGAACAATCCAAACTTTTTTGTCTGCTTTCTATTGACATGGAACCAAAACACCTATGCTTGATTACGGCTCCTAAGAAACATTTCACTCTGAGATTTTTGGGTGAATGTGCATTCTAACCCCAAAAACACCAATTTGCAACAAAACCAATCAGAGCTTTATCGTCTTTCTTTTTAAGTGGATGGAACCCAAAACACCTTTTTGCTTTGGTTGGAGGTGATTCTGGTGCACACCCATAAAACACCATGCGAATTGAAATAAGCCCTAGCAATGTTTATTCGTCTTCTTTCTACGCCGATGGAAGCGAAAAGACAGTTTTGTGTTATTTGGGACTCATTACACATACTTTGCGATTTCTGGGTTAATGAGCATTAACACCACGGAACACGATCTGAAAGAAGCGAAATCCAAAATTCTTCTTTCTATGTAGCTGGAACGCAAAACAACCTGTTTGGGGAGGTTTAGGCTCAGTACACTTCGCTTTGCTATTTGTGGGTGGAAAGAACATGGAAAGAACAATCCAAACTTTTTCGTCTGCTTTCTATTGACATGGAACCAAAACACCTATGCTTGATTACGGCTGCTAAGAAACATTTCACTCTGAGATTTTTGGGTGAATGTGCATTCTAACCCCAAAAACACCAATTTGCAACAAAACCAATCAGAGCTTTATCGTCTTTCTTTTTAAGTGGATGGAACCCAAAACACCTTTTTGCTTTGGTTGGAGGTGATTCTGGTGCACACCCATAAAACACCATGCGAATTGAAATAAGCCCTAGCAATGCTTATTCCTCTTCTTTCTACGCCGATGGAAGCGAAAAGACGGTTTTGTGTTATTTGGGACTCATTACACATACTTTGCTATTTCTGGGTTAATGAGCATTAACACCACGGAACACGATCTGAAATAAGCGAAATCCAAAATTCTTCTTTCTATGTAGCTGGAACGCAAAACAACCTGTTTGGGGAGGTTTAGGCTCAGTACACTTCGCTTTGCTATTTGTGGGTGGAAAGAACATGGAAAGAACAATCCAAACTTTTTCGTCTGCTTTCTATTGACATGGAACCAAAACACCTATGCTTGATTACGGCTGCTAAGAAACATTTCACTCTGAGATTTTTGGGTGAATGTGCATTCTAACCCCAAAAACACCAATTTGCAACAAAACCAATCAGAGCTTTATCGTCTTTCTTTTTAAGTGGATGGAACCCAAAACACCTTTTTGCTTTGGTTGGAGGTGATTCTGGTGCACACCCATAAAACACCATGCGAATTGAAATAAGCCCTAGCAATGCTTATTCGTCTTCTTTCTACGCATATGGAAGCGAAAAGACGGTTTTGTGTTATTTGGGACTCATTACACATACTTTGCGATTTCTGGGTTAATGAGCATTAACACCACGGAACACGATCTGAAAGAAGCGAAATCCAAAATTCTTCTTTCTATGTAGCTGGAACGCAAAACAACCTGTTTGGGGAGGTTTAGGCTCAGTACACTTCGCTTTGCTATTTGTGGGTGGAAAGAACATGGAAAGAACAATCCAAACTTTTTTGTCTGCTTTCTATTGACATGGAACCAAAACACCTATGCTTGATTACGGCTGCTAAGAAACATTTCACTCTGAGATTTTTGGGTGAATGTGCATTCTAACCCCAAAAACACCATTGCAACAAAACCAATCAGAGCTTTATCGTCTTTCTTTTTAAGTGGATGGAACCCAAAACACCTTTTTGCTTTGGTTGGAGGTGATTCTGGTGCACACCCATAAAACACCATGCGAATTGAAATAAGCCCTAGCAATGCTTATTCGTCTTCTTTCTACGCATATGGAAGCGAAAAGACGGTTTTGTGTTATTTGGGACTCATTACACATACTTTGCGATTTCTGGGTTAATGAGCATTAACACCACGGAACACGATCTGAAATAAGCGAAATCCAAAATTCTTCTTTCTATGTAGCTGGAACGCAAAACAACCTGTTTGGGGAGGTTTAGGCTCAGTACACTTCGCTTTGCTATTTGTGGGTGGAAAGAACATGGAAAGAACAATCCAAACTTTTTCGTATGCTTTCTATTGACATGGAACCAAAACACCTATGCTTGATTACGGCTCCTAAGAAACATTTCACTCTGAGATTTTTGGGTGAATGTGCATTCTAACCCCAAAAACACCAATTTGCAACAAAACCAATCAGAGCTTTAGCGTTTTTCTTTTTAAGTGGATGGAACCCAAAACACCTTTTTGCTTTGGTTGGAGGTGATTCTGGTGCACACCCATAAAACACCATGCGAATTGAAATAAGCCCTAGCAATGTTTATTCGTCTTCTTTCTACGCCGATGGAAGCGAAAAGACAGTTTTGTGTTATTTGGGACTCATTACACATACTTTGCGATTTCTGGGCTAATGAGCATTAACACCACGGAACACGATCTGAAATAAGCGAAATCCAAAATTCTTCTTTCTATGTAGCTGGAACGCAAAACAACCTGTTTGGGGAGGTTTAGGCTCAGTACACTTCGCTTTGCTATTTGTGGGTGGAAAGAACATGGAAAGAACAATCCAAACTTTTTCGTCTGCTTTCTATTGACATGGAACCAAAACACCTATGCTTGATTACGGCTGCTAAGAAACATTTCACTCTGAGATTTTTGGGTGAATGTGCATTCTAACCCCAAAAACACCAATTTGCAACAAAACCAATCAGAGCTTTATCGTCTTTCTTTTTAAGTGGATGGAACCCAAAACACCTTTTTGCTTTGGTTGGAGGTGATTCTGGTGCACACCCATAAAACACCATGCGAATTGAAATAAGCCCTAGCAATGCTTATTCATCTTCTTTTTACGCCGATGGAAGCGAAAAGATGGTTTTGTGTTATTTGGGACTCATTACACATACTTTGCGATTTCTGGGATAATGAGCATAACACCACGGAACACGATCTGAAAGAAGCGAAATCCAAAATTCTTGTTTCTATGTAGCTGGAACGCAAAACAACCTGTTTGGGGAGGTTTAGGCTCAGTACACTTCGCTTTGCTATTTGTGGGTGGAAAGAACATGGAAAGAACAATCCAAACTTTTTCGTCTGCTTTCTATTGACATGGAACCAAAACACCTATGCTTGATTACGGCTGCTAAGAAACATTTCACTCTGAGATTTTTGGGTGAATGTGCATTCTAACCCCAAAAACACCAATTTGCAACAAAACCAATCAGAGCTTTATCGTCTTTCTTTTTAAGTGGATGGAACCCAAAACACCTTTTTGCTTTGGTTGGAGGTGATTCTGGTGCACACCCATAAAACACCATGCGAATTGAAATAAGCCGTAGCAATGCTTATTCCTCTTCTTTCTACGCCGATGGAAGCGAAAAGACGGTTTTGTGTTATTTGGGACTCATTACACATACTTTGCTATTTCTGGGTTAATGAGCATTAACACCACGGAACACGATCTGAAAGAAGCGAAATCCAAAATTCTTCTTTCTATGTAGCTGGAACGCAAAACAACCTGTTTGGGGAGGTTTAGGCTCAGTACACTTCGCTTTGCTATTTGTGGGTGGAAAGAACATGGAAAGAACAATCCAAACTTTTTTGTCTGCTTTCTATTGACATGGAACCAAAACACCTATGCTTGATTACGGCTGCTAAGAAACATTTCACTCTGAGATTTTTGGGTGAATGTGCATTCTAACCCCAAAAACACCATTGCAACAAAACCAATCAGAGCTTTATCGTCTTTCTTTTTAAGTGGATGGAACCCAAAACACCTTTTTGCTTTGGTTGGAGGTGATTCTGGTGCACACCCATAAAACACCATGCGAATTGAAATAAGCCCTAGCAATGCTTATTCGTCTTCTTTCTACGCATATGGAAGCGAAAAGACGGTTTTGTGTTATTTGGGACTCATTACACATACTTTGCGATTTCTGGGTTAATGAGCATTAACACCACGGAACACGATCTGAAATAAGCGAAATCCAAAATTCTTCTTTCTATGTAGCTGGAACGCAAAACAACCTGTTTGGGGAGGTTTAGGCTCAGTACACTTCGCTTTGCTATTTGTGGGTGGAAAGAACATGGAAAGAACAATCCAAACTTTTTCGTATGCTTTCTATTGACATGGAACCAAAACACCTATGCTTGATTACGGCTCCTAAGAAACATTTCACTCTGAGATTTTTGGGTGAATGTGCATTCTAACCCCAAAAACACCAATTTGCAACAAAACCAATCAGAGCTTTAGCGTTTTTCTTTTTAAGTGGATGGAACCCAAAACACCTTTTTGCTTTGGTTGGAGGTGATTCTGGTGCACACCCATAAAACACCATGCGAATTGAAATAAGCCCTAGCAATGTTTATTCGTCTTCTTTCTACGCCGATGGAAGCAAAAAGACAGTTTTGTGTTATTTGGGACTCATTACACATACTTTGCGATTTCTGGGCTAATGAGCATTAACACCACGGAACACGATCTGAAATAAGCGAAATCCAAAATTCTTCTTTCTATGTAGCTGGAACGCAAAACAACCTGTTTGGGGAGGTTTAGGCTCAGTACACTTCGCTTTGCTATTTGTGGGTGGAAAGAACATGGAAAGAACAATCCAAACTTTTTCGTCTGCTTTCTATTGACATGGAACCAAAACACCTATGCTTGATTACGGCTGCTAAGAAACATTTCACTCTGAGATTTTTGGGTGAATGTGCATTCTAACCCCAAAAACACCAATTTGCAACAAAACCAATCAGAGCTTTATCGTCTTTCTTTTTAAGTGGATGGAACCCAAAACACCTTTTTGCTTTGGTTGGAGGTGATTCTGGTGCACACCCATAAAACACCATGCGAATTGAAATAAGCCCTAGCAATGCTTATTCGTCTTCTTTTTACGCCGATGGAAGCGAAAAGATGGTTTTGTGTTATTTGGGACTCATTACACATACTTTGCGATTTCTGGGTTAATGAGCATAACACCACGGAACACGATCTGAAAGAAGCGAAATCCAAAATTCTTGTTTCTATGTAGCTGGAACGCAAAACAACCTGTTTGGGGAGGTTTAGGCTCAGTACACTTCGCTTTGCTATTTGTGGGTGGAAAGAACATGGAAAGAACAATCCAAACTTTTTCGTCTGCTTTCTATTGACATGGAACCAAAACACCTATGCTTGATTACGGCTGCTAAGAAACATTTCACTCTGAGATTTTTGGGTGAATGTGCATTCTAACCCCAAAAACACCAATTTGCAACAAAACCAATCAGAGCTTTATCGTCTTTCTTTTTAAGTGGATGGAACCCAAAACACCTTTTTGCTTTGGTTGGAGGTGATTCTGGTGCACACCCATAAAACACCATGCGAATTGAAATAAGCCGTAGCAATGCTTATTCCTCTTCTTTCTACGCCGATGGAAGCGAAAAGACGGTTTTGTGTTATTTGGGACTCATTACACATACTTTGCTATTTCTGGGTTAATGAGCATTAACACCACGGAACACGATCTGAAATAAGCGAAATCCAAAATTCTTCTTTCTATGTAGCTGGAACGCAAAACAACCTGTTTGGGGAGGTTTAGGCTCAGTACACTTCGCTTTGCTATTTGTAGGTGGAAAGAACATGGAAAGAACAATCCAAACTTTTTCGTCTGCTTTCTATTGACATGGAACCAAAACACCTATGCTTGATTACGGCTGCTAAGAAACATTTCACTCTGAGATTTTTGGGTGAATGTGCATTCTAACCCCAAAAACACCAATTTGCAACAAAACCAATCAGAGCTTTATCGTCTTTCTTTTTAAGTGGATGGAACCCAAAACACCTTTTTGGTTTGGTTGGAGGTGATTCTGGTGCACACCCATAAAACACCATGCGAATTGAAATAAGCCCTAGCAATGCTTATTCGTCTTCTTTCTACGCATATGGAAGCGAAAAGACGGTTTTGTGTTATTTGGGACTCATTACACATACTTTGCGATTTCTGGGTTAATGAGCATTAACACCACGGAACACGATCTGAAAGAAGCGAAATCCAAAATTCTTCTTTCTATGTAGCTGGAACGCAAAACAACCTGTTTGGGGAGGTTTAGGCTCAGTACACTTTGCTTTGCTATTTGTGGGTGGAAAGAACATGGAAAGAACAATCCAAACTTTTTTGTCTGCTTTCTATTGACATGGAACCAAAACACCTATGCTTGATTACGGCTGCTAAGAAACATTTCACTCTGAGATTTTTGGGTGAATGTGCATTCTAACCCCAAAAACACCATTGCAACAAAACCAATCAGAGCTTTATCGTCTTTCTTTTTAAGTGGATGGAACCCAAAACACCTTTTTGCTTTGGTTGGAGGTGATTCTGGTGCACACCCATAAAACACCATGCGAATTGAAATAAGCCCTAGCAATGCTTATTCGTCTTCTTTCTACGCATATGGAAGCGAAAAGACGGTTTTGTGTTATTTGGGACTCATTACACATACTTTGCGATTTCTGGGTTAATGAGCATTAACACCACGGAACACGATCTGAAATAAGCGAAATCCAAAATTCTTCTTTCTATGTAGCTGGAACGCAAAACAACCTGTTTGGGGAGGTTTAGGCTCAGTACACTTCGCTTTGCCTTTTGTGGGTGCAAAGAACATGGAAAGAACAATCCAAACTTTTTTGTCTGCTTTCTATTGACATGGAACCAAAACACCTATGCTTGATTACGGCTCCTAAGAAACATTTCACTCTGAGATTTTTGGGTGAATGTGCATTCTAACCCCAAAAACACCAATTTGCAACAAAACCAATCAGAGCTTTATCGTCTTTCTTTTTAAGTGGATGGAACCCAAAACACCTTTTTGCTTTGGTTGGAGGTGATTCTGGTGCACACCCATAAAACACCATGCGAATTGAAATAAGCCCTAGCAATGTTTATTCGTCTTCTTTCTACGCCGATGGAAGCGAAAAGACAGTTTTGTGTTATTTGGGACTCATTACACATACTTTGCGATTTCTGGGTTAATGAGCATTAACACCACGGAACACGATCTGAAAGAAGCGAAATCCAAAATTCTTCTTTCTATGTAGCTGGAACGCAAAACAACCTGTTTGGGGAGGTTTAGGCTCAGTACACTTCGCTTTGCTATTTGTGGGTGGAAAGAACATGGAAAGAACAATCCAAACTTTTTCGTCTGCTTTCTATTGACATGGAACCAAAACACCTATGCTTGATTACGGCTGCTAAGAAACATTTCACTCTGAGATTTTTGGGTGAATGTGCATTCTAACCCCAAAAACACCAATTTGCAACAAAACCAATCAGAGCTTTATCGTCTTTCTTTTTAAGTGGATGGAACCCAAAACACCTTTTTGCTTTGGTTGGAGGTGATTCTGGTGCACACCCATAAAACACCATGCGAATTGAAATAAGCCCTAGCAATGCTTATTCCTCTTCTTTCTACGCCGATGGAAGCGAAAAGAGGGTTTTGTGTTATTTGGGACTCATTACACATACTTTGCTATTTCTGGGTTAATGAGCATTAACACCACGGAACACGATCTGAAATAAGCGAAATCCAAAATTCTTCTTTCTATGTAGCTGGAACGCAAAACAACCTGTTTGGGGAGGTTTAGGCTCAGTACACTTCGCTTTGCTATTTGTGGGTGGAAAGAACATGGAAAGAACAATCCAAACTTTTTCGTCTGCTTTCTATTGACATGGAACCAAAACACCTATGCTTGATTACGGCTGCTAAGAAACATTTCACTCTGAGATTTTTGGGTGAATGTGCATTCTAACCCCAAAAACACCATTGCAACAAAACCAATCAGAGCTTTATCGTCTTTCTTTTTAAGTGGATGGAACCCAAAACACCTTTTTGCTTTGGTTGGAGGTGATTCTGGTGCACACCCATAAAACACCATGCGAATTGAAATAAGCCCTAGCAATGCTTATTCGTCTTCTTTCTACGCATATGGAAGCGAAAAGACGGTTTTGTGTTATTTGGGACTCATTACACATACTTTGCGATTTCTGGGTTAATGAGCATTAACACCAAGGAACACGATCTGAAATAAGCGAAATCCAAAATTCTTCTTTCTATGTAGCTGGAACGCAAAACAACCTGTTTGGGGAGGTTTAGGCTCAGTACACTTCGCTTTGCTATTTGTGGGTGGAAAGAACATGGAAAGAACAATCCAAACTTTTTTGTCTGCTTTCTATTGACATGGAACGAAAACACCTATGCTTGATTACGGCTGCTAAGAAACATTTCACTCTGAGATTTTTGGGTGAATGTGCATTCTAACCCCAAAAACACCATTGCAACAAAACCAATCAGAGCTTTATCGTCTTTCTTTTTAAGTGGATGGAACCCCTAAACACCTTTTTGCTTTGGTTGGAGGTGATTCTGGTGCACACCCATAAAACACCATGCGAATTGAAATAAGCCCTAGCAATGCTTATTCGTCTTCTTTCTACGCCGATGGAAGCGAAAAGATGGTTTTGTGTTATTTGGGACTCATTACACATACTTTGCGATTTCTGGGTTAATGAGCATTAACACCACGGAACACGATCTGAAATAAGCGAAATCCAAAATTCTTCTTTCTATGTAGCTGGAACGCAAAACAACCTGTTTGGGGAGGTTTAGGCTCAGTACACTTCGCTTTGCTATTTGTGGGTGGAAAGAACATGGAAAGAACAATCCAAACTTTTTCGTATGCTTTCTATTGACATGGAACCAAAACACCTATGCTTGATTACGGCTGCTAAGAAACATTTCACTCTGAGATTTTTGGGTGAATGTGCATTCTAACCCAAATACACCATTGCAACAAAACCAATCAGAGCTTTATCGTCTTTCTTTTTAAGTGGATGGAACCTGTCAGGGGTTCAGAAGGAGAGACACAGGAGGGGGAGCAAATGGAGAGTGAGGAGGAGGAGTACGAGGGGGGCGCAGGCAGTGACAGTGGCCAGAGTTATTCCACAAGCCTCTCTAGCGAATCGGAGGACTCACAGAAGGGAGCGCCGGTGGCCAGAGCAAGGGAGATTCCAAGGGAGAAACCTCAAGAGGGAGGGGCCAGCGGGGAGTCCCTGAACAGCAGCTGGAGATCAGGGCCAGCGTCTCCACCAGAGCGCAGTGGGGAGGGGGAGTCCCAGGAGTCGGGACCAGTGTCCTCACCACCAGAGGGAGGAGAGGAGTCAGGTTTGGCAACACCCACATCAGGAAGCGGGGAAACGGTCAGAAGGAAAGTCACCGGCTGGGCGCGCGCGCCAAGTTCAAATGTACAGGAGCGCGGCACAGCGGGGAGCCCGGGAAGGGAGCCAGGTCCTAAAGCCCGCCGGAGGGAGGGGCAAGACTCAGGAGGCTCCGCGTCAGAGGAGTCCAGGAAGGAGGGAACCCCAGAGGGCAGAAGGACCCAACGCAGGAAAGAGCAGCGCAAGAGGTGGAGCCAGGCTAGAATCTTAAACTGGTGTGGGTGGAGCAGTGAGTCAGAGGGGACTTAGCCGGTCTAGCGTTAAGACGTGGGCCTGCGCGCCCAGAGCTTGGAAATGGAAACTAAACTTCAATAAAGACTTTTGTATATAATATCCACTGGGCGTTGGTCCTCTGTGAGCTGGGACCTAGCGGCAGTCCTGACAGTAAGTCCCCTCTGACCTTTTCACCAATTTTGCAACCTCGTGGAGTGCGGGAAAGCAGCGAGGGGTGAAGATTGGTGCTTCGCGAGCTCACGAAAAACAGGGAAATGACTACCGAAGAGAGGATAGCGAGTTTGCAAAACGCAGTGACGCAGTTGACTGCAGAAATTGCGGCTTCCAGAAAGAAAGAACAGGAAGCAGCTGCTGCCTGCCAGGATCTGCGAACCAGGTTAGAAGTGCTAAGTACACAGAGGCTACCAGCCACCAGACCAGAAGGGATTGGGCTGGGAAACAGAGGAGGGAGCCTGGTATCTCACTTCAATGGGGACCTGCAGGAGTATCCTAACTTCAGAGCAGATGTGATTTATACATTGCAGCTGCTTGACAAAGACTTTAAAAATGAGGGAGAGAAAGTGGGATTTATTATTTCGCATTTGCGGGGGGAGGCAAAATCGTGGCTGCGCAATCTATGGAGAGACAAGGATCCAGCCCTCCAAAATGCGGCTGCCTTCATTAAAGTGATGGATGCGTGTTTTTTATCTGAGATTGATGTGGATATCGCTAGGAGGGAGATTCACGGACTAAGACAAGGTAAAGCCACTGTGAGGCAATATCATGCACGTTTTTTCGGATTGGTGAATGTACTAGCCTGGGAGAAAGAATCGCCTGCCGTCAGAGACCTGTTCTGGGAGGGGTTGAGCGGAGCTGTGAAAGACGAGATCGCAAGGGGGGGAAGACCCCAAACCACCAAGGAAGTGGTGGAACGGGCACTCTCCATTGGGGTTCGGTTGGAAGGACGCCCTTGGGGCAGGGAGGAAGGGCATTTGGGACGCACGCCAGCGAAAGGACTGCCTCCCTTCCCCAAGGAGGCGGCGCGCGCTCGATCCATGCCTCCGCTGGGAGGGGGAGAGGAGCCGATGGAGATAGGTGGTGCTAAGGCTCACTCCACAGTCGGAGCCCTAACTCCGGGAGCAGTCAAGATGAAGCCTCCTAGAGGAACCAGGAAGTGCTACATCTGCGACAGTGCTCAGCATATGGCAAAAGAGTGTCCCCAGCGGTTTCACAAGCATACTGCAGCCGCAGCGACAGTAACAGACGCAATTCAGCAGAGGGAGTCGCAGCAGGAAAACTCCACTGTCTGGCTGGAGATGGCGTCTCTGGGGACCAGCCAGACAAGTCAGTGAAGCAATCCCCAGGGATCTTACAGCCCACCGACCCCCTCCCACCCAAACCAGTAGTGCAGCTCACCGCATCCCTTCAGCTCCCCAATGGGCTACTGGTGGAAATTCCCATCACCGTAGACTCGGGGAGCAATGCAGATTTTATAGACATGCAGTTCCTCCAGCAACATGGCATAGCCCTTCTGCCAGCGGCGGTACCTCTGAAAGTCGTCACAGTGGACGGCAGGGAGCTACTGGGAGGGCAAGTGCTACAGCAGACGCCGCCAATGGTGATGCGCATTGGAAACCACCGTGAGGTCATCAGCTTCAACGTCACCCGCCTGTCAGACACGCCCATAGTGTTGGGAATGAGTTGGCTGGATAGGCACAGCCCGGCATTAGCTTGGTACCAGCGGCAACTGACCTTCGGCTCCTCTTACTGCGCAGAACACTGCATCCTGGCGGACTTGGAAGATGAGGGGCACGAGGATGGACCACAGCTGAACTTGGGCATGTTGCAAGCGGTGCCTAACAAATACAAGGAGTTTTTGGAGGTCTTCTGCGAGAAAGAGGCGGATAAGCTGCCACCCCACAGACCCTACGACTGCAAGATCGACCTCCTGCCCGGGGCGACGCTCCCGACGGGGAAACTGTACTCCATGTCTGAGGATGAATTGCAAGAGCTCAGGGAGTTCATAGATCACAACCTGAAGCGGGGATTCATCCGGGAGTCCAAGGCGGCAGGAGGCAGTCCCGTGTTCTTTGTAAAGAAGCGGGACACGCCCCAAAAGAGGCTGGTCGTTGATTTCCGCTTCTTGAACCTCAAGACCAAGCCCTCAGCATTCCCTATGCCCAAGATCGATGACCTGCTGGCGACGGTGAGGAAGGGTCGCATCTTTACCAAGTTGGATCTGCGCGGAGCGTACAATCTCATTCGCGTACGGGAAGGCGACGAGTGGAAAACAACCATGTTTACGCCGCTGGGCACTTATGAATACAGAGTTATGCCTTTTGGATTAAAAAATGGTTCCCACTGCTTTCAAGCCTTCATGCATCATGTCTTGGCGGGTCTCCTCTACAAGAAGTGCGTCTGCTTCCTGGATGACATCCTAATCTTCTCGGAATCGCCGGAGGCTCACGAGAGAGATGTTAGGGAAGTTCTGCAGAGGCTGCGGGAGCACAGGCTGTACGCCAAGCTGGAGAAGTGCCAGTTCGACAAGACGGAGGTGGATTTCTTGGGCTACAAACTGTCCGACAAGGGACTGGCTATGGACGGTGCCAAGGTACGTGCAGTACTGGATTGGAAGAGCCCACGCAATAGGAAGGAAGTACAGAGGTTTGTCGGTTTTGCCAACTTTTATCGCAAGTTCATCAAGGGTTTCGCCATGCAGACAGCGGCCATCACCGACACCCTCAGTTCCAAGAAGAAGAGGTTCATCTGGACGGAGCAGGCAGAGCAGTCCTTTCAGAAGCTCAAGCAGCTCTTCGCTTCCGAAGAGAACCTACTGCACGTAAATCCCAGCAGGCCCATGAGAGTGGAGACGGACGCCTCAGACAGGGCCGTGGGAGCCGTTCTGTTGCAGCAAGACCACCAGGGGGACTGGAGGCCGTGCGCTTTCTACTCCAGAAAACTCAGCAAAGCGGAGCAGAACTACACCATTTGGGACAGGGAGTTGCTGGCCATACATGCAGCCTTCAAGGCGTGGCGGCACTTCCTCGTCGGAGCCAAGCACACGGTGCAGGTCCGCACAGACCATAAGAACTTGGAGTACTGGCGCACGGCGAGGTTCCTGAACCAGCGACACATCCGCTGGGCGGAGTTCTTTGCAGATTTCGACTTCAGAATTGAGTACATCCCAGGAAACAGCAACGTCTTGGCGGACGCGCTGTCCAGAAAACCGCAGTATCTGGAGGCAGAGGCACCGGCGGCGGCCAAGCACATTTTCACACCACAGGCGTGGGCATGCGCGTCAGCCACGGTGGACCTGGACGCGGTGCGCCGCGCGCTGCGAACAGACTCGTTCGCCCGAGCCAAGATGGAGGAGGTGTGCAGTGGCAAGGCGAGGGGCGACGAATTCCAAGTGCGAGACGGCCTGCTCCTACGCAAGGGAGTCCTCTACGTACCAGGAGACAGCCTCCGCGCGAAGGTCCTGCAACAGCTGCACGACGCGCCCAGCGCGGGGCACTTCGGCAAGGAGAAGACGGTGGACTTAGTAGCCAGAGACTTTTGGTGGCCTAAGATGCGGGGGGATGTCGCGGACTATGTCAATAGGTGCGACACCTGCCAAAGGGCTAAGCCTGTGCACCAGCCGCCGGCGGGCCTGTTGGAACCGCTACAGACACCGTTCGTACCGTGGGAGAGGGTAGCCCTGGACTTTGTCACAGATCTACCCAGCTCAAGGGGCAAGACGGCAGTGCTCGTGGTAGTGGACCTGTTCACCAAGATGGCCCACTTCATTCCGTGCGCGAAGGTGGCCACGGCCGAGCAGACCGCTAAGATGTTCATAGACCACGTGTTCAAGGTGCACGGCCTACCACGGTCTATTTTGTCCGACCGGGGGCGCCAGTTCATCTCCAACTTCTGGCAAAAGCTGATGGGATTCCTGAACGTCAAGGTCAGCCTGGCGTCGGCGAGACACCCGCAAACTAACGGGCAGGCGGAAAGGGTCAACGCCATCATGCAGCAGTACCTGAGATGCTACGCGAACCAGCAGCCATCGACCTGGGGGGACTATCTACCGTTGGCCGAGTTTGCCTACAACAACACGAAGCACGGGTCCACGGGGGTGACCCCATTTTTTGCCAACTACGGGAGGCATCCCAGAACCTTCCCGGGTCTGGACACAGTGCGGGAGGGGGAGCCACAGGGAGCAGAGGAAGTGGCAGCGGAGTTGCAGGAGATCCACGAGCAGCTCAGGAGGCAGTTAGAGTTGGCAAAACAGGCTTACAAAGTGCAGGCAGATCGACACAGGAGGGTTGGGGAGGACATCCAGGTGGGAGACTGGGTCTGGTTGGCAGCACAAGCAGTTCCAGCCAGATCGTTAGCCAAGAAGGAACTAGGGCACAAGCAGCTAGGGCCTTACCAAGTAGAGGCGCAGATCAACCCAGTGGCCTTCCGGTTGACACTCCCGGAGGGTTCCAGAATGCACCCGGTCTTTCATAGATCAGTGCTCACGCCCTACAGAGAGCCCCACAGGTTTCAAGCACCGGGGAAGGCGCCAGACCCGCTCAGAGAAGCGCCCAAAAAAGGGGGGTCGCCGAAAGGGGAGCCACTTAATGAAGCCACTGAGATTTTAGACTCAAGGTGGGGGGAGGACGGGATTGAATATCTTCTCGCCACGGAGGACACCCCGGCCAGCGCCAACAGGTGGGTGCCGGATTACGCAGTGGAAGAGCAGTTGCTCAAGGAAGAATTCCACACACTTTTACCGCACAGGCCTATGCCGGCGGGCTTTTTCGAGGATTGTTTGTTCACACCCACACTCTCGGCCAGCACTTTCCGGGGTTTCTCGTCAGCTGAGGACTCGGCTCCGGGAGGCAGCTCTCCGGAGGGATCACTTTCAGGTTTTGGCACGGGGGGATCTTATTGGTGGGAGGACCAACCCGAAGTGGGCTGGCGCAGAGACATGCCGAAGGGGCCCTGGGAGGTGGACCCCCATCAAACAACAGGGGGAGGAGGGCTCTTGGGTGATTTGGGGTCGAGCGCAGATTTCGAGCACACCGCGCAGGAGATGGAAGCGGAGGAGGTCGTCGTCGACGAGCCCATGGGGGACTTCCCGGACTTATCTCGATGGTTGCAAGCCTCAGGGGACGAGCTGTATCCTGGACTCACCCCTACAACAATGGAGCACCCGGAACCCGCACCGGAAGAGGGGGAGGGGGGAAGGGGGGGCTTCGGGGGGGGGTGGATGTCAGGGGTTCAGAAGGAGAGACACAGGAGGGGGAGCAAATGGAGAGTGAGGAGGAGGAGTACGAGGGGGGCGCAGGCAGTGACAGTGGCCAGAGTTATTCCACAAGCCTCTCTAGCGAATCGGAGGACTCACAGAAGGGAGCGCCGGTGGCCAGAGCAAGGGAGATTCCAAGGGAGAAACCTCAAGAGGGAGGGGCCAGCGGGGAGTCCCTGAACAGCAGCTGGAGATCAGGGCCAGCGTCTCCACCAGAGCGCAGTGGGGAGGGGGAGTCCCAGGAGTCGGGACCAGTGTCCTCACCACCAGAGGGAGGAGAGGAGTCAGGTTTGGCAACACCCACATCAGGAAGCGGGGAAACGGTCAGAAGGAAAGTCACCGGCTGGGCGCGCGCGCCAAGTTCAAATGTACAGGAGCGCGGCACAGCGGGGAGCCCGGGAAGGGAGCCAGGTCCTAAAGCCCGCCGGAGGGAGGGGCAAGACTCAGGAGGCTCCGCGTCAGAGGAGTCCAGGAAGGAGGGAACCCCAGAGGGCAGAAGGACCCAACGCAGGAAAGAGCAGCGCAAGAGGTGGAGCCGGGCTAGAATCTTAAACTGGTGTGGGTGGAGCAGTGAGTCAGAGGGGACTTAGCCGGTCTAGCGTTAAGACGTGGGCCTGCGCGCCCAGAGCTTGGAAATGGAAACTAAACTTCAATAAAGACTTTTGTATATAATATCCACTGGGCGTTGGTCCTCTGTGAGCTGGGACCTAGCGGCAGTCCTGACAGAACCCAAAACACATTTTTGCTTTGGTTGGAGGTGATTCTGGTGCACACCCATAAAACACCATGCGAATTGAAATAAGCCCTAGCAATGCTTATTCGTCTTCTTTCTACGCATATGGAAGCGAAAAGACGGTTTTGTGTTATTTGGGACTCATTACACATACTTTGCGATTTCTGGGTTAATGAGCATTAACACCACGGAACACGATCTGAAAGAAGCGAAATCCAAAATTCTTCTTTCTATGTAGCTGGAACGCAAAACAACCTGTTTGGGGAGGTTTAGGCTCAGTACACTTCGCTTTGCTATTTGTGGGTGGAAAGAACATGGAAAGAACAATCCAAACTTTTTCGTCTGCTTTCTATTGACATGGAACCAAAACACCTATGCTTGATTACGGCTGCTAAGAAACATTTCACTCTGAGATTTTTGGGTGAATGTGCATTCTAACCCCAAAAACACCAATTTGCAACAAAACCAATCAGAGCTTTATCGTCTTTCTTTTTAAGTGGATGGAACCCAAAACACATTTTTGCTTTGGTTGGAGGTGATTCTGGTGCACACCCATAAAACACCATGCGAATTGAAATAAGCCCTAGCAATGCTTATTCGTCTTCTTTCTACGCATATGGAAGCGAAAAGACGGTTTTGTCTTATTTGGGACTCATTACACATACTTTGCGATTTCTGGGTTAATGAGCATTAACACCACGGAACACGATCTGAAAGAAGCGAAATCCAAAATTCTTCTTTCTATGTAGCTGGAACGCAAAACAACCTGTTTGGGGAGGTTTAGGCTCAGTACACTTCGCTTTGCTATTTGTGGGTGGAAAGAACATGGAAAGAACAATCCACACTTTTTCGTCTGCTTTCTATTGACATGGAACCAAAACACCTATGCTTGATTACGGCTGCTAAGAAACATTTCACTCTGAGATTTTTGGGTGAATGTGCATTCTAACCCCAAAAACACCAATTTGCAACAAAACCAATCAGAGCTTTATCGTCTTTCTTTTTAAGTGGATGGAACCCAAAACACCTTTTTGCTTTGGTTGGAGGTGATTCTGGTGCACACCCATAAAACACCATGCGAATTGAAATAAGCCCTAGCAATGCTTATTCGTCTTCTTTCTACGCATATGGAAGCGAAAAGACGGTTTTGTGTTATTTGGGACTCATTACACATACTTTGCGATTTCTGGGTTAATGAGCATTAACACCACGGAACACGATCTGAAAGAAGCGAAATCCAAAATTCTTCTTTCTATGTAGCTGGAACGCAAAACAACCTGTTTGGGGAGGTTTAGGCTCAGTACACTTCGCTTTGCTATTTGTGGGTGGAAAGAACATGGAAAGAACAATCCAAACTTTTTCGTCTGCTTTCTATTGACATGGAACCAAAACACCTATGCTTGATTACGGCTGCTAAGAAACATTTCACTCTGAGATTTTTGGGTGAATGTGCATTCTAACCCCAAAAACACCAATTTGCAACAAAACCAATCAGAGCTTTATCGTCTTTCTTTTTAAGTGGATGGAACCCAAAACACCTTTTTGCTTTGGTTGGAGGTGATTCTGGTGCACACCCATAAAACACCATGCGAATTGAAATAAGCCCTAGCAATGCTTATTCGTCTTCTTTCTACGCCGATGGAAGCGAAAAGACGGTTTTGTGTTATTTGGGACTCATTACACATACTTTGCGATTTCTGGGTTAATGAGCATTAACACCACGGAACACGATCTGAAAGAAGCGAAATCCAAAATTCTTCTTTCTATGTAGCTGGAACGCAAAACAACCTGTTTGGGGAGGTTTAGGCTCAGTACACTTCGCTTTGCTATTTGTGGGTGGAAAGAACATGGAAAGAACAATCCAAACTTTTTCGTCTGCTTTCTATTGACATGGAACCAAAACACCTATGCTTGATTACGGCTGCTAAGAAACATTTCACTCTGAGATCTTTGGGTGAATGTGCATTCTAACCCCAAAAACACCAATTTGCAACAAAACCAATCAGAGCTTTAGCGTCTTTCTTTTTAAGTGGATGGAACCCAAAACACCTTTTTGCTTTGGTAGGAGGTGATTCTGGTGCACACCCATAAAACACCATGCGAATTGAAATAAACCCTAGCAATGCTTATTCCTCTTCTTTCTACGCCGATGGAAGCGAAAAGATGGTTTTGTGTTATTTGGGACTCATTACACATACTTTGCGATTTCTGGGTTAATGAGCATTAACACCACGGAACACGATCTGAAAGAAGCGAAATCCAAAATTCTTCTTTCTATGTAGCTGGAACGCAAAACAACCTGTTTGGGGAGGTTTAGGCTCAGTACACTTCGCTTTGCTATTTGTGGGTGGAAAGAACATGGAAAGAACAATCCAAACTTTTTCGTCTGCTTTCTATTGACATGGAACCAAAACACCTATGCTTGATTACGGCTGCTAAGAAACATTTCACTCTGAGATCTTTGGGTGAATGTGCATTCTAACCCCAAAAACACCAATTTGCAACAAAACCAATCAGAGCTTTAGCGTCTTTCTTTTTAAGTGGATGGAACCCAAAACACCTTTTTGCTTTGGTAGGAGGTGATTCTGGTGCACACCCATAAAACACCATGCGAATTGAAATAAACCCTAGCAATGCTTATTCCTCTTCTTTCTACGCCGATGGAAGCGAAAAGATGGTTTTGTGTTATTTGGGACTCATTACACATACTTTGCGATTTCTGGGTTAATGAGCATTAACACCACGGAACACGATATGAAAGAAGCGAAATCCAAAATTCTTCTTTCTATGTAGCTGGAACGCAAAACAACCTGTTTGGGGAGGTTTAGGCTCAGTACACTTCGCTTTGCTATTTGTGGGTGGAAAGAACATGGAAAGAACAATCCAAACTTTTTCGTCAGCTTTCTATTGACATGGAACCAAAACACCTATGCTTGATTACGGCTGTTAAGAAACATTTCACTCTGAGATTTTTGGGTGAATGTGCATTCTAACCCCAAAAACACCAATTTGCAACAAAACCAATCAGAGCTTTATCGTCTTTCTTTTTAAGTGGATGGAACCCAAAACACCTTTTTGCTTTGGTTGGAGGTGATTCTGGTGCACACCCATAAAACACCATGCGAATTGAAATGAGCCCGAGCAATGCTTATTCGTCTTCTTTTTACGCCGATGGAAGCGAAAAGATGGTTTTGTGTTATTTGGGACTCATTACACATACTTTGCGATTTCTGGGTTAATGAGCATTAACACCACGGAACACGATCTGAAAGAAGCGAAATCCAAAATTCTTCTTTCTATGTAGCTGGAACGCAAAACAACCTGTTTGGGGAGGTTTAGGCTCAGTACACTTCGCTTTGCTATTTGTGGGTGGAAAGAACATGGAAAGAACAATCCAAACTTTTTCGTCTGCTTTCTATTGACATGGAACCAAAACACCTATGCTTGATTACGGCTGCTAAGAAACATTTCACTCTGAGATTTTTGGGTGAATGTGCATTCTAACCCCAAAAACACCAATTTGCAACAAAACCAATCAGAGCTTTATCGTCTTTCTTTTTAAGTGGATGGAACCCAAAACACATTTTTGCTTTGGTTGGAGGTGATTCTGGTGCACACCCATAAAACACCATGCGAATTGAAATAAGCCCTAGCAATGCTTATTCGTCTTCTTTCTACGCATATGGAAGCGAAAAGACGGTTTTGTGTTATTTGGGACTCATTACACATACTTTGCGATTTCTGGGTTAATGAGCATTAACACCACGGAACACGATCTGAAAGAAGCGAAATCCAAAATTCTTCTTTCTATGTAGCTGGAACGCAAAACAACCTGTTTGGGGAGGTTTAGGCTCAGTACACTTCGCTTTGCTATTTGTGGGTGGAAAGAACATGGAAAGAACAATCCAAACTTTTTCGTCTGCTTTCTATTGACATGGAACCAAAACACCTATGCTTGATTACGGCTGCTAAGAAACATTTCACTCTGAGATTTTTGGGTGAATGTGCATTCTAACCCCAAAAACACCAATTTGCAACAAAACCAATCAGAGCTTTATCGTCTTTCTTTTTAAGTGGATGGAACCCAAAACACCTTTTTGCTTTGGTTGGAGGTGATTCTGGTGCACACCCATAAAACACCATGCGAATTGAAATAAGCCCTAGCAATGCTTATTCGTCTTCTTTCTACGCCGATGGAAGCGAAAAGACGGTTTTGTGTTATTTGGGACTCATTACACATACTTTGCGATTTCTGGGTTAATGAGCATTAACACCACGGAACACGATCTGAAAGAAGCGAAATCCAAAATTCTTCTTTCTATGTAGCTGGAACGCAAAACAACCTATTTGGGGAGGTTTAGGCTCAGTACACTTCGCTTTGCTATTTGTGGGTGGAAAGAACATGGAAAGAACAATCCAAACTTTTTCGTCTGCTTTCTATTGACATGGAACCAAAACACCTATGCTTGATTACGGCTGCTAAGAAACATTCCACTCTGAGATCTTTGGGTGAATGTGCATTCTAACCCCAAAAACACCAATTTGCAACAAAACCAATCAGAGCTTTAGCGTCTTTCTTTTTAAGTGGATGGAACCCAAAACACCTTTTTGCTTTGGTAGGAGGTATTCTGGTGCACACCCATAAAACACCATGCGAATTGAAATAAACCCTAGCAATGCTTATTCCTCTTCTTTCTACGCCGATGGAAGCGAAAAGATGGTTTTGTGTTATTTGGGACTCATTACACATACTTTGCGATTTCTGGGTTAATGAGCATTAACACCACGGAACACGATCTGAAAGAAGCGAAATCCAAAATTCTTCTTTCTATGTAGCTGGAACGCAAAACAACCTGTTTGGGGAGGTTTAGGCTCAGTACACTTCGCTTTGCTATTTGTGGGTGGAAAGAACATGGAAAGAACAATCCAAACTTTTTCGTCTGCTTTCTATTGACATGGAACCAAAACACCTATGCTTGATTACGGCTGTTAAGAAACATTTCACTCTGAGATTTTTGGGTGAATGTGCATTCTAACCCCAAAAACACCAATTTGCAACAAAACCAATCGGAGCTTTATCGTCTTTCTTTTTAAGTGGATGGAACCCAAAACACCTTTTTGCTTTGGTTGGAGGTGATTCTGGTGCACACCCATAAAACACCATGCGAATTGAAATAAGCCCTAGCAATGCTTATTCGTCTTCTTTTTACGCCGATGGAAGCGAAAATATGGTTTTGTGTTATTTGGGACTCATTACACATACTTTGCGATTTCTGGGTTAATGAGCATTAACACCACGGAACACGATCTGAAAGAAGCAAAATCCAAAATTCTTCTTACTATGTAGCTGGAACGCAAAACAACCTGTTTGGGGAGGTTTAGGCTCAGTACACTTCGCTTTGATATTTGTGGGTGGAAAGAACATGGAAAGAACAATCCAAACTTTTTCGTCTGCTTTCTATTGACATGGAACCAAAACACCTATGCTTGATTACGGCTGTTAAGAAACATTTCACTCTGAGATTTTTGGGTGAATGTGCATTCTAACCCCAAAAACACCAATTTGCAACAAAACCAATCAGAGCTTTATCGTCTTTCTTTTTAAGTGGTTGGAACCCAAAACACCTTTTTGCTTTGGTTGGAGGTGATTCTGGTGCACACCCATAAAACACCATGCGAATTGAAATAAGCCCTAGCAATGCTTATTCGTCTTCTTTTTACGCCGATGGAAGCGAAAAGACGGTTTTGTGTTATTTGGGACTCATTACACATACTTTGCGATTTCTGGGTTAATGAGCATTAACACCACGGAACACGATCTGAAAGAAGCGAAATCCAAAATTCTTCTTTCTATGTAGCTGGAACGCAAAACAACCTGTTTGGGGAGGTTTAGGCTCAGTACACTTCGCTTTGCTATTTGTGGGTGGAAAGAACATGGAAAGAACAATCCAAACTTTTTCGTCTGCTTTCTATTGACATGGAACCAAAACACCTATGCTTGATTACGGCTGCTAAGAAACATTTCACTCTGAGATTTTTGGGTGAATGTGCATTCTAACCCCAAAAACACCAATTTGCAACAAAACCAATC
Source organism: Podarcis gaigeae (assembly GCF_964106915.1). Lineage (NCBI taxonomy): Eukaryota > Metazoa > Chordata > Lepidosauria > Squamata > Lacertidae > Podarcis > Podarcis gaigeae. Next base: position 91,813,208 of record NC_139683.1, on the reverse strand, counting down.
AGAGCTTTATCGTCTTTCTTTTTAAGTGGATGGAACCCAAAACACCTTTTTGCTTTGGTTGGAGGTGATTCTGGTGCACACCCATAAAACACCATGCGAATTGAAATAAGCCCTAGCAATGCTTATTCGTCTTCTTTCTACGCCGATGGAAGCGAAAAGACGGTTTTGTGTTATTTGGGACTCATTACACATACTTTGCGATTTCTGGGTTAATGAGCATTAACACCACGGAACACGATCTGAAAGAAGCGAAATCCAAAATTCTTCTTTCTATGTAGCTGGAACGCAAAACAACCTGTTTGGGGAGGTTTAGGCTCAGTACACTTCGCTTTGCTATTTGTGGGTGGAAAGAACATGGAAAGAACAATCCAAACTTTTTCGTCTGCTTTCTATTGACATGGAACCAAAACACCTATGCTTGATTACGGCTGCTAAGAAACATTTCACTCTGAGATCTTTGGGTGAATGTGCATTCTAACCCCAAAAACACCAATTTGCAACAAAACCAATCAGAGCTTTAGCGTCTTTCTTTTTAAGTGGATGGAACCCAAAACACCTTTTTGCTTTGGTAGGAGGTGATTCTGGTGCACACCCATAAAACACCATGCGAATTGAAATAAACCCTAGCAATGCTTATTCCTCTTCTTTCTACGCCGATGGAAGCGAAAAGATGGTTTTGTGTTATTTGGGACTCATTACACATACTTTGCGATTTCTGGGTTAATGAGCATTAACACCACGGAACACGATCTGAAAGAAGCGAAATCCAAAATTCTTCTTTCTATGTAGCTGGAACGCAAAACAACCTGTTTGGGGAGGTTTAGGCTCAGTACACTTCGCTTTGCTATTTGTGGGTGGAAAGAACATGGAAAGAACAATCCAAACTTTTTCGTCTGCTTTCTATTGACATGGAACCAAAACACCTATGCTTGATCACGGCTGTTAAGAAACATTTCACTCTGAGATTTTTGGGTGAATGTGCATTCTAACCCCAAAAACACCAATTTGCAACAAAACCAATCGGAGCTTTATCGTCTTTCTTTTTAAGTGGATGGAACCCAAAACACCTTTTTGCTTTGGTTGGAGGTGATTCTGGTGCACACCCATAAAACACCATGCGAATTGAAATAAGCCCTAGCAATGCTTATTCGTCTTCTTTTTACGCCGATGGAAGCGAAAATATGGTTTTGTGTTATTTGGGACTCATTACACATACTTTGCGATTTCTGGGTTAATGAGCATTAACACCACGGAACACGATCTGAAAGAAGCAAAATCCAAAATTCTTCTTACTATGTAGCTGGAACGCAAAACAACCTGTTTGGGGAGGTTTAGGCTCAGTACACTTCGCTTTGATATTTGTGGGTGGAAAGAACATGGAAAGAACAATCCAAACTTTTTCGTCTGCTTTCTATTGACATGGAACCAAAACACCTATGCTTGATTACGGCTGTTAAGAAACATTTCACTCTGAGATTTTTGGGTGAATGTGCATTCTAACCCCAAAAACACCAATTTGCAACAAAACCAATCAGAGCTTTATCGTCTTTCTTTTTAAGTGATTGGAACCCAAAACACCTTTTTGCTTTGGTTGGAGGTGATTCTGGTGCACACCCATAAAACACCATGCGAATTGAAATAAGCCCTAGCAATGCTTATTCGTCTTCTTTCTACGCCGATGGAAGCGAAAAGACGGTTTTGTGTTATTTGGGACTCATTACACATACTTTGCGATTTCTGGGTTAATGAGCATTAACACCACGGAACACGATCTGAAAGAAGCGAAATCCAAAATTCTTCTTTCTATGTAGCTGGAACGCAAAACAACCTGTTTGGGGAGGTTTAGGCTCAGTACACTTCGCTTTGCTATTTGTGGGTGGAAAGAACATGGAAAGAACAATCCAAACTTTTTCGTCTGCTTTCTATTGACATGGAACCGAAACACCTATGCTTGATTACGGCTGTTAAGAAACATTTCACTCTGAGATTTTTGGGTGAATGTGCATTCTAACCCCAAAAACACCAATTTGCAACAAAACCAATCAGAGCTTTATCGTCTTTCTTTTTAAGTGGTTGGAACCCAAAACACCTTTTTGCTTTGGTTGGAGGTGATTCTGGTGCACACCCATAAAACACCATGCGAATTGAAATAAGCCCTAGCAATGCTTATTCGTCTTCTTTCTACGCCGATGGAAGCGAAAAGACAGTTTTGTGTTATTTGGGACTCATTACACATACTTTGCGATTTCTGGGTTAATGAGCATTAACACCACGGAACACGATCTGAAATAAGCGAAATCCAAAATTCTTCTTTCTATGTAGCTGGAACGCAAAACAACCTGTTTGGGGAGGTTTAGGCTCAGTACACTTCGCTTTGCTATTTGTGGGTGGAAAGAACATGGAAAGAACAATCCAAACTTTTTCGTCTGCTTTCTATTGACATGGAACCAAAACACCTATGCTTGATTACGGCTGCTAAGAAACATTTCACTCTGAGATTTTTGGGTGAATGTGCATTCTAACCCCAAAAACACCAATTTGCAACAAAACCAATCAGAGCTTTATCGTCTTTCTTTTTAAGTGGTTGGAACCCAAAACACCTTTTTGCTTTGGTTGGAGGTGATTCTGGTGCACACCCATAAAACACCATGCGAATTGAAATAAGCCCTAGCAATGCTTATTCGTCTTCTTTTTACGCCGATGGAAGCGAAAAGATGGTTTTGTGTTATTTGGGACTCATTACACATACTTTGCGATTTCTGGGTTAATGAGCATTAACACCACGGAACACGATCTGAAAGAAGCGAAATCCAAAATTCTTCTTTCTATGTAGCTGGAACGCAAAACAACCTGTTTGGGGAGGTTTAGGCTCAGTACACTTCGCTTTGCTATTTGTGGGTGGAAAGAACATGGAAAGAACAATCCACACTTTTTCGTCTGCTTTCTATTGACATGGAACCAAAACACCTATGCTTGATTACGGCTGCTAAGAAACATTTCACTCTGAGATTTTTGGGTGAATGTGCATTCTAACCCCAAAAACACCAATTTGCAACAAAACCAATCAGAGCTTTAGCGTCTTTCTTTTTAAGTGGATGGAACCCAAAACACCTTTTTGCTTTGGTAGGAGGTGATTCTGGTGCACACCCATAAAACACCATGCGAATTGAAATAAGCCCTAGCAATGCTTATTCCTCTTCTTTCTACGCCGATGGAAGCGAAAAGATGGTTTTGTGTTATTTGGGACTCATTACACATACTTTGCGATTTCTGGGTTAATGAGCATAACACCACGGAACACGATCTGAAAGAAGCGAAATCCAAAATTCTTCTTTCTATGTAGCTGGAACGCAAAACAACCTGTTTGGGGAGGTTTAGGCTCAGTACACTTCGCTTTGATATTTGTGGGTGGAAAGAACATGGAAAGAACAATCCAAACTTTTTCGTCTGCTTTCTATTGACATGGAACCAAAACACCTATGCTTGATTACGGCTGTTAAGAAACATTTCACTCTGAGATTTTTGGGTGAATGTGCATTCTAACCCCAAAAACACCAATTTGCAACAAAACCAATCAGAGCTTTATCGTCTTTCTTTTTAAGTGATTGGAACCCAAAACACCTTTTTGCTTTGGTTGGAGGTGATTCTGGTGCACACCCATAAAACACCATGCGAATTGAAATAAGCCCTAGCAATGCTTATTCGTCTTCTTTCTACGCCGATGGAAGCGAAAAGACGGTTTTGTGTTATTTGGGACTCATTACACATACTTTGCGATTTCTGGGTTAATGAGCATTAACACCACGGAACACGATCTGAAAGAAGCGAAATCCAAAATTCTTCTTTCTATGTAGCTGGAACGCAAAACAACCTGTTTGGGGAGGTTTAGGCTCAGTACACTTCGCTTTGCTATTTGTGGGTGGAAAGAACATGGAAAGAACAATCCAAACTTTTTCGTCTGCTTTCTATTGACATGGAACCGAAACACCTATGCTTGATTACGGCTGTTAAGAAACATTTCACTCTGAGATTTTTGGGTGAATGTGCATTCTAACCCCAAAAACACCAATTTGCAACAAAACCAATCAGAGCTTTATCGTCTTTCTTTTTAAGTGGTTGGAACCCAAAACACCTTTTTGCTTTGGTTGGAGGTGATTCTGGTGCACACCCATAAAACACCATGCGAATTGAAATAAGCCCTAGCAATGCTTATTCGTCTTCTTTCTACGCCGATGGAAGCGAAAAGACAGTTTTGTGTTATTTGGGACTCATTACACATACTTTGCGATTTCTGGGTTAATGAGCATTAACACCACGGAACACGATCTGAAAGAAGCGAAATCCAAAATTCTTCTTTCTATGTAGCTGGAACGCAAAACAACCTGTTTGGGGAGGTTTAGGCTCAGTACACTTCGCTTTGCTATTTGTGGGTGGAAAGAACATGGAAAGAACAATCCAAACTTTTTTGTCTGCTTTCTATTGACATGGAACCAAAACACCTATGCTTGATTACGGCTGCTAAGAAACATTTCACTCTGAGATTTTTGGGTGAATGTGCATTCTAACCCCAAAAACACCAATTTGCAACAAAACCAATCAGAGCTTTATCGTCTTTCTTTTTAAGTGGATGGAACCCAAAACACCTTTTTGCTTTGGTTGGAGGTGATTCTGGTGCACACCCATAAAACACCATGCGAATTGAAATAAGCCCTAGCAATGCTTATTCGTCTTCTTTTTACGCCGATGGAAGCGAAAAGACGGTTTTGTGTTATTTGGGACTCATTACACATACTTTGCGATTTCTGGGTTAATGAGCATTAACACCACGGAACACGATCTGAAAGAAGCGAAATCCAAAATTCTTCTTTCTATGTAGCTGGAACGCAAAACAACCTGTTTGGGGAGGTTTAGGCTCAGTACACTTCGCTTTGCTATTTGTGGGTGGAAAGAACATGGAAAGAACAATCCAAACTTTTTCGTCTGCTTTCTATTGACATGGAACCAAAACACCTATGCTTGATTACGGCTGCTAAGAAACATTTCACTCTGAGATTTTTGGGTGAATGTGCATTCTAACCCCAAAAACACCAATTTGCAACAAAACCAATCAGAGCTTTATCGTCTTTCTTTTTAAGTGGATGGAACCCAAAACACCTTTTTGCTTTGGTTGGAGGTGATTCTGGTGCACACCCATAAAACACCATGCGAATTGAAATGAGCCCGAGCAATGCTTATTCGTCTTCTTTTTACGCCGATGGAAGCGAAAATATGGTTTTGTGTTATTTGGGACTCATTACACATACTTTGCGATTTCTGGGTTAATGAGCATTAACACCACGGAACACGATCTGAAAGAAGCAAAATCCAAAATTCTTCTTTCTATGTAGCTGGAACGCAAAACAACCTGTTTGGGGAGGTTTAGGCTCAGTACACTTCGCTTTGCTATTTGTGGGTGGAAAGAACATGGAAAGAACAATCCAAACTTTTTCGTCTGCTTTCTATTGACATGGAACCAAAACACCTATGCTTGATTACGGCTGTTAAGAAACATTTCACTCTGAGATTTTTGGGTGAATGTGCATTCTAACCCCAAAAACACCAATTTGCAACAAAACCAATCGGAGCTTTATCGTCTTTCTTTTTAAGTGGATGGAACCCAAAACACCTTTTTGCTTTGGTTGGAGGTGATTCTGGTGCACACCCATAAAACACCATGCGAATTGAAATAAGCCCTAGCAATGCTTATTCGTCTTCTTTTTACGCCGATGGAAGCGAAAATATGGTTTTGTGTTATTTGGGACTCATTACACATACTTTGCGATTTCTGGGTTAATGAGCATTAACACCACGGAACACGATCTGAAAGAAGCAAAATCCAAAATTCTTCTTACTATGTAGCTGGAACGCAAAACAACCTGTTTGGGGAGGTTTAGGCTCAGTACACTTCGCTTTGATATTTGTGGGTGGAAAGAACATGGAAAGAACAATCCAAACTTTTTCGTCTGCTTTCTATTGACATGGAACCAAAACACCTATGCTTGATTACGGCTGTTAAGAAACATTTCACTCTGAGATTTTTGGGTGAATGTGCATTCTAACCCCAAAAACACCAATTTGCAACAAAACCAATCAGAGCTTTATCGTCTTTCTTTTTAAGTGGTTGGAACCCAAAACACCTTTTTGCTTTGGTTGGAGGTGATTCTGGTGCACACCCATAAAACACCATGCGAATTGAAATAAGCCCTAGCAATGCTTATTCGTCTTCTTTCTACGCCGATGGAAGCGAAAAGACGGTTTTGTGTTATTTGGGACTCATTACACATACTTTGCGATTTCTGGGTTAATGAGCATTAACACCACGGAACACGATCTGAAAGAAGCGAAATCCAAAATTCTTCTTTCTATGTAGCTGGAACGCAAAACAACCTGTTTGGGGAGGTTTAGGCTCAGTACACTTCGCTTTGCTATTTGTGGGTGGAAAGAACATGGAAAGAACAATCCAAACTTTTTCGTCTGCTTTCTATTGACATGGAACCAAAACACCTATGCTTGATTACGGCTGTTAAGAAACATTTCACTCTGAGATTTTTGGGTGAATGTGCATTCTAACCCCAAAAACACCAATTTGCAACAAAACCAATCAGAGCTTTATCGTCTTTCTTTTTAAGTGGATGGAACCCAAAACACCTTTTTGCTTTGGTTGGAGGTGATTCTGGTGCACACCCATAAAACACCATGCGAATTGAAATAAGCCCTAGCAATGCTTATTCGTCTTCTTTCTACGCCGATGGAAGCGAAAAGACAGTTTTGTGTTATTTGGGACTCATTACACATACTTTGCGATTTCTGGGTTAATGAGCATTAACACCACGGAACACGATCTGAAATAAGCGAAATCCAAAATTCTTCTTTCTATGTAGCTGGAACGCAAAACAACCTGTTTGGGGAGGTTTAGGCTCAGTACACTTCGCTTTGCTATTTGTGGGTGGAAAGAACATGGAAAGAACAATCCACACTTTTTTGTCTGCTTTCTATTGACATGGAACCAAAACACCTATGCTTGATTACGGCTGCTAAGAAACATTTCACTCTGAGATTTTTGGGTGAATGTGCATTCTAACCCCAAAAACACCAATTTGCAACAAAACCAATCAGAGCTTTATCGTCTTTCTTTTTAAGTGGATGGAACCCAAAACACCTTTTTGCTTTGGTTGGAGGTGATTCTGGTGCACACCCATAAAACACCATGCGAATTGAAATAAGCCCTAGCAATGCTTATTCGTCTTCTTTTTACGCCGATGGAAGCGAAAAGACGGTTTTGTGTTATTTGGGACTCATTACACATACTTTGCGATTTCTGGGTTAATGAGCATTAACACCACGGAACACGATCTGAAAGAAGCGAAATCCAAAATTCTTCTTTCTATGTAGCTGGAACGCAAAACAACCTGTTTGGGGAGGTTTAGGCTCAGTACACTTCGCTTTGCTATTTGTGGGTGGAAAGAACATGGAAAGAACAATCCAAACTTTTTCGTCTGCTTTCTATTGACATGGAACCAAAACACCTATGCTTGATTACGGCTGCTAAGAAACATTTCACTCTGAGATTTTTGGGTGAATGTGCATTCTAACCCCAAAAACACCAATTTGCAACAAAACCAATCAGAGCTTTATCGTCTTTCTTTTTAAGTGGATGGAACCCAAAACACCTTTTTGCTTTGGTTGGAGGTGATTCTGGTGCACACCCATAAAACACCATGCGAATTGAAATAAGCCCTAGCAATGCTTATTCGTCTTCTTTCTACGCCGATGGAAGCGAAAAGACGGTTTTGTGTTATTTGGGACTCATTACACATACTTTGCGATTTCTGGGTTAATGAGCATTAACACCACGGAACACGATCTGAAAGAAGCGAAATCCAAAATTCTTCTTTCTATGTAGCTGGAACGCAAAACAACCTGTTTGGGGAGGTTTAGGCTCAGTACACTTCGCTTTGCTATTTGTGGGTGGAAAGAACATGGAAAGAACAATCCAAACTTTTTCGTCTGCTTTCTATTGACATGGAACCAAAACACCTATGCTTGATTACGGCTGCTAAGAAACATTTCACTCTGAGATCTTTGGGTGAATGTGCATTCTAACCCCAAAAACACCAATTTGCAACAAAACCAATCAGAGCTTTAGCGTCTTTCTTTTTAAGTGGATGGAACCCAAAACACCTTTTTGCTTTGGTAGGAGGTGATTCTGGTGCACACCCATAAAACACCATGCGAATTGAAATAAACCCTAGCAATGCTTATTCCTCTTCTTTCTACGCCGATGGAAGCGAAAAGATGGTTTTGTGTTATTTGGGACTCATTACACATACTTTGCGATTTCTGGGTTAATGAGCATTAACACCACGGAACACGATCTGAAAGAAGCGAAATCCAAAATTCTTCTTTCTATGTAGCTGGAACGCAAAACAACCTGTTTGGGGAGGTTTAGGCTCAGTACACTTCGCTTTGCTATTTGTGGGTGGAAAGAACATGGAAAGAACAATCCAAACTTTTTCGTCTGCTTTCTATTGACATGGAACCAAAACACCTATGCTTGATCACGGCTGTTAAGAAACATTTCACTCTGAGATTTTTGGGTGAATGTGCATTCTAACCCCAAAAACACCAATTTGCAACAAAACCAATCGGAGCTTTATCGTCTTTCTTTTTAAGTGGATGGAACCCAAAACACCTTTTTGCTTTGGTTGGAGGTGATTCTGGTGCACACCCATAAAACACCATGCGAATTGAAATAAGCCCTAGCAATGCTTATTCGTCTTCTTTTTACGCCGATGGAAGCGAAAATATGGTTTTGTGTTATTTGGGACTCATTACACATACTTTGCGATTTCTGGGTTAATGAGCATTAACACCACGGAACACGATCTGAAAGAAGCAAAATCCAAAATTCTTCTTACTATGTAGCTGGAACGCAAAACAACCTGTTTGGGGAGGTTTAGGCTCAGTACACTTCGCTTTGATATTTGTGGGTGGAAAGAACATGGAAAGAACAATCCAAACTTTTTCGTCTGCTTTCTATTGACATGGAACCAAAACACCTATGCTTGATTACGGCTGTTAAGAAACATTTCACTCTGAGATTTTTGGGTGAATGTGCATTCTAACCCCAAAAACACCAATTTGCAACAAAACCAATCAGAGCTTTTTCGTCTTTCTTTTTAAGTGATTGGAACCCAAAACACCTTTTTGCTTTGGTTGGAGGTGATTCTGGTGCACACCCATAAAACACCATGCGAATTGAAATAAGCCCTAGCAATGCTTATTCGTCTTCTTTCTACGCCGATGGAAGCGAAAAGACGGTTTTGTGTTATTTGGGACTCATTACACATACTTTGCGATTTCTGGGTTAATGAGCATTAACACCACGGAACACGATCTGAAAGAAGCGAAATCCAAAATTCTTCTTTCTATGTAGCTGGAACGCAAAACAACCTGTTTGGGGAGGTTTAGGCTCAGTACACTTCGCTTTGCTATTTGTGGGTGGAAAGAACATGGAAAGAACAATCCAAACTTTTTCGTCTGCTTTCTATTGACATGGAACCGAAACACCTATGCTTGATTACGGCTGTTAAGAAACATTTCACTCTGAGATTTTTGGGTGAATGTGCATTCTAACCCCAAAAACACCAATTTGCAACAAAACCAATCAGAGCTTTATCGTCTTTCTTTTTAAGTGGTTGGAACCCAAAACACCTTTTTGCTTTGGTTGGAGGTGATTCTGGTGCACACCCATAAAACACCATGCGAATTGAAATAAGCCCTAGCAATGCTTATTCGTCTTCTTTCTACGCCGATGGAAGCGAAAAGACAGTTTTGTGTTATTTGGGACTCATTACACATACTTTGCGATTTCTGGGTTAATGAGCATTAACACCACGGAACACGATCTGAAATAAGCGAAATCCAAAATTCTTCTTTCTATGTAGCTGGAACGCAAAACAACCTGTTTGGGGAGGTTTAGGCTCAGTACACTTCGCTTTGCTATTTGTGGGTGGAAAGAACATGGAAAGAACAATCCAAACTTTTTCGTCTGCTTTCTATTGACATGGAACCAAAACACCTATGCTTGATTACGGCTGCTAAGAAACATTTCACTCTGAGATTTTTGGGTGAATGTGCATTCTAACCCCAAAAACACCAATTTGCAACAAAACCAATCAGAGCTTTATCGTCTTTCTTTTTAAGTGGATGGAACCCAAAACACCTTTTTGCTTTGGTTGGAGGTGATTCTGGTGCACACCCATAAAACACCATGCGAATTGAAATAAGCCCTAGCAATGCTTATTCGTCTTCTTTTTACGCCGATGGAAGCGAAAAGATGGTTTTGTGTTATTTGGGACTCATTACACATACTTTGCGATTTCTGGGTTAATGAGCATTAACACCACGGAACACGATCTGAAAGAAGCGAAATCCAAAATTCTTCTTTCTATGTAGCTGGAACGCAAAACAACCTGTTTGGGGAGGTTTAGGCTCAGTACACTTCGCTTTGCTATTTGTGGGTGGAAAGAACATGGAAAGAACAATCCACACTTTTTCGTCTGCTTTCTATTGACATGGAACCAAAACACCTATGCTTGATTACGGCTGCTAAGAAACATTTCACTCTGAGATTTTTGGGTGAATGTGCATTCTAACCCCAAAAACACCAATTTGCAACAAAACCAATCAGAGCTTTAGCGTCTTTCTTTTTAAGTGGATGGAACCCAAAACACCTTTTTGCTTTGGTAGGAGGTGATTCTGGTGCACACCCATAAAACACCATGCGAATTGAAATAAGCCCTAGCAATGCTTATTCCTCTTCTTTCTACGCCGATGGAAGCGAAAAGATGGTTTTGTGTTATTTGGGACTCATTACACATACTTTGCGATTTCTGGGTTAATGAGCATAACACCACGGAACACGATCTGAAAGAAGCGAAATCCAAAATTCTTCTTTCTATGTAGCTGGAACGCAAAACAACCTGTTTGGGGAGGTTTAGGCTCAGTACACTTCGCTTTGCTATTTGTGGGTGGAAAGAACATGGAAAGAACAATCCAAACTTTTTCGTCTGCTTTCTATTGACATGGAACCAAAACACCTATGCTTGATTACGGCTGTTAAGAAACATTTCACTCTGAGATTTTTGGGTGAATGTGCATTCTAACCCCAAAAACACCAATTTGCAACAAAACCAATCAGAGCTTTATCGTCTTTCTTTTTAAGTGGATGGAACCCAAAACACCTTTTTGCTTTGGTTGGAGGTGATTCTGGTGCACACCCAGAAAACACCATGCGAATTGAAATAAGCCCTAGCAATGCTTATTCGTCTTCTTTATACGCATATGGAAGCGAAAAGACGGTTTTGTGTTATTTGGGACTCATTACACATACTTTGCGATTTCTGGGTTAATGAGCAATAACACCACGGAACACGATCTGAAAGAAGCGAAATCCAAAATTCTTCTTTCTATGTAGCTGGAACGCAAAACAACCTGTTTGGGGAGGTTTAGGCTCAGTACACTTCGCTTTGATATTTGTGGGTGGAAAGAACATGGAAAGAACAATCCAAACCTTTTCGTCTGCTTTCTATTGACATGGAACCAAAACACCTATGCTTGATTATGGCTGCTAAGAAACATTTCACTCTGAGATTTTTGGGTGAATGTGCATTCTAACCCCAAAAACACCAATTTGCAACAAAACCAATCAGAGCTTTATCGTCTTTCTTTTTAAGTGGTTGGAACCCAAAACACCTTTTTGCTTTGGTTGGAGGTGATTCTGGTGCACACCCATAAAACACCATGCGAATTGAAATAAGCCCTAGCAATGCTTATTCGTCTTCTTTCTACGCATATGGAAGCGAAAAGACAGTTTTGTGTTATTTGGGACTCATTACACATACTTTGCGATTTCTGGGTTAATGAGCATTAACACCACGGAACACGATCTGAAAGAAGCGAAATCCAAAATTCTTCTTTCTATGTAGCTGGAACGCAAAACAACCTGTTTGGGGAGGTTTAGGCTCAGTACACTTCGCTTTGCTATTTGTGGGTGGAAAGAACATGGAAAGAACAATCCACACTTTTTCGTCTGCTTTCTATTGACATGGAACCAAAACACCTATGCTTGATTACGGCTGTTAAGAAACATTTCACTCTGAGATTTTTGGGTGAATGTGCATTCTAACCCCAAAAACACCAATTTGCAACAAAACCAATCGGAGCTTTATCGTCTTTCTTTTTAAGTGGATGGAACCCAAAACACCTTTTTGCTTTGGTTGGAGGTGATTCTGGTGCACACCCATAAAACACCATGCGAATTGAAATAAGCCCTAGCAATGCTTATTCGTCATCTTTTTACGCCGATGGAAGCGAAAATATGGTTTTGTGTTATTTGGGACTCATTACACATACTTTGCGATTTCTGGGTTAATGAGCATTAACACCACGGAACACGATCTGAAAGAAGCGAAATCCAAAATTCTTCTTTCTATGTAGCTGGAACGCAAAACAACCTGTTTGGGGAGGTTTAGGCTCAGTACACTTCGCTTTGCTATTTGTGGGTGGAAAGAACATGGAAAGAACAATCCACACTTTTTCGTCTGCTTTCTATTGACATGGAACCAAAGCACCTATGCTTGATTACGGCTGCTAAGAAACATTTCACTCTGAGATTTTTGGGTGAATGTGCATTCTAACCCCAAAAACACCAATTTGCAACAAAACCAATCAGAGCTTTAGCGTCTTTCTTTTTAAGTGGATGGAACCCAAAACACCTTTTTGCTTTGGTAGGAGGTGATTCTGGTGCACACCCATAAAACACCATGCGAATTGAAATAAGCCCTAGCAATGCTTATTCCTCTTCTTTCTACGCCGATGGAAGCGAAAAGATGGTTTTGTGTTATCTGGGACTCATTACACATACTTTGCGATTTCTGGGTTAATGAGCATAACACCACGGAAGACGATCTGAAAGAAGCAAAATCCAAAATTCTTCTTTCTATGTAGCTGGAACGCAAAACAACCTGTTTGGGGAGGTTTAGGCTCAGTACACTTCGCTTTGCTATTTGTGGGTGGAAAGAACATGGAAAGAACAATCCAAACTTTTTCGTCTGCTTTCTATTGACATGGAACCAAAACACCTATGCTTGATTACGGCTGCTAAGAAACATTTCACTCTGAGATTTTTGGGTGAATGTGCATTCTAACCCCAAAAACACCAATTTGCAACAAAACCAATCAGAGCTTTATCGTCTTTCTTTTTAAGTGGATGGAACCCAAAACACCTTTTTGCTTTGGTTGGAGGTGATTCTGGTGCACACCCATAAAACACCATGCGAATTGAAATAAGCCCTAGCAATGCTTATTCGTCTTCTTTCTACGCCGATGGAAGCGAAAAGACAGTTTTGTGTTATTTGGGACTCATTACACATACTTTGCGATTTCTGGGTTAATGAGCCTTAACACCACGGAACACGATCTGAAAGAAGCGAAATCCAAAATTTTTCTTTCTATGTAGGAGGAACGCAAAACAACCTGTTTGGGGAGCTTTAGGCTCAGTACACTTCGCTTTGCTATTTGTGGGTGGAAAGAACATGGAAAGAACAATCCAAACTTTTTCGTCTGCTTTCTATTGACATGGAACCAAAACACCTATGCTTGATTACGGCTGTTAAGAAACATTTCACTCTGAGATTTTTGGGTGAATGTGCATTCTAACCCCAAAAACACCAATTTGCAACAAAACCAATCAGAGCTTTATCGTCTTTCTTTTTAAGTGGATGGAACCCAAAACACCTTTTTGCTTTGGTTGGAGGTGATTCTGGTGCACACCCATAAAACACCATGCGAATTGAAATAAGCCCTAGCAATGCTTATTCGTCTTCTTTCTACGCATATGGAAGCGAAAAGATGGTTTTGTGTTATTTGGGACTCATTACACATACTTTGCGATTTCTGGGTTAATGAGCATTAACACCACGGAACACGATCTGAAAGAAGCGAAATCCAAAATTCTTCTTTCTATGTAGCTGGAACGCAAAACAACCTGTTTGGGGAGGTTTAGGCTCAGTACACTTCGCTTTGCTATTTGTGGGTGGAAAGAACATGGAAAGAACAATCCACACTTTTTTGTCTGCTTTCTATTGACATGGAACCAAAACACCTATGCTTGATTACGGCTGCTAAGAAACATTTCACTCTGAGATTTTTGGGTGAATGTGCATTCTAACCCCAAAAACACCAATTTGCAACAAAACCAATCAGAGCTTTAGCGTCTTTCTTTTTAAGTGGATGGAACCCAAAACACCTTTTTGCTTTGGTTGGAGGTGATTCTGGTGCACACCCATAAAACACCATGCGAATTGAAATAAGCCCTAGCAATGCTTATTCGTCTTCTTTTTACGCCGATGGAAGCGAAAAGATGGTTTTGTGTTATTTGGGACTCATTACACATACTTTGCGATTTCTGGGTTAATGAGCATTAACACCACGGAACACGATCTGAAAGAAGCAAAATCCAAAATTCTTCTTACTATGTAGCTGGAACGCAAAACAACCTGTTTGGGGAGGTTTAGGCTCAGTACACTTCGCTTTGATATTTGTGGGTGGAAAGAACATGGAAAGAACAATCCAAACTTTTTCGTCTGCTTTCTATTGACATGGAACCAAAACACCTATGCTTGATTACGGCTGTTAAGAAACATTTCACTCTGAGATTTTTGGGTGAATGTGCATTCTAACCCCAAAAACACCAATTTGCAACAAAACCAATCAGAGCTTTATCGTCTTTCTTTTTAAGTGGATGGAACCCAAAACACCTTTTTGCTTTGGTTGGAGGTGATTCTGGTGCACACCCATAAAACACCATGCGAATTGAAATAAGCCCTAGCAATGCTTATTCGTCTTCTTTCTACGCCGATGGAAGCGAAAAGACGGTTTTGTGTTATTTGGGACTCATTACACATACTTTGCGATTTCTGGGTTAATGAGCATTAACACCACGGAACACGATCTGAAAGAAGCGAAATCCAAAATTTTTCTTTCTATGTAGCAGGAACGCAAAACAACCTGTTTGGGGAGGTTTAGGCTCAGTACACTTCGCTTTGCTATTTGTGGGTGGAAAGAACATGGAAAGAACAATCCAAACTTTTTCGTCTGCTTTCTATTGACATGGAACCAAAACACCTATGCTTGATTACGGCTGTTAAGAAACATTTCACTCTGAGATTTTTGGGTGAATGTGCATTCTAACCCCAAAAACACCAATTTGCAACAAAACCAATCAGAGCTTTATCGTCTTTCTTTTTAAGTGGATGGAACCCAAAACACCTTTTTGCTTTGGTTGGAGGTGATTCTGGTGCACACCCATAAAACACCATGCGAATTGAAATAAGCCCTAGCAATGCTTATTCGTCTTCTTTCTACGCATATGGAAGCGAAAAGACAGTTTTGTGTTATTTGGGACTCATTACACATACTTTGCGATTTCTGGGTTAATGAGCATTAACACCACGGAACACGATCTGAAAGAAGCGAAATCCAAAATTCTTCTTTCTATTTAGCAGGAACGCAAAACAACCTGTTTGGGGAGGTTTAGGCTCAGTACACTTCGCTTTGGTATTTGTGGGTGGAAAGAACATGGAAAGAACAATCCAAACTTTTTCGTCTGCTTTCTATTGACATGGAACCAAAACACCTATGCTTGATTACGGCTGCTAAGACATATTTCACTCTGAGATTTTTGGGTGAATGTGCATTCTAACCCCAAAAACACCAATTTGCAACAAAACCAATCAGAGCTTTAGCGTCTTTCTTTTTAAGTGGATGGAACCCAAAACACCTTTTTGCTTTGGTAGGAGGTGATTCTGGTGCACACCCATAAAACACCATGCGAATTGAAATAAGCCCTAGCAATGCTTATTCGTCTTCTTTTTACGCCGATGGAAGCGAAAATATGGTTTTGTGTTATTTGGGACTCATTACACATACTTTGCGATTTCTGGGTTAATGAGCATAACACCACGGAACACGATCTGAAAGAAGCGAAATCCAAAATTCTTCTTTCTATGTAGCTGGAACGCAAAACAACCTGTTTGGGGAGGTTTAGGCTCAGTACACTTCGCTTTGCTATTTGTGGGTGGAAAGAACATGGAAAGAACAATCCAAACTTTTTCGTCTGCTTTCTATTGACATGGAACCAAAACACCTATGCTTGATTACGGCTGCTAAGAAACATTTCACTCTGAGATTTTTGGGTGAATGTGCATTCTAACCCCAAAAACACCAATTTGCAACAAAACCAATCAGAGCTTTATCGTCTTTCTTTTTAAGTGGATGGAACCCAAAACACCTTTTTGCTTTGGTTGGAGGTGATTCTGGTGCACACCCATAAAACACCATGCGAATTGAAATAAGCCCTAGCAATGCTTATTCGTCTTCTTTCTACGCCGATGGAAGCGAAAAGATGGTTTTGTGTTATTTGGGACTCATTACACATACTTTGCGATTTCTGGGTTAATGAGCATTAACACCACGGAACACGATCTGAAAGAAGCGAAATCCAAAATTCTTCTTTCTATGTAGCTGGAACGCAAAACAACCTGTTTGGGGAGGTTTAGGCTCAGTACACTTCGCTTTGCTATTTGTGGGTGGAAAGAACATGGAAAGAAAAATCCAAACTTTTTCGTCTGCTTTCTATTGACATGGAACCAAAACACCTATGCTTGATTACGGCTGCTAAGAAACATTTCACTCTGAGATTTTTGGGTGAATGTGCATTCTAACCCCAAAAACACCAATTTGCAACAAAACCAATCAGAGCTTTATCGTCTTTCTTTTTAAGTGGATGGAACCCAAAACACCTTTTTGCTTTGGTTGGAGGTGATTCTGGTGCACACCCATAAAACACCATGCGAATTGAAATAAGCCCTAGCAATGCTTATTCGTCTTCTTTCTACGCCGGTGGAAGCGAAAAGACAGTTTTGTGTTATTTGGGACTCATTACACATACTTTGTGATTTCTGGGTTAATGAGCATTAACACCACGGAACACGATCTGAAAGAAGCGAAATCCAAAATTCTTCTTTCTATGTAGCTGGAACGCAAAACAACCTGTTTGGGGAGGTTTAGGCTCAGTACACTTCGCTTTGCTATTTGTGGGTGGAAAGAACATGGAAAGAACAATCCAAACCTTTTCGTCTGCTTTCTATTGACATGGAACCAAAACACCTATGCTTGATTACGGCTGCTAAGAAACATTTCACTCTGAGATTTTTGGGTGAATGTGCATTCTAACCCCAAAAACACCAATTTGCAACAAAACCAATCAGAGCTTTATCGTCTTTCTTTTTAAGTGGATGGAACCCAAAACACCTTTTTGCTTTGGTTGGAGGTGATTCTGGTGCACACCCATAAAACACCATGCGAATTGAAATAAGCCCTAGCAATGCTTATTCGTCTTCTTTCTACGCCGATGGAAGCGAAAAGATGGTTTTGTGTTATTTGGGACTCATTACACATACTTTGCGATTTCTGGGTTAATGAGCATTAACACCACGGAACACGATCTGAAAGAAGCGAAATCCAAAATTCTTCTTTCTATGTAGCTGGAACGCAAAACAACCTGTTTGGGGAGGTTTAGGCTCAGTACACTTCACTTTGCTATTTGTGGGTGGAAAGAACATGGAAAGAACAATCCACACTTTTTCGTCTGCTTTCTATTGACATGGAACCGAAACACCTATGCTTGATTACGGCTGTTAAGAAACATTTCACTCTGAGATTTTTGGGTGAATGTGCATTCTAACCCCAAAAACACCAATTTGCAACAAAACCTATCAGAGCTTTATCGTCTTTCTTTTTAAGTGGATGGAACCCAAAACACCTTTTTGCTTTGGATGGACGTGATTCTGGTGGACACCCATAAAACACCATGCGAATTGAAATAAGCCCTAGCAATGCTTATTCGTCTTCTTTCTACGCCGATGGAAGCGAAAAGACAGTTTTGTGTTATTTGGGACTCATTACACATACTTTGCGATTTCTGGGTTAACACCACGGAACACGATCTGAAAGAAGCGAAATCCAAAATTCTTCTTTCTATGTAGCTGGAACGCAAAACAACCTGTTTGGGGAGGTTTAGGCTCAGTACACTTCGCTTTGATATTTGTGGGTGGAAAGAACATGGAAAGAACAATCCAAACTTTTTCGTCTGCTTTCTATTGACATGGAACCAAAGCACCTATGCTTGATTACGGCTGTTAAGAAACATTTCACTCTGAGATTTTTGGGTGAATGTGCATTCTAACCCCAAAAACACCAATTTGCAACAAAACCAATCAGAGCTTTAGCGTCTTTCTTTTTAAGTGGATGGAACCCAAAACACCTTTTTGCTTTGGTTGGAGGTGTTTCTGGTGCACACCCATAAAACACCATGCGAATTGAAATAAGCCCTAAGAGAGCTTATTCGTCTTCTTTCTATGCATATGGAAGCGAAAAGACGGTTTTGTGTTATTTGGGACTCATTACAAATACTTTGCGATTTCTGGGTTAATGAGCATTAACACCACGGAACACGATTAGAAATAAGCGAAATCCAAGATTCTTCATTCTATGTAGCTTGAAGGCAAAACAACCTGTTTGGGGAGGTTTAGGCTCATTACACTTTGCTTTGCTATTTGTGGGTGGAAAGAACATGGAAAGAACAATCCAAACTTTTTCGTCCGCTTTCTATTGAGATGGAACCAAAACACCTATGCTTGATTAGGGCTGTTAAGAAACATTTCACTCTGAGATTTTTGGGTGAATGTGCATTCTAACCCCAAAAACACCAATTTGCAACAAAACCAATAAGAGCTTTATCTTCTTTCTTTTTAAGTGGATGGAACCCCAAACACCTTTTTGCCTTGGTTGGAGGTGTTTCTGGTGCACACCCATAAAACAACATGAGAATTGAAATAAAGCTTTTTCGTCGTTGTCAGGGGTTCAGAAGGAGAGACACAGGAGGGGGAGCAAATGGAGAGTGAGGAGGAGGCGTATGAGGGGGGCGCAGGCAGTGACAGTGGCCAGAGTTATTCCACAAGCCTCTCTAGCGAATCGGAGGACTCACAGAAGGGAGCGCCGGTGGCCAGAGCGAAGGGGGCTCCAGGGGGGAAGCCCCAGGAGGAAGGGGCCAGCGGGGAGTGCCTGAGCAGCAGCTGGAGATCAGGACCAGCGTCTCCAACAGAGCGCAGTGGGGAGGGGGAGTCCCAGGAGTCGGGACCAGTGTCCTCACCACCAGAGGGAGGAGAGGAGTCAGGTTTGGCAACACCCACATCAGGAAGCGGGGAAACGGTCAGAAGGAAAGTCACCGGCTGGGCGCGCGCACCAAGTTCAAATGTACAGGAGCGCGGCACAGCGGGGAGCCCGGGAAGGGAGCCAGGTCCTAAAGCCCGCCGGAGGGAGGGGCAAGACTCAGGAGGCTCAGCGTCAGAGGAGTCCAGGAAGGAGGGAACCCCAGAGGGCAGAAGGACCCAGCGCAGGAAAGAGCAGCGCAAGAGGTGGAGCCGGGCTAGAATCTTAAACTGGTGTGGGTGGAGCAGTGAGTCAGAGGGGACTTAGCCGGTCTAGCGTTGAGACGTGGGTCTGTGTGCCCAGAGCTTGGAAATGGAAACTAAACTTTAATAAAGACTTTTGTATATAACATCCACTGGGCGTTGGTCCTCTGTGAGCTGGGACCTAGCGGCAGTCCTGACAGTAAGTCCCCTCTCACCATTTTCCACCAATTTTAAAACCTCGTGGAGTGTGGGAAAGCAGCGAGGGGTGAAGATTGGTGCTTCGCGAGCTCACGAAAACCAGGGAAATGACTACCGAAGAGAAGATAGCGAGTCTGCAAAACGCAGTGACACAGCTGAACGCAGAAATTTTGGCGTCCAGAAAGAAGGAACAGGAAGCAGCGGCTGCCTGCCAGGATCTGCGAACCAGGTTAGAAGTGCTAACTACACAGAGGCTACCGGCCACCAGACCAGAAGGGATTGGGCTGGGGAACAGAGGAGGGAGCCTTGTGTCTCACTTCAATGGGGACCTGCAGGAGTATCCTAACTTCAGAGCAGATGTACTATATGCACTGCAGCTGCTTGACAAGGACTTTAAAAATGAGGAAGAAAGAGTGGGATTTATTGTTTCGCATTTACGGGGAGAGGCGAAAACGTGGCTGCGCAATCTCTGGAGAGATAAGGATCCAGCCCTACAAGATGCGGGTGCCTTCCTTAAAGTGATGGATGCGTGTTTTTTGTCTGAGATTGATGTGGATATCGCTAGGAAACAGATTCACGGACTAAGACAAGGTAGAGCCACTGTAAGGCAATATCATTCACGTTTTTTTGCATTGGTGAACGCATTGGGGTGGGAGAGAGAATCGCCTGCCGTCAGAGATCAGTTCTGGGAGGGGCTGAACGGAGCTGTGAAAGACGAAAATGCAAGGGGGGAGAGACCCCAAACCACCAAGGACATTGTGGAGAGGGCACTCACCATTGGGGTTAGGCTGGAAGGACGCTCTTGGGACAAAGAGGAAGTGCATTGGGGCCGCACGCCAACGAAAGCACCACCCCCCTTTCCCAAGGAAGCGGCGCGCGCTCGATCCATGCCTCCGCTGGGAGGAGGAGAGGAGCCGATGGAGATAGGTGGTGCTAAGGCTCAGTCCACAGCCGGAGCCCTAACGCCGGGAGCAGTCAAAATGAAGCCTCCTAGAGGTACCAGGAAGTGCTACATCTGCGACAGTGCTCAGCACATGGCGAAAGAGTGTCCCCAGCGGTTTCACAAGCACACTGCAGCCGCAGCGACAGTAACAGAAGCAGTTCAGCACAGTGAATCACAGCAGGAAAACTCCACTGTCTGACTGGAAATGGAGTCACTGGGGGCCAGCCAGACAAGTCAGTGAAGCAATCCCCAGGAATGTTACAGCCCACAGACCCCCTCCCACCCAAACCAGTAGTGCAGCTCACCGCATCCCTTCAGCTCCCCAATGGGCTCACTGTGGAAATCCCCATTACGATTGACTCTGGGAGCAATGCAGATTTTATAGGCATGGACTTCATCCAGCAACATGGCATAGCCCTTCTGCCAGCGACGGTACCTCTGAACGTCGTCACGGTGGACGGCAGGGAGCTACTGGGAGGGCAAGTGCTGCAGCAGACGCCGCCAATGGTGATGCGCATTGGTAATCACCGCGAAGTCATCAGCTTCAACGTCACCCGCCTGTCAGACACGCCCATTGTGTTGGGCATGAGTTGGCTGGATAGGCACAGCCCGGCATTAGCTTGGTACCAGCGGCAACTGACCTTCGGCTCCTCCTACTGCGCAGAACACTGCATCCTGGCTGACTTGGACGATGAGGGGCACGAGGATGGACCACAGCTGAACTTGGGCATGTTGCAAGCGGTACCTAACAAGTACAAAGAGTTTTTGGAGGTCTTCTGTGAGAAAGAAGCGGACAAGCTGCCTCCCCACAGACCCTACGACTGCAAGATTGACCTCCTGCCGGGGGCGACGCTCCCGACGGGGAAGCTGTATTCCATGTCTGAGGATGAATTGCAGGAGCTCAGGGAGTTCATAGATCACAACTTGAAGCGGGGATTCATCCGAGAGTCCAAGGCGGTGGGGGGCAGCCCTGTATTCTTTGTAAAGAAGCGGGACACGGCCCAAAAGAGGCTTGTAGTTGATTACCGCGTCTTAAATGCGAAAACCAAGCCCTCAGCCTTCCCCATGCCCAAGATCGATGACCTGCTGGCGACGGTGCGGAAGGGGCGCATCTTTACCAAGTTGGATCTACGCGGAGCGTACAATCTCATACGAGTGAGGGAGGGTGACGAGTGGAAGACGGCCATGTTTACGCCGCTGGGCACCTATGAATATAGAGTTATGCCTTTTGGATTACAAAATGGCTCCCACTGTTTTCAAGCATTCATGCATCATGTCTTGGCGGGTCTTCTCTACAAGAAGTGCGTCTGCTTCCTGGACGACATCCTCATCTTCTCGGAGTCGCCGGAGGCTCACGAGAGAGATGTCAGGGAAGTACTGCAGCGGCTGCGGGAGCACCGGCTTTACGCCAAGCTGGAGAAGTGCCAGTTCGACAAGACGGAGGTGGACTTCCTGGGCTACAAACTGTCCGACAAGGGACTCGCCATGGACAGTACCAAGGTACGGGCAGTGCTGGACTGGAAGAGCCCACGCAATCGAAAGGAAGTCCAGAGGTTTGTCGGCTTTGCCAACTTTTATCGCAAGTTCATCAAAGGTTTCGCCATGCAGACAGCGGCCATTACTGACACCCTCAGTTCCAAGAAGAAGAAGTTCATCTGGACGGAGCAGGCAGAGCAGTCATTTCGGAAGCTCAAGCACCTCTTCGCGTCTGAGGAACACCTGCTACACGTGAACCCCAGCAGGCCCATGAGAGTGGAGACGGACGCGTCAGACAGGGCCGTGGGGGCCGTCCTGTTGCAGCACCAGGGGGACTGGAGGCCGTGCGCTTTCTACTCCAGGAAACTCAGCAAGTCGGAGCAGAACTACACCATCTGGGACAGGGAGTTACTGGCCATACATGCAGCCTTCAAGGCGTGGCGGCATTTCCTCGTCGGGGCCAAACACACGGTGCAGGTCCGTACGGACCATAAGAACTTGGAGTACTGGCGCACGGCGAGGTTCCTGAACCAGAGACACATCCGCTAGGCGGAGTTCTTTGCAGATTTCGACTTCAGAATAGAATACATCCCTGGAAACAACAACATCATGGCGGACGCGCTGTCCAGGAAACCGCAGTATCTCGAAGAAGAGGCGGCGGCAGCGGCCAAGCATATTTTCGCACCAAAGGCGTGGGCATGCGCGTCAGCCACGGTGGACCTGGACGCGGTGCGTCGCGCGCTGCAGACGGACTCCTTCGTGCGAGCCAAGATGGAGCAGGTGCGTAGCGGCACGGCGAGGGACGACGACTTCCAAATACGCGACGGCCTGCTCATCCGCAAAGGAGCCCTCTACGTGCCAGGAGACAACCTCCGCGCGAGGGTCCTGCAACAGCTGCACGACGCGCCCAGCGCGGGACACTTCGGCAAGGAGAAGACGGTGGACCTAGTAGCCAGAGACTTTTGGTGGCCCAAGATGAGGGGGGATGTCGCGGAATACGTCAAGAGGTGCAACACCTGCCAAAGGGCCAATCCAGTACACCAGCCGCCGGCGGGCCTGTTGGAACCGCTACAGACACCGTTCGAACCGTGGGAGAGGGTGGCCCTGGACTTTGTCACGGATCTGCCCAGCTCGAGAGGCAAGACGGCAGTACTCGTGGTAGTAGACTTGTTCACCAAGATGGCCCACTTCATTCCTTGCGTGAAGGTGGCCACAGCCGAGCAGACTGCCAAGCTGTTTATAGACCACGTGTTCAAGGTGCACGGCCTACCACGGTCCATCCTGTCCGACAGGGGGCGCCAGTTCATATCCAACTTCTGGCAAAAGCTGATGGGTTTCCTGAACGTCAAGGTCAGCCTGGCGTCGGCGCGACACCCGCAGACTAACGGACAGGCGGAGAGAGTCAACGCCATCATGCAGCAGTACCTGAGATGCTACGCGAACCAGCAGCCCTCGACCTGGGTGGACTACCTACTGCTAGCCGAGTTTGCCTACAACAACACGAAACACGTGTCCACGGGGGTGACACCGTTTTTCGCCAACAATGGGCGGCATCCCAGAACCTTCCCGGGTTTGGAGAAAGTGAGGGTGGGGGAGCCGCAGGGAGCAGAGGCCGTGGCAGCGGAGTTGCAGGAGATCCACGAGCAGCTCAGGAGGCAGTTAGAGATGGCGAAACAGGCTTACAAAGTGTAGGCAGACCGACACAGGAGGGTTGGGGAAGATATCCGGGTAGGAGACTGGGTCTGGTTAGCAGCCCAGGCAGTTCCGGCCAGATCGTTGGCCAAGAAGAAGCTCGGGCACAAGCAGCTAGGGCCTTACCAAGTAGAGGCCCAGATCAACCCAGTGGCCTTCCGGTTAACACTCCCGGAGGGGTCCAGAATGCACCCGGTCTTTCATAGATCAGTGCTCACACCCTACAAAGAGCCCCACAGGTTTCAGGCACCAGGGACAGCGCCAGACCCGCTCAGGGAAGCGCCCAAAAAGGGGGGGTCGCCGAGAAGGGGGCCACTCAACGAAGCCACAGAGATTTTGGACTCAAGGTGGGGGGAGGACGGGATTGAATATCTTCTCGCCACAGAGGACACCCCGGCCAGCGCCAACAGGTGGGTGCCGGATTACGCATTGGAGGAGCAGTTGCTCAAGGAAGAATTCCATACAGTTTTCCCGCACAAGCCTATGCCGACGGGCTTTTTCGATGATTGTCTGTTCACACCCACACTCTCGGCCAGCACTTTCCGGGGTTTCTCGTCAGCGGAGGACTCGGCTCCGGGAGGCAGCTCCCCAGAGGGATCGCTCTCAGGTTTTGGCACGGGGGGATCTTATTGGTGGGAGGACCAACCCGAAGTGGGATGGCGCAGAGACATGCCGGAGGGACCCTGGGAAGTGTCGTCACCTCAGGCGATAGGGGGAGAAGAGGTCGTGAGTGATGTGGGGGCGGCTTCAGATTTCGAACACACCGCCCAGGAGATGGAAGCGGAGGGAATAGCAGTCGACGAGCCCATGGAGGACTTTCCGGACTTATCACGATGGCTGCACGCCTCGGGGGACGAACTGTATCCTGAACTCACCCCGACAACTCTAGAGCGCCCGGAACCCGCACCTGAAGAGGGGGAGAGGGGAAGGGGGGCTTCGAGGGGGGGGATGGATGTCAGGGGTTCAGAAGGAGAGACACAGGAGGGGGAGCAAATGGAGATTGAGGAGGAGGAGTACGAGGGAGGCGCAGGCAGTGACAGTGGCCAGAGTTATTCCACAAGCCTCTCTAGCGAATCGGAGGACTCACAGAAGGGATTGCCGGTGGCCAGAGCGAAGGGGGCTCCAGGGGGGAAGCCCCAGGAGGAAGGGGCTAGCGGGGAGTCCCTGAGCAGCAGCTGGAAATCAGGACCAGCTTCTCCACCAGAGCGCAGTGGGGAGGGGGAGTCCCAGGAGTCGGGACCAGTGTCCTCACCACCAGAGGGAGGAGAGGAGTCAGGTTTGGCAACGCCCACATCAGGAAGTGGGGAAACGGTCAGAAGGAAAGTCACCGGCTGGGCGCGCGCGCCAAGTTCAAATGTACAGGAGCGCGGCACAGCGGGGAGCCCGGGAAGGGAGCCAGGTCCTAAAGCCCGCCGGAGGGAGGGGCAAGACTCGGGAGGCTCAGCGTCAGAGGAGTCCAGGAAGGAGGGAACCCCAGAGGGCAGAAGGACCCAGCGCAGGAAAGAGCAGCGCAAGAGGTGGAGCCGGGCTAGAATCTTAAACTGGTGTGGGTGGAGCAGTGAGTCAGAGGGGACTTAGCCGGTCTAGCATCGAGACGTGGGTCTGCGCGCCCAGAGCTTGGAAATGGAAACTAAACTTTAATAAAGACTTTTGTATATAACATCCACTGGGCGTTGGTCCTCTGTGAGCTGGAACCTAGCGGCAGTCCTGACAGTTTGGATTGTTCTTTTCATGTTCTTTCCTCCCACAAATAGCAAAGCGAAGTGTAATGAGCATAAACCTCCCCAAACAGGTAGTTTTGCCTTCAAGCTACATAGAATGAAGAATCTTGGATTTCGCTTATTTCAAATCGTGTTCCGTGGTGTTAATGCTCATTAACCCAGAAATCGCAAAGTATGTGTAATGTCCCAAATAAAACAAAACCGTCTTTTCGCTTCCATATGCGTAGAAAGAAGACGAATAAGCTTTGCTAGGGCTTATTTCAATTCGCATGGTGTTTTATGGGTGTGCACCAGAAACACCTCCAACCAAAGCAAAAAGGTGTTTTGGGTTCCATCCACTTAAAAAGAAAGACGATAAAGCTCTGATTGGTTTTGTTGCAAATTGGTGTTTTTGGGGTTAGAATGCACATTCACTCAAAAATCTCAGAGTGAAATGTTTCTTAACAGCCCTCCTAATCAAGCATAGGTGTTTTGGTTCCATCTCAATAGAAAGCGGACGAAAATGTTTGGATTGTTCTTTCCATGTTCTTTCCACCCACAAATAGCAAAGAGAAGTGTAATGAGCCTAAACCTCCCCAAACAGGTTGTTTTACGTTCACGCTACATAGAATGAAGAATCTTGGATTTTGCTTATTTCAAGTTGTGTTCTTAGGTGTTAATGCACTTTAACCCAGAAATCGCAAAGTGTGTGTAATGAGGCCAAAATAACATAAAACCGTCTTTTTGCTTCCATATGCGTAGAAAGACGACGAAAAAGCTTTATTTCAATTCTCATGTTGTTTTATGGGTGTGCACCAGAAACACCTCCAACCAAAGCAAAAAGGTGTTTGGGGTTCCATCCACTTAAAAAGAAAGAAGATAAAGCTCTGATTGGTTTTGTTGCAAATTGGTGTTTTTGGGGTTAGAATGCACATTCACCCAAAAATCTCAGAGTCAAATGTTTCTTAACAGCCCTAATCAAGCATAGGTGTTTTGGTTCCATCTCAATAGAAAGCGGACGAAAAAGTTTGGATTGTTCTTTCCATGCTCTTTCCACCCACAAATAGCAAAGCAAAGTGTAATGAGCCTAAACCACCCCAAACAGGTTGTTTTGCCTTCAAGCTACATAGAATGAAGAATCTTGGATTTCGCTTATTTCAAATCGTGTTCCGTGGTGTTAATGCTCATTAACCCAGAAATCGCAAAGTATTTGTAATGAGTCCCAAATAACACAAAACCGTCTTTTCGCTTCCGTATGCGTAGAAAGAAGACGAATAAGCTTTGATAGGGCTTATTTCAATTCGCATGGTGTTTTATGGGTGTGCACCAGAATCACCTCCAACCAAAGCAAAAAGGTGTTTTGGGTTCCATCCACCTAAAAAGAAAGAAGATGAAGCTCTGATTGGTTTTGTTGCAAATTGGTGTTTTGGGGGTTAGAATGCACATTCACTCAAAAATCTCAGAGTGAAATGTTTCTTAACAGCCGTAATCAAGCATAGGTGTTTTGGTTCCATGTCAATAGAAAGCAGACGAAAAAGTTTGGATTGTTCTTTCCATGTTCTTTCCACCCACAAATAGCAAAGCGAAGTGTAATGAGCCTAAACCTCCCCAAACAGGTTGTTTTGCCTTCAAGCTACATAGAATGAAGAATCTTGGTGTCAGGGGTTCAGAAGGAGAGACACAGGAGGGGGAGCAAATGGAGAGTGAGGAGGAGGAGTACGAGGGAGGCGCAGGCAGTGACAGTGGCCAGAGTTATTCCACAAGCCTCTCTAGCGAATCGGAGGACTCACAGAAGGGAGCGCCGGTGGCCAGAGCGAAGGGGGCTCCAGGGGGGAAGCCCCAGGAGGAAGGGGCTAGCGGGGAGTCCCTGAGCAGCAGCTGGAAATCAGGACCAGCTTCTCCACCAGAGCGCAGTGGGGAGGGGGAGTCCCAGGAGTCGGGACCAGTGTCCTCACCACCAGAGGGAGGAGAGGAGTCAGGTTTGGCAACGCCCACATCAGGAAGTGGGGAAACGGTCAGAAGGAAAGTCACCGGCTGGGCGCGCGCGCCAAGTTCAAATGTACAGGAGCGCGGCACAGCAGGGAGCCCAGAAAGGGAGCCAGGTCCTAAAGCCCGCCGCAGGGAGGGGCAAGACTCAGGAGGCTCAGCGTCAGAGGAGTCCAGGAAGGAGGGAACCCCAGAGGGCAGAAGGACCCAGCGAAGGAAAGAGCAGCGTAGGAGGTGGAGCCGGGCTAGAATCTTAAACTGGTGTGGGTGGAGCAGTGAGTCAGAGGGGACTTAGCCGGTCTAGCGTTGAGACATGGGTCTGCGCGCCCAGAGCTTGGAAATGGAAACTAAACTTTAATAAAGACTTTTGTATATAACATCCACTGGGCGTTGGTCCTCTGTGAGCTGGGGCCTAGCGGCAGTCCTGACAGTAACTCCCCTCTCACCATTTTCCACCAATTTTAAAACCTCGTGGAGTGTGGGAAAGCAGCGAGGGGTGAAGATTGGTGCTTCGCGAGCTCACGAAAACCAGGGAAATGACTACCGAAGAGAAGATAGCGAGTCTGCAAAACGCAGTGACACAGCTGAACGCAGAAATTTTGGCGTCCAGAAAGAAGGAACAGGAAGCAGCTGCTGCCTGCCAGGATCTGCGAACCAGATTAGAAGTGCTAACTACACAGAGGCTACCGGCCACCAGACCAGAAGGGATTGGGCTGGGGAACAGAGGAGGGAGCCTTGTGTCTCACTTCAATGGGGACCTGCAGGAGTATCCTAACTTCAGAGCAGATGTACTATATGCACTGCAGCTGCTTGACAAGGACTTTAAAAATGAGGAAGAAAGAGTGGGATTTATTGTTTCGCATTTACGGGGAGAGGCGAAAACGTGGCTGCGCAATCTCTGGAGAGATAAGGATCCAGCCCTCCAAGATGCGGGTGCCTTCCTTAAAGTGATGGATGCGTGTTTTTTGTCTGAGATTGATGTGGATATCGCTAGGAAACAGATTCACGGACTAAGACAAGGTAGAGCCACTGTAAGGCAATATCATTCACGTTTTTTCGCATTGGTGAACGCATTGGGGTGGGAGAGAGAATCGCCTGCCGTCAGAGATCTGTTCTGGGAGGGGCTGAACGGAGCTGTGAAAGACGAAATTGCAAGGGGGGAGAGACCCCAAACCACCAAGGACATTGTAGAGAGGGCACTCACCATTGGGGTTAGGCTGGAAGGACGCTCTTGGGACAAAGAGGAAGTGCATTGGGGCCGCACGCCAACGAAAGCACCACCCCCCTTTCCCAAGGAAGTGGCGCGCGCTCGATCCATGCCTCCGCTGGGAGGAGGAGAGGAGCCAATGGAGATAGGTGGTGCTAAGGCTCAGTCCACAGCTGGAGCCCTAACGCCGGGAGCAGTCAAAATGAAGCCTCCTAGAGGGACCAGGAAGTGCTACATCTGCGACAGTGCTCAGCACATGGCGAAAGAGTGTCCCCAGCGGTTTCACAAGCACACTGCAGCCACAGCGACAGTAACAGAAGCAGTTCAGCAGAGTGAATCACAGCAGGAAAACTCCACTGTCTGGCTGGAAATGGAGTCACTGGGGGTCAGCCAGACAAGTCAGTGAAGCAATCCCCAGTAATGTTACAGCCCACAGACCCCCTCCCACCCAAACCAGTAGTGCAGCTCACCGCATCCCTTCAACTTCCCAATGGGCTCACTGTGGAAATCCCCATTACGATTGACTCTGGGAGCAATGCAGATTTTATAGGCATGGACTTCATCCAGCAACATGGCATAGCCCTTCTGCCAGCGATGGTACCTCTGAACGTCGTCACAGTGGACGGCAGGGAGCTACTGGGAGGGCAAGTGCTGCAGCAGACGCCGCCAATGGTGATGCGCATTGGTAATCACCGCGAAGTCATCAGCTTCAACGTCACCCGCCTGTCAGACACGCCCATTGTGTTGGGCATGAGTTGGCTGGATAGGCACAGCCCGGCATTAGCTTGGTACCAGCGGCAACTGACCTTCGGCTCCTCCTACTGCGCAGAACACTGCATCCTGGCTGACTTGGACGATGAGGGGCACGAGGATGGACCACAGCTGAACTTGGGCATGTTGCAAGCGGTACCTAGAAGTACAAAGAGTTTTTGGAGGTCTTCTGCGAGAAAGAAGCGGACAAGCTGCCTCCCCACAGACCCTACGACTGCAAGATTGACCTCCTGCCGGGGGCGACGCTCCCGACGGGGAAGCTGTATTCCATGTCTGAGGATGAATTGCAGGAGCTCAGGGAGTTCATAGATCACAACTTGAAGCGGGGATTCATCCGAGAGTCCAAGGCGGTGGGGGGCAGCCCTGTATTCTTTGTAAAGAAGCGGGACACGGCCCAAAAGAGGCTTGTAGTTGATTACCGCGTCTTAAATGCGAAAACCAAGCCCTCAGCCTTCCCCATGCCCAAGATCGATGACCTGCTGGCGAGGGTGCGGAAGGGGCGCATCTTTACCAAGTTGGATCTACGCGGAGCGTACAATCTCATACGAGTGAGGGAGGGTGACGAGTGGAAGACGGCCATGTTTACGCCGCTGGGCACCTATGAATATAGAGTTATGCCTTTTGGATTACAAAATGGCTCCCACTGTTTTCAAGCATTCATGCATCATGTCTTGGCGGGTCTTCTCTACAAGAAGTGCGTCTGCTTCCTGGACGACATCCTCATCTTCTCGGAGTCGCCGGAGGCTCACGAGAGAGATGTCAGGGAAGTACTGCAGCGGCTGCGAGAGCACCGGCTTTACGCCAAGCTGGAGAAGTGCCAGTTCGACAAGACGGAGGTGGACTTCCTGGGCTACAAACTGTCCGACAAGGGACTCGCCATGGACAGTACCAAGGTACGGGCAGTGCTGGACTGGAAGAGCCCACGCAATCGAAAGGAAGTCCAGAGGTTTGTCGGCTTTGCCAACTTTTATCGCAAGTTCATCAAAGGTTTCGCCATGCAGACAGCGGCCATTACTGACACCCTCAGTTCCAAGAAGAAGAAGTTCATCTGGACGGAGCAGGCAGAGCAGTCCTTTCGGAAGCTCAAGCACCTCTTCGCGTCCGAGGAACACCTGCTACACATGAACCCCAGCAGGCCCATGAGAGTGGAGACGGACGCGTCAGACAGGGCCGTGGGGGCCGTCCTGTTGCAGCAAGACCACCAGGGGGACTGGAGGCCGTGTGCTTTCTACTCCAGGAAACTCAGCAAGTCGGAGCAGAACTACACCATCTGGGACAGGGAGTTACTGGCCATACATGCAGCCTTCAAGGCGTGGCGGCATTTCCTCGTCGGGGCCAAACACACGGTGCAGGTCCGTACGGACCATAAGAACTTGGAGTACTGGCGCACGGCGAGGTTCCTGAACCAGAGACACATCCGCTGGGCGGAGTTCTTTGCAGATTTTGACTTCAGAATAGCATACATCCCTGGAAACAACAACATCATGGCGGACGCGCTGTCCAGGAAACCGCAGTATCTCGAAGAAGAGGCGCCGGTGCCGGCCAAGCATATTTTCGCACCAAAGGCGTGGGCATGTGCGTCAGCCACGGTGGACCTGGACGCGGTGCGTCGCGCGCTGCAGACGGACTCCTTCGCGCGAGCCAAGATGGAGGAGGTGCGTAGCGGCACGGCGAGGGACGACGACTTCCAAATACGCGACGGCCTGCTCATCCGCAAAGGAGCCCTCTACGTGCCGGGAGACAACCTCCGCGCGAGGGTCCTGCAACAGCTGCACGACGCGCCCAGCGCGGGACACTTCGGCAAGGAGAAGACGGTGGACCTAGTAGCCAGAGACTTTTGGTGGCCCAAGATGATGGGGGATGTCGCGGAATACGTCAAGAGGTGCGACACCTGCCAAAGGGCCAAACCAGTACACCAGCCGCCGGCGGGCCTGTTGGAACCGCTACAGACACCGTTTGAACCGTGGGAGAGGGTGGCCCTGGACTTTGTCACGGATCTGCCCAGCTTGAGAGGCAAGACGGCAGTACTCGTGGTAGTAGACTTGTTCACCAAGATGGCCCACTTCATTCCTTGCGCGAAGGTGGCCACAGCCGAGCAGACCGCCAAGCTGTTTATAGACCACGTGTTCAAGGTGCACGGCCTACCACGGTCCATCCTGTCCGACAGGGGGCGCCAGTTCATATCCAACTTCTGGCAAAAGCTGATGGGTTTCCTGAACGTCAAGGTCAGCCTGGCGTCGGCGCGACACCCGCAGACTAACGGACAGGCGGAGAGAGTCAACGCCATCATGCAGCAGTACCTGAGATGCTACGCGAACCAGCAGCCCTCGACCTGGGTGGACTACCTACCGCTAGCCGAGTTTGCCTACAACAACACGAAACACGTGTCCACGGGGGTGACACCGTTTTTCGCCAACAATGGGCGGCATCCCAGAACCTTCCCGGGTTTGGAGAAAGTGAGGGTGGGGGAGCCGCAGGGAGCAGAGGCCGTGGCAGCGGAGTTGCAGGAGATCCACGAGCAGCTCAGGAGGCAGTTAGAGATGGCGAAACAGGCTTACAAAGTGCAGGCAGACCGACACAGGAGGGTTGGGGAAGATATCCGGGTAGGAGACTGGGTCTGGTTAGCAGCCCAGGCAGTTCCGGCCAGATCGTTGGCCAAGAAGAAGCTCGGGCACAAGCAGCTAGGGCCTTACCAAGTAGAGGCGCAGATCAACCCAGTGGCCTTCCGGTTAACACTCCCGGAGGGGTCCAGAATGCACCCGGTCTTTCATAGATCAGTGCTCACACCCTACAAAGAGCCCCACAGGTTTCAGGCACCAGGGACAGCGCCAGACCCGCTCAGGGAAGCGCCCAAAAAGGGGGGGTCGCCGAGAAGGGGGCCACTCAACGAAGCCACAGAGATTTTAGACTCAAGGTGGGGGGAGGACGGGATTGAATATCTTCTCGCCACAGAGGACACCCCGGCCAGCGCCAACAGGTGGGTGCCGGATTACGCATTGGAGGAGCAGTTGCTCAAGGAAGAATTCCATACAGTTTTCCCGCACAAGCCTATGCCGGCGGGCTTTTTCGATGATTGTCTGTTCACACCCACACTCTCGGCCAGCACTTTCCGGGGTTTCTCGTCAGCGGAGGACTCGGCTCCGGGAGGCAGCTCCCCAGAGGGATCGCTCTCAGGGTTTGGCACAGGCAGATCTTATTGGTGGGAGGATCAACCTGAGGTGGGCTGGCGCAGAGAACTGCCGAGAGGACCATTGCACGCATTGTCACCCCAGGCGACAGGGGGAGAGGGGGTCATGGGCGATTTGGGGTAGATCCAGGTTTCGACCACACCTCCCAAGAGATGGAAGCAGAGGAGATCGCCGTCGACGAGACCATGGAGGACTTACCGGATTTATCCGGCTGGCTGCACGCCACGGGGGAAGAACTGTATCCTGCACTCACCCCCACAACACTGGAGCACCCAGAACCCACTCCAGAAGAATGGCAGGGGGGAAGGGGGGGCTTCGAGGGGGGTGGATGTCAGGGGCTCAGGAGCAGAGGCACAGGGAAGAGGGGAGATGGAGAGCGAGGGGGAGGAATCCGAGGGGAGCGTAGGAGGGGACAGTGGTCCGAGGAATTCCATGAGCCTCTCCAGCGAATCGGAAGATTCACAAAAGGGGGCGCCAGTGGCCAGGGGCAGGGGGGTCCCAAGGGGAACGCCCCAGGAGCAAGGGGGCAGCAGGGACTCCCAGAGCAGTAGTTGGAAATCAGGACCAGCTTCCCCACCAGAGCAGAGTGGGGGGGAAGAGTCCCAGGTATCGGGGCCAGTGCTTTCCCCACCAGGGAGAGGAGACGAGGCAGAGCTGACCGCGCCTCCATTGGAGAGTCAGGCAACGGAGGGGAGGTCAGATCCGGCCAGTGTCACGAAAGAGGGAAGCAGTGATAGAAGCAGTGTAACGGTTAGGAGAAAGGTCACTGGGTTGGCGCGAGAAACAAGTTCAAATGTACAGGAGCGCGGGACAGCAGAGAATGAGGATTGGGAACCGGGTCCTAAAGCCCGCCGGAGGCAGGGGGAGGAGCTAAGCGACTCAGCGTCGGAGAAGTCTAGAAAGGGCAATGCCCCAGTGGGCAGGAGGACCCAGAGGAGGAGAGAACAGCGCAGAAGGTGGAGCAGGGCTAGGATCTTAAACTGGTGCGGAAGGGGAGGTGATTCAGACGGGACTTCGCCGATCTAAGGTCTAAGACGTGGGTCTGCACGCTCTGGCGTTGAAATGGAAACTAAACTTCAATAAAGACTTTTGTACATTACATCAACCTGGCGTTGGTCCTCTGTGAGCTGGGACCTAGAGGCAGCTCTGACAGCATGTGTCAGGACTGCCTCTAGGTCCCAGGTCACAGAGGACCAACGCCCGGTGGATGTAATGTACAAAAGTCTTTATTGAAGTTTAGTTTCCATTTCAAAGCTCTGGGCGTGCCGCCCCACGTCTTGACTCTAGACCGGCTAAGTCCCCTCTGACTCACTGCTCCTCCCACACCAGTTTAAGATCCTAGCCCGGCTCCACCTCCTGCGCTGTTCTTTCCTTCGCTGGGTCCTTCTGCCCTCTGGGGTTTCCTCCTTCCTGGACTCCTCTGACGCGGAGCCTCCTGAGTCCTGCCCTTCCTTCCGGCGGGCTTTAGGACCTGGCTCCCTTCCTGGGCTCCCTGCTGTGCCGCTCGCCTGTACATTTGAACTTGGCGCGCGCGCCCAGCCGGTAACCTTCCTCCTGACCATTTCCCCGCTTCCCGATGTGGGCGTGGCCAAACCTGACTCCTCTCCTCCCGCTAGTGGTGAGGACACTGGTCCCGATTCCTGGGACTCCCCCTCCCCACTGCGCTCTGGTGGGGAAGCTGGTCCTGACTTCCAACTGCTGCTCAGGGACTCCCCGCTAGCCCCTTCCTCCTGGGGCTTCCCCCCTGGAACCCCCCTCGCTCTGGCCATTGGCGCTCCCTTCTGTGAGTCTTCCGATTCGCTGGAGAGGCTTGTGGAGTAACTCTTTCCACTGTCACTGCCTCCACCCCCCTCGGACTCCTCCTCCTCACTCTCCATTTGCTCCCCCTCCTGTGTCTCTCCTTCTGAACCCCTGACAGCATGCAATTATCTTCATGCCATTATTGTGTGCCCTGAAATGGCTTCAGACCAGGGGTCAGCATGGTTTACCCTGCCTGGACCAGTTTACTCCTGCAGACATCGCTCTGTGGGCCAGGTCGTCCGTGCGCCCACAATTTCCGGCATCTGCCTATGCACAGACACGATTTCCGGCATTTGCTTCCAAACAGACATGATTTCTGGTGCTGTGGAAGCGAGTCCCCCACCACGCTGTGCCAGTCTATGGCCCCATGGGCCACTTGTGGCCCATGAACCATAAATTGCTGACCCCTGGCTTCAGACAGTTTCAAATCCAGGAAGAGTTAACATCTGTAATGAAGCTACTACCAACTCTAAACTAGCATTTAACTGCATGGCTCCATGGCCTGGCACCACCTACTAATTCCTTAAAGATTACAAAATGTCTTTCACTCCTAAATTCAGGTCACTATTGCTGATTTGAGATGGATTCCAATTAGTGACCTACGGCAATGGTGAAATAATCTCTATCACATCCCTAATTCTCTAAGACATTCACTTTCCCCAAAGCAATTTGATTTTGATTGATGCCCTATTCTCCCAACTCAGTGAATTTATATTCTAGCTGAGTAGCAGCAGGATTTTATAACTGAGTGAAATTTAAACTGAGCAGTCCTCAGGAGAAATAATAATGACGACAATAAATGATGAATTCAGTCACAAGATTCAGACATGGAACAAAGCAAGTTCCTCTGTTCTATTCAAAATTAAGCAGACAAAACATAGTTACAAAATGGATTCTGCTTCTGAAAAAAATGTAGACTTATGTGGAAGACCTGATTAACCATTATACCAAAAAGCCAATAGCAAAGTACCATAGCTAAAAAAGAACCCCAACAGTTGGTTTAATAGTATGGAATATTTTGTATAATGTTTGGAACCCTCCTTTTTCCTGTACCAGGTTCCATCAAAATTCCCTTGTAGTAATAATAATAATAATAATTTATTATTTATACCCCACCTATCTGGCTAGGTTTCCCCAGCCACTCTGGGCGGCTTCCAGCAAAATATTAAAATACAATAATTAATCCAATATGAAAAGCTCCCGTAGTATGATGTCTTCTAAAAGTCAGATAGTTGTTTATTTCTTTGACATCTGGTGGGAGGGCATTCCACAGGGTGGGTGCCACAACAAAGAAGACCCTCTGCCTGGTTCCCTGTAACTTCACTTCTCACAGAGAGGGAACCGCCAGAAGGCCCTCAGCACTGGACCTCAGTGTCTTGGCAGAACGATGGGGGTGGAGACGCTCCTTCAGGTATACTGGGCTGAGGCCGTTTAGGGCTTTAAAGGTCAGCACCACACTTTGAATTGTGCCTGGAAACGTATTGGGAGCCATTGTAGGCCTTTCAGAACTGGTGTTATGTGGTCCGGTGGCCACTCCCAGTCACCAGTCTAGCTGCCACGTTCTGGATTAGTTGTAGTTTCTGGGTCACCTTCAAAGGTAGGCCCTCATAGAGCCCCGCATTGCAGTAGTCCAAGCGGGAGATAACCAGAGCATGCACCACAGGGTCCATACCCACCCGCCCCCTTTCTCCCCAAAACAGTACTTCTGTCTTGTCAGGATTCAGCCTCAATCTGTTAGCTGCCATCCATCCACCAACTGCCTCCAGACACTCACACAAGACCTTTATTGCCTTCACTGATTCTGATTTAGAAGAGAGGCAGAGCTGGGTATCATCCGCATACTGATGAACACCCAGCCCAAACCCCCTGATGATCTCTCCCAGTGGCTTCATGTAGATGTTAAAAAGCATGGAGGAGAGGACAGAACCCTGAGGTACCCCTGAGGTGTAGAATCTGCAAATACCTTTTTATTCATGTACTTATTAGGTCTTATTAAAGGTACCCCTGACTGTTAGGTCCAGTTGCAGACAACTCTGGGGTTGTGCGCTCATCTCGCTCTATAGGCCAAGGGAGCCAGCTTTGTCCGCAGACAACTTCCAGGTCAAGTGGCCAGCATGACTAAGCCTCTTCTGGTGAACCAGAGAAGTGCACAGATACGCCGTTCACCTTTCTGCCGGGGCGGTACCTATTTATCTACTTGCACTTGACGTGCTTTCGAACTGCTAGGTGGGCAGGAGCTGGGACTGAACAACGGGAGCTCACCCCATTACGGGGATTCAAACTCCCGACCTTCCAATCGGCAAGCCCTAGGCTCTGTGGTTTAGACCACAGTGCCACCCGCACCCCATTATTAGGTCATTAGGTACCATCTAAATTTGAAATCACCTGAAGGCATGGGCGTAGCCAGGGTTTTTGTTTGGGGAGGCAAGCTTTTCTTAGGTTAGGGGGCAGAACCTCAGATTTGTATTGATTTAGGGGGCAGCTACCCCCTGCCCCCTACCCCCCTTAACTACACCCATGCCTGAAGGGCTCCAGCCCACACACTCCTGTATGAGCGTCTCCCCAACCAAGGGCTCTTGAACACCCTCCATTCTAGGCTGTGACACACTTTCGTTTACTCTGCATGCAATGTGATCCCACCACTTCTTTGGGAAGCGGTGTACACACAATGCCAGCTTCAATCCATATCCACCCTGTATCTACCCTGTCATGTCTCCAGCCCTTCCCTCAAGATAAGCCAGTATCTTTGACTTCTCACTCAAGTAGCTGGATGCTCCCATTTGAGTTTATTTCTGGTGGCCAGCAGCTGCTAAAGCAAAGACTCAGTATGTCCCCAGGGAAGAAAACTGCTCATGATCACAGCCCTGTGAAGAACATGCAGGGAGTCTTAACATAGGAGTAGAACTCCTGTTTATTCAGTGGAGAGCCACACATGGTGACTTTTACATTCTCCCCAAAGGAGACTGTGTTTCACATGCACCTTGGTTCATGTAGATATGACTTCTCCCAAGGAACAGTATGTGAGGACATCCCCTTAGTGAGACAGGGTGAAATAGGAATAATCGTAGTCCCTCCAAAAGGGTTCAGTTTCTTAAGGAAGACTGGACCTTCAGAAGGAGCATGCTTTGAGGCTCAAACCAGTTGGGACATAAACAGAGACCAGAACAGGATATACGGAAAGCAAAGCGGCTATCAGCCTGATCTTTATTAAAAATTGAACTGTTGGCAACAGGGTTCCCACTCACGTAGCAAGCGAGGGAGAGAGAAGCTCAAACAAAAGAGAACTCTTACATTTTAATTTCCATAGACATGAATGACAGCAGAAGACATCAGACAAGGCGTGGTGAGAGGATTAGAACATGTAAGTGGTGTGTTGGAAGGGGAAGAATCATGTTAATGGTTGTGTCATTGTTTGTGCTTGGTGTACACAAAGGGGTGTTTGGGCTGGTTCCTGTTTTCCAGCGATCCTGCTAATGGCTATGTTTTCCTTTATTTACAGGGAAACTGTAGAACTGCCCCAGTGGGCTGACAAAGGAGATCGTTGACAGGATTTTATTTTGGGAGTTGCTTATCTCAGTGGGTGTGATGTCCTAGTCTGCATTTCTTTATTTGAATAAAATTTATAGACTGGTATATATTTCAGGCACAGTAGATGGCGCTGGGTGTTTTACACTTAGTTTATATAGCAATATAAGGTTCGACACAAAGTTATAAAAACATAGTAAATAGCGATACAAAGTTATACAAAACTATATTTAAAATGCTTAGACGTTTTAACTATGTTCAAAGAGATAATATACACAAAACTGACAGTTTAAAGATACAGTTACATAGTGAATGGTAAAAGGCAATAGGCATAAGAATACAGTCTGGTCTGTATATAAATTTACTTAAAGATCCCCTCTCTGATCGTTGATTTTTCTTGCAACAAGGGCCTACCCTTAAAGAAGAGACAGGAAGAGAGGGAAATGCTGGAAGGAAATAAATGGCTGCTCAGATGGTGTCAAAGGAAAATACAGACAACCTGCATTTTAGGTGCCACGAATATGTGTGCAAATACTCACACATGCACAGCACCAAACCTGGAAGTGTTTCCACCGAAAAACCTTTCAGGGGAGCATTTGCAACAGTTTGGCTCAATTTTTGAGTGAATTGCAGAACGTCAGATTTTGGGTGAAATTGTGACCGCACGGCTTAGACATTTTTTCAAAATTGTTTTTCCGCAAGTTAAAACGTCGAGGACTAATTGTTTGTCCGATGATAAAAACCCTTCTGTTTCCAACGAAAAACATTTCAGGGGAGCATTTGCAACAGTTTAGCACCATTTTTGAGTGAATTGCAGAACATCAGATTTTGGGTGAAATTGTGACTGATTGGCCGGGAGGAAAAGGCCAATCAGTTGTTGCATTCTGGGATCCTACTTGCCTATTTTTCTAGGATCCAAGGTTAGTACATAACAGATTGGGTGCTGGATTTATGG
Source organism: Podarcis gaigeae (assembly GCF_964106915.1). Classification (NCBI taxonomy): domain Eukaryota; kingdom Metazoa; phylum Chordata; class Lepidosauria; order Squamata; family Lacertidae; genus Podarcis; species Podarcis gaigeae. Next base: position 91,774,190 of record NC_139683.1, on the reverse strand, counting down.
TGAGTTTGCTTCATTTCTAGGTTTTTTGGGTTTTGCACCTTTGAGTATATTAATTTTTATGAGATCTGATAATCCCAAGAAAAAAAGGAAAACTACCAGAAATGAAGCAAAACCACCAGAAATGTCTAATCACCATTCCAACAATGACGTCAACCACTAAAAACACAAAAACCTATTAAAAAGAAGCTGAAGAAACATGTAAAAGCAACATCAATGGAAACTGACAAAGAAGCCAACCAACCCCAAACAAAGCAGATTCACCAGAAACCCAAGCATTCAAAAGTATTACCACCAGAATGCAAAAACAAGAAAACTTCTCAAAAGAAGCAATAAAGCAAAAGTCCAAAAAACAAGCGAAACCCATTGGAAGAGAAATGAAGCCAGCCGCAAAGCACATTCACCAGAAACCCAAGACTAAGTGAAAACTAGTATGCTATGTTGGTTAATTTCTGTTGCTTGAAGTGCTTTTGGACTCTGTGATAGGAATTTTATGGTCTTAGATATATGGTAATGTTCATAACTGCACATACATAGATCAAGACAGGAAGACCAACCTGCAACCATTTTGATTCCTAAACTGACCAAATGTTTTCTCTGCAAGGTCAAACTGGAAAAGTCTCCCCATTGCCATAAATTGCATGCTTGTTGAGTTTCTGGTTTTGCTTTTTAAAAATTGGTTTCCAGTTTCTTGTGGCATTGCTTTGTTATTGGTGGCTTTACTGCTTCTTTTTTGTTTTCTGCTGATTTGTTTAATTTGGGGTGGTTTTGCTTGTTTTTTGCATCTAATTATTTTGCTTCTTTTACTTTGAATGGTTCTGCGGTTTTGGGTGAGATTGTTTCTTTTCCATTGATTTGGCTTGGTTTTCATTGGTTACTGGTGGTATTTCTTCCATTTTATGACCAAACACCAGAACACCAGAAGTCAAACACCAGAAACACAGAAACAAATCACAAAGAAGCAGAGCTCCCAGAAACCCAAAGAAATACAAACCCATGGAAAGGCAAAATCATTGAGAACTGGCAAAAAAGCAAATTAATCAGAAATCCAAACAACCTATGAAGAAGATGCAAATTCCAAAAGAAACACAAAAGCCGATTTAAAAACTGCTAAATGAAACAAAACCACAAGAAACAAAGAAAGCATCATGACCTACAAAATGAAGCAATAACACAAAACAACACAAAAAGAAGCAAAGTGTTTAGGATTAGGGTTGGGTAAAGGTTAGGTTTACAGTGAGAGTTGGGTTTGAGTTGGATTAGGGTTAGGAGTTAGAGTTAGAGTTGGGTTTGAGTTACGGTAAAAGAAGAACAGCAGCAGGAGAAATATAATTTTATTACTTAGGGTTAGGGTTAAATTAGGTTTAGATTTAGACTGAGGCTTAGGTTTGGGTTAAGGTGAGGGTTAGGGTTAAGGTTTGGTATTGAGTTGGATTTGAGTTAGGCTAAGAGAAGAACAGCAGCAGGAGCAATATAATTTTATTATTTATACTCCACCCAAGTCACTTGTGGCCGCTTTCAATAAAAGGTAAAAACATGAGCGCACTCTAAGTGAATGCTCATGAAGGTAGAAACTCTCAATTCCCATAGAATTCCCAAAGACGACCTGGGAATTGTAGCTCTGAGCTTGTTTGCAGAGGGTTGGACTAGATGACCCTTGGGTTCCCTTCCATCTCTACCATTCTAGGATGCTCCCTGTCTTTCTCTCACACTCACTCACTCACTCACTCACTCACTCACTCCTTCTCTTCTTTTCATGGCAGGCTCACCTTTTTCTGCACTCCTAGCTCGGAAGGGCGGAAGAGGCTGTTCTGCCGCCATGTTGGGCGAGGGCAGGAGTACCGGAAGGAGGTGCCACCGGAGGAGAGACGAGCGGACAGGAAGGGGAGGGAAACGGGCGGAAGGGGCTGTGCTGCCGCCATGTTGGGCGAGGGCAGGGGGTACCGGAAGGAGGTGCCGGCGGAGGCGAGGCAAGAGAACAGGAAGAGGAGGGAAATGGGCGGAAGGGGCTGTGCTGCCGCCATGTTGGGCGAGGGTAGGATTACCGGAAGGAGGTGCCGGCGGAGGAGAGGCAAGAGAACAGGAAGGGGAGGGAAATGGGCGGAAGGGGCTGTGCTGCCGCCATGTTGGGCGAGGGTAGGATTACCGGAAGGAGGTGCCAGCGGAGGAGAGGCAAGAGAACAGGAAGGGGAGGGAAATGGGCGGAAGGGGCTGTGCTGCCGCCATGTTGGGCGAGGGTAGGATTACCGGAAGGAGGTGCCAGCGGAGGAGAGGCAAAAGAACGGGAAGGGGAGGGAAATGGGCGGAAGGGGCTGTGCTGCCGCCATGTTGGGCGAGGGTAGGAATACCGAAAGGAGGTGCCAGCGGAGGAGAGGCAAAAGAACAGGAAGGGGAGGGAAATGGGCGGAAGGGGCTGTGCTGCCGCCATGTTGGGCGAGGGTAGGATTACCGGAAGGAGGTGCCAGCGGAGGAGAGGCAAGAGGACAGGAAGGGGAGGGGAAAGAGGCGCTGCGACGTTGGGCCAGCAGAGACGTGCCGAGCCAGGCTGGCTCTCTCTCTTTCTCCCACCCACTCTCTTTCGACCCCGCTCTCCCCAGGGGGCAGCTTCGTCCTCAGCTGCCTTTCTCCCCCAGTGGCCTTCCTCTCGTGCCCCTTGGCGGAGGGATGGTGCGGGTGGGCCGCGGAAGTTTATATACAAGAATATACATACCTAGATATAGGTGTGCGTTTGTAAATAGATATAAATAAAATGGATATATGCATATGTGTGTGTATATATGCAGTGCTTCTTTTCTAAAAATAATGTTTGGGGGTACTCTCATTTTGACTCAAGAAAATCACCATTTTATAGTTCTAACCGGGAAAAATAAATACAGTAAATGGACAAAAGTACATTCACAAAATGGTTAGGGGTATTCATTCCCCTGCACCCCCCCCCAGAAAAAAGCACTGTATATGTTCTGCCAAGGGCAGGGTTATTTCTGGATCTGGAGCCACTAAGCACGCCAGTGGATGAAGAATAAGCAATGCTTTATTTGCATAAGGTTAACAGATAGCAGCAGGCATACAAAACACAAATTACAGCATACCAGAGAGGAATCATATATATATAATTGATATATGTGTGTCAGTGCATATACAGTCAAACCTCAGTTCCCAAACGGCTCCATTTTGGAATGTTTCGGCTCCAGAATGCTGAAAACCTGGAAGTAAATGCTCCACTTTTTGGAAGCCAAACTTCCAACGCAGCCTCTGCTTGAGTGCAAGAAGCTCTTGCAGCCAATTGAAAGCCATGTTGTCTAATGTTTTGGAAGCCGAACAGGCTTCTGGATTATGTTTGACAACCAAGGTTTGACTGTGTGTGTGTGTACATAAAATGGATTTGTGGATATATGTATGTGTATGTGTATCTATATATATATGCATGGATATATGTATATAAATAAAATGGATGTATGGATGGGTGTGTGTATGCATATGTCAGGGGTTCAGAAGGAGAGACACAGGAGGGGGAGCAAATGGAGAGTGAGGAGGAGGAGTACGAGGGGGGCGCAGGCAGTGACAGTGGCCAGAGTTATTCCACAAGCCTCTCTAGCGAATCAGAGGACTCACAGAAGGGAGCGCCGGTGGCCAGAGCGAGGGGGGCTCCAGGGGGGAAGCCCCAGGAGGAAGGGGCCAGTGGGGAGTCCCTGAGCAGCAGTTGGAGATCAGGACCAGCGTCTCCACCAGAGCGCAGTGGGGAGGGGGAGTCCCAGGAGTCGGGACCAGTGTCCTCACCACCAGAGGGAGGAGAGGAGTCAGGTTTGGTAACGCCCACATCAGGAAGCGGGGAAACGGTCAGAAGGAAAGTCACCGGCTGGGCACGCGCGCCAAGTTCAAATGTACAGGAGCGCGGCACAGCGGGGAGTCCGGGAAGGGAGCCAGGTCCTAAAGCCCGCCGGAGGGAGGGACAAGACTCAGGAGGCTCAGCGTCAGAGGAGTCCAGGAAGGAGGGAACCCCAGAGGGCAGAAGGACCCAGCGAAGGAAAGAACAGCGCAAGAGGTGGAGCCGGGCTAGAATCTTAAACTGGTGTGGGTGGAGCAGTGAGTCAGAGGGGACTTAGCCGGTCTAGCGTCGAGACGTGGGTCTGCGCGCCCAGAGCTTGGAAATGGAAACTAAACTTTAATAAAGACTTTTGTATATAACATCCACTGGGCGTTGGTCCTCTGTGAGCTGGGACCTAGCGGCAGTCCTGACAGCATATATATATATATATATATGGATATGTGTATGTATATGTGTGTGTGTCCATAGATAGATAGATAATTTATATTGATCAACCATCTTCGGATGAAGGGCACTCTATATACAATGTATAGAGTGTTACAACAAGCCGTTTGGAAAGCTCTGATGTAAATATATATATATATATATATATATATATATATATATATATATATATATATAATGATATACTGTATGTTCTACGGTGATGCCTCCTGCAGTCCACAAAATGAATAAATATTACCCTTGGGATGGCATCTTGCTGGCTGTGCCTCAGCACAGGCTACTTCATCTATGTCGCCGGCACCCACTCAGGTTGAGCTGAGCTGGTCAGCCCCACCCTGGCGGCAAACGGGTCCTGCCATGTGAGTCCCTTTGTTGGGCAGGCAGGGACACACACATGTGTGTGTTTCATGAAGGGAAAACAACCCATTATTATTACTATTACCATTGTCATTTACTATTTATTATTTACGGAAATATTGGGGCAGATTATTATCATTTACCATTTATTATTTACAGAAATATGGGAGCCACCACCACTCTGTTGTCTCACCCATCTTTCAGCACTGATATTTCCTCCCTCTGACCCAGATTTGGCTTTCATCGGGTGGCCAATATGATGAGAATTATTGAATATTAATAATATTGGCCGACCCTATAATAGGCCTGCTGCCAAGTGGGTTTGACCCTTGGCTCTAGCGCTACGTTTCCCTTCCAGCTGCATGGGTTGGACGCCAACTGCCTGAACATCTAGTCCCAGATGGAGAAGAAGAGGGAACTGATCCGCAGCCGTGCCAGCAACTTCTTGTTCCCCGAAGAGGCCACTTTCAACGGCACCAAGGGTTAGGGTTAGGGTCCAGGTGCCTTTATGTTCCTGTCCCAATCCATATAAAGGCAGAGGAGTGCTGCTGCTGCCAGGAATTTGACAGCCATGTTGGTGGGTTTTGCCCCGCCCTAACTTCAGGGTTCAACATTCGCCAGGTGCATTTTGCCACAGGTGTGGGGCCAACTGCAACTGCATGGAGATCTCTGGGTGCCAGGTTGGCAATGGACATGTCCGTCTGGCTGGGCCCTCCAACTTCATTAAGCAGAAGAGCTTATTTCAAAAAAAGTAGAATGATAGAGTTGGACGGGAGTGTGGCGGTCATTAGTCCAACCCCCTACAAGGCATGAATCTCAGTTCAAGCATCCAGGACAGACAGCCATCAAAGCCCTGCTTCAAAACCTTCAAGGAAGGAGAAGCTTCCTATTGCCTTGGTCTCTCCCCGTTTTCTCCAAGGAGTCTATGGTTCGCTCCGCCCATTGTTCCCTGCAACAACCCTGTGTGGTAGGCTTAGAGGATAACGCAGGTTGAAGGGATCCTTTGGCGATGGGTTTCTATCTGCCTTGCTCTCTCCTTCCAGATTGTCCTTCAGGAAGGATCCCCAAAGCAGCATAGTTCTGGATGACCTGATCCTGTCTCCCGGTTGCATCCAACAAAGCAGTGAGGCAAAAAGGAGTAGAAATAAGGCTCTAGTTCTCTTTATAACAGTTCTTTCTTCAAAAATATTTTACATGTGTCGTATATGTGTGTGTACCCATGTATGTGTGAGTGAGTTTCTCTCTGTGTGTGTCTTGTGAACTGCCCTATGGGAATGGGAGAATGGGAAGGGACACTGAGTGTCATCCAACCCAATTTTTTTTGGCTGGAACCCAAAACCCACAGATGAGGAGTCTCATGGGATGGAGCCATCCTCCCATATGTATTCCTCCCACCAGTCCCAGACATTGAAACCTCCTTCCCTCCCCATCTAGGCCTGTTCTCTGTTACCCCCAGCAATCCACATACACCCCGGCACCTGCAAGGATGGCCAGTTTGCCTGCAACGACGACGGTGTGCACTGCATCAGCAGAGAGCAAATGTGCGACTTTGAACCTGACTTCCATGACGGCACAGAGGAGAGCCAGTGTGGTGAGCATCTGCAGGGAATTTGAGGCCGGCCATACGCCTTTGTGGAACTGGCCGCCATAGGAGACAGGAAAGTGTTTTCTCCTTGTGTATCTTGTCGTGACAGAAATAGGGTAGCCATGTTACATGGAAACCAAATTCCCTACTGGGTCTGAGCCCACCCAGGGGCGGCACCTTGTGCAGCACTAAAAGCCAGCACCCTCTGCTTTGAGCATGTCCTGCTTTACAACGTCACAGAATGATAGCATTGTAGAGCTGGAGGGCACACCCTGGGTCATCTACCCTGCAGATGGGCGCTGGGAGGAAAGGAACGGCTCCAGATACCATCAGCCCTTGTCCTTTACTAGGAGCTGGCCCAACCGGGTGGGTGTGGCGGGGTGGCACCTTGGAACAAGATCTGCTTGACAACCACACCCTGGGTATGCCGGAGGATGAGTGGCGCCTTGCGGCAGGTTGGACTGGATGACCCCCGGGGTTTCCAATCCAGAAAAAGATCCAACTGGAACACATCTCTTCCCTAGCCCAGGGCACTACATGGTTGCCGACACCAGCACTGGCTTTCTGGCGGCAGGTCAAGCAGTGGCACAGCGTTCAGACTTCAATCAGCGTCCAATGACATTGCGTATTCCGTAAAGCTCACGCCAGAGGAAGCGTGTGGGCACAAGATTTACTAGCACACTTTGCTTGCAATAAATCTCTCTTAGCTGTAAGTGGTTATGGATTTGGGGTTAGGCGTTAAGGGTTCGGAGTAAGTGGTAAGGGTTTATGGGTAAGGAATTGAAGTAAGTGATTATGGGTTTGGTATAAGTGTATAGGGAATAGGGATTAGCTGTAAGGGCTTAATGTAAGGGGTAAGTGGTTAGGAATTAGGGAATAGGAATGAAGGGAAAATGGTTAGAGGTAAGTGTTTAGGTGTAAAGGATTAAGGGTATGTAACCACATTTTGGGATTGGGGTTGGGGTAAGAGATTAGGGTTAGGGTTAGGGTTTAGGTTTGGGGTTAGGGTTAGGGGTTGGGGTTAGGGTAGGGTTGGAATTCTAGCCCGGTCAGAGGTATGTGCCTATCTGTTCAGGCACCGGCTGAATTCCTTTGACCTCCCTCCGGCGACTCCCGGCAGGAAAAACATACGAGGTCTGTTCCGGCGATTTTCCTCAGGCTGTGAGAAAAACACACCAACAGCTTCTCCTCCTCCCTGCATATCCCCAGGGAGGGGAATCAGACACAGACAGAAATGTAACTACATGCTTTTATTCCTGTCTTTAGCAGTCATACAGTAAAAGATGTCTGCTCTCTTCAACAAACAGAGAGAAACTCCAAACTCCACCCATGTACATCCTGTACAGGTCATATGACACATCCTGAGCTCACATCCTGTGCTCAATAAGGAGAATGGACTGCCCCTTCGTTTTCATGGCAATAGTCACATACTTCCTGTTTGGCTTTCCAGCCACAAGCAGCAGACTGAGCTGCTAGAGCCTTTGCTTGCTGCAGCATTGCTGCTTTAGAATAACAAGGGTTAGGGGTTGGGTTAGGGGGAGGGGGGTTATGGGTCAGGGTTAGGGGTTAGGATTGGGGTTAGGGTTAGGGGGTTAGGGTTGGGTTAGGGTCAGGGGTTAGGGTTAGGTTAGGAATTAGGGGAGGGGGGAGGGGAGGGGAGAGGGGTTAGGTTTAGGGTAAGGTGGGGTCAGGGGTTGGGGTTAGGGGTTAGGGTTTAGGGTTAGGGTTGGGTTAGGGTCAGGCTTAGGGGGTTAGGGTTAGAGGGTTAGGGTTGGGGTTAGGGTTAAGGGTTAGGATGTTAGGGTTAGGGGTTAGGGTTGGGTTAGGGTTGGGCTAGGGTTAGAGGGTTAGGGGATTAGGGTTAGGGGGTTAGGGTTAGAGGGTTAGGGTTAGGGGAGGGGGAGGGGAGGGGAGAGGGGTTAGGTTAGGGTTAGGGTTAGAGGAGGGGGAGGGGGGAGGGGTTAGGGTTTAGGGTTGGGGTCAGGGGTTGGGGTTAGGGTTTAGGGTTAGGGTTAGAGGGTTAGGGTTGGGCTTGGGGTTAGGGTTAGGGCGTTAGGGTTAGGGTTTAGGGTTAGGCCTAGGGGTTACGGGTTGGGGTTAGGGGTTGGGTTAGGGTTAGGGGGTTAGGGTTAGAGGGTTAGGGTTAGGTTTAAGGTTGGGGTTAGGGTTCGGGGTTCGGGTTAAGGGTTAGGGTGTTAGGGATAGGGTGTTAGGGTTAGGGTTTAGGGTTTAGGGTTTAGGGTTTAGGGTTGGGGTTAGGTTTGGGGTAGGGTTAGGGTTGGGTTAGGGTTAGGGTTTAGGGTTAGGGGTAGGGTTAGGTTTAGGGTTAGGGGTTGGGGTTAGGTTTAGGGTTAGGTTTAGGTTTGGGGCTGGGGTTAGAGGGTTAGGGTTAGTGTTAGGGTTAGGGTTAGACTTAGCGTTACAGTTAGGGTTAGTGTTAGGGGTTTGGGTTAGGGTTTCGGGTTAGGTTTAGGGTTGGGGTTGGGGTTAGGGTTACGGTTAGGTTTGGGTTGTGGAGTTTGGAACAGACAGGGTTAAAACTCCGTGGTGCCCTGCATCTGGGAGAGGCCGGAAGCAGGGCTCTACGTCACAGGCTTTGTCTGTGAGAGTTACTTTCAGTTCTACCGAGAGACGCTGAGAGACACAGCTAAACAGACAGGCTGTGTCTGTGTGCTTTTGGAAGCACGGAGAATGCAGGAAAACTCTGATGGAAGAGACTGATTTATGGCTTGTTGTCAGGACTGCCTCTAGGTCCCAGCTCACAGAGGACCAACGCCCGGTTGATGTAATGTACAAAAGTCTTTATTGGATTCCTGGAAGGAGGCATTCATTACTCTAATACCAAAAACGGAAAAGGAAAAAGCAGATATAAGAAATTATAGGCCAATCTCATTGCTCAATAGTGACTATAAGATCTTCGCTGATATCATGGCTAATAGATTAAAGAAACATCTAAAGAAATACATTCATAAAGATCAAGCGGGATTTTTACCAAATAGACAGCAGAAAGATAATGTCCGCCATATATTGAATATCATTGAATATCTAGATATGAGGACAGACATCCCTGCAGCCTTGATGTTTATTGATGCCGAGAAGGCCTTCGATAACGTTTCGTGGGAATTTTTATTACAATGTATGAAAACAGCGGGAATAGAAGGTCCTTATATGGAAGGCATCAAGGCCATATATTCAGGGCAACGGGCCAGGCTGATTATTAATAGTAATCTATCTAAGCCCTTCCCGATTATGAAGGGGACAAGACAGGGCTGTCCCCTGTCACCCCTGTTATTTATTATGGTTTTGGAGGTTATAGCAAATAAATTGAGGGAAACGTTAAATGTAAGAGGGATAAGAATTGGGCAAAAGGAATTTAAGTTAAAGGCGTACGCCGATGATCTGGTTTTGTCGATAGAGAATCCCCTGGACAGTGCTAGTTGTGCAATAGACTTGTTAGAGGATTTTGGCAAGCTGTCTGGATTTAAACTTAACAGGAAAAAAACTAAAATCTTAACAAAAAATTTGGACGCACAGGCAAAAATTAGGTTGGAGCAAAAGATAGGAATCCAGGTCGTGAATAGGGTAAAATACTTGGGAATCTGGTTATCACCGAAAAATATAAACTTAGTGGAAGATAACTATAATAAGATATGGCAGGAAATTAAGAAGGATTTAGATACTTGGCACAGGCTGAAGCTATCATGGACAGGAAGGATGGCTGCGATTAAGATGTGTGTTCTCCCGAAGTTATTGTTCCTATTTCAGAATATCCCAGTAATTAAGGGTACCACCTGCTTTAAGAGTTGGCAAAAAATCTTGGCTAAGTTTATATGGCAGGGAAAAAGAGCCAGAGTGAAGTTTAAATATCTTACGGACTCGAGAGATAGAGGCGGATTTGCAGTCCCGAATATAAAGCTTTATTATGAGGCAGTCTGCCTTTGTTGGATAAAGGAATGGGCTATTTTGAAGAATGCAGATTTGCTGGATTTAGAGGGCTTCGATATAAGATTTGGTTGGCATGCCTACTTGTGGCAGGAGAAAGGGAAGTTGCACAGGGGCTTTTCCAACCATATTATCAGAGGTCCGTTACTTGAAGTCTGGAATAGATATAAGAACGTGATTGAAAGGGGTACACCCTGGTGGCTCTCCCCGTCTGACATTGTTAAAATTAAAAAATTAAATATGACAGGTGAAAGGTGGACATATGAGGATTTATTAGTTAAAACGGAAGAGGGATGGAAAATTAAGCCTTATGAGGAGTTAAAGGATAAAATTAAGGAGTGGTTACACTTTCACCAAATCAATGCATTGTGGGGAGATCACAAAAAATTAGGGATGAGTGAAAAAAAATCGAAATATCAAGTGGAAATTCTGGAAAGCAACAATAAACTCCTCTCTAAAATGTACAAACAATTACTGGAATGGGACACTAAAGGGGATGTAGTGAAAGGTGCGATGGTAAAATGGGATAGGGATCTTGGGCACAAGGTGGATTATAATAAATGGCAGATACTGTGGAAAAAGGGTGTGAAATTCACGGCCTGTGCAACCCTCCGAGAAAATTTAGAAAAAATGATATATCGCTGGTATTTGACTCCGGCTAAGTTAGGAAAGATGTACAGGAATGCTGATAATCTATGTTGGAGATGCAGAGATAAGGTGGGAACTTTTTTTCATGTTTGGTGGACTTGTGATGTGGTTAAGAGATTCTGGGGGCAAATCTATGACGAGTTGAAGAAGATCTTGAAATATAACTTTCCTAAATCCCCCGAGGTGTTCCTGTTGGGTATGATTGAGGAGGAAATAAAAAACGCAGACCAAACCTTCTTCCAATATGCCATTACAGCGGCAAGGATCTTAATTGCACAGAAGTGGAAATCTCCTGAAATACCTTCGGTCAGAGACTGGCAAGTGAAACTGTTTCAATATATAGAATTAGCAAATTTAACTCAAAGAATTAGGTATCATAATATGGCTAAAGTTAAAAGTGACTGGAACAAATTTTTAAATTATATTAAGATTAATCTGGGAATTAACAATATAGCAGTAGATATTAGTTAACACTTACGGCATTCTGAGTAATTACTATAACAACTGCAGAAATTGTATAGGATTATGTAACCCTAAGCTGAAGTGGTTGGAGGTCTAACTTATATGTATTTTTTATATTCTATGTTATGTATCTTAGTTATACTGATACTATGTATCTGTATCTGTACCTATTTTTGAAGGATTTCTTTTTTAAAAATGTGATCAATAAAGATTAAAAAAAAAAAAAAGTCTTTATTGAAGTTTAGTTTCCATTTCAAACCCCAGAGCGCGCAGCCCTACGTCTTGACTCTAGATCGGCGAAGTCCCCTCTGAGTCACTATCCCTTCCGCACCAGTTTAAGATCCTAGCCCGGCTCCACCTCCTGCGCTGTTCCTTCCTCCTCTGGGTCCTTCTGCCCCCTGGGGTTTCCTCCTTCCTGGACTCTTCTGATGCTGACCCCCCTGAGTCTTGCCCTTCCTTCCGGCGGGCTTTAGGACCTGGCTCCCTATCCGGGCTCCATGCTGTGCCGCTTGCCTGTACATTTGAACTTGGCGCGCGCGCCCAGCCGGTAACCTTCCTCCTGACCGTTTCCCCGCTCTCCGATGTGGGCGTGGTCAAACCTGACTCATCTCCTCTCGCTGGTGGTGAGAACACTGGTCCCAATTCCTGGGACTCCCCCTCCCTACTGCGCTCTGGTGGGGAAGCTGGTCCTGATTTCCAACTGCTGCTCAGGGAGTCCCCGCTGGCCCCTTCCTCCTGGGGTTTTCCCCCTGGAGCCCCCCTTGCCCTGGCCATCGGCGCTCCCTTCTGTGAGTCTTCCGATTCGCTGGAGAGGCTCGTGGAATGACTCTGGCCACTGTCACTGCCTCCACCCCACTCGGATTCCTCCTCCTCGCTCTCCATTTGCTCCCCCTCCTGTGTCTCTGCTCCTGAACCCCTGACACTTGTAAATAAACGCTTCTAGAGATAAGAACCGATCTGTCTTTTGGACTTGATTTATCCCTTTCTCACATGGACTCAGGACCGCTGCATTACTCTGCTATCCTACCAGGTCAGAGCTTCCTAGCAGAGAAGGCTTAGAGGAAGCCTGACTGGACGGTGAATTTATTTTCATACGCAAAGGTTATGGATCGTTACGTGTTTCCTGACAAGTGTGAGAAGGTTGGAGAACGCCAGCTTTGAGTTGCTGTGATCTCCTGCCAAGAAGGGCAGTGGGAGATGCTGGTGATCGGAGCCAAGAGCCAAGAGAGACGGCTGCTTTGGACGTCCAGCTTGCTGGCAGAGTGAGTACGCTGAAAGCCCCGGGGGGAGGAGAATGGCTGCTGCTCAGGCACAGCAGGGCCAAGACAGCTACCCCGGTGAAAGGCTCAATGGCCCAACTGGGAGGCCTGGAGTGAGCACATGTACCACTGGCTGAAGGGAAAGGAGCTATGGGAATGCACGCAAGCCGATCCAGGCCAGGCCCAGCCCAAAGCAGACGTGGCTGATGCTCTAGAGAGAGAGCAGAGGGTGCTAGCCATTCTAAAGGGCAGTGTTCATGCATGGCTGTTGCCAGAGCTCCAAGGGAAGAAGCCCTGGGTCGCGTGGCAGGCACTGAAGACAGCATGTCAGAAAGCAGTAGTAGCCAGGCCAGAGGGGGCTAGAAGATGCCCAAAGGGAGCAGCAAGCCCAGGAGGGGCTGAGCAACGCCCAGAAAGCCCAGAGGGGGCTAAGGGAAGCCCAGAAGAAGCTGGGGCTGTTTTGGGGAGCTGTTTTTATGCTTCAACACATCTGTGTCCTGGGGAAAGGCTGGGAGCTGGAAAGAGGAAAGCAGTGGCAAGCTGTTCCTTAGGCTACGTGGCACCCAGGAGTGGGGGTGCAGGCCGTTCCAAGAGCTCTGAGAAAGCCAAAGTCTCCAAGAGTTGTTTGTGCTTTGAGGCGAAGTCCAACAGCAAAGGGCATTGTTCTGCTGAGGCTCTGGAATGCAAGGTCAGCCACCTGCAAGGAAGGCAGATAAGCAGCGTTTCGCAGACAACAGAGCCTGGGAACAGCAGTAGCAGCCGTGCAGTAACCATGGCAACCAGGATGGACACTGACTTTGACACTTGCAGAGGCCCCGGTGGGGGTGCGAGCGTTGCCATGGCAGCTTTGGAAGACAGCCAGAGAGACACTTTATCTCTAATTATAGACACGGGAGTGACTCGCTGTCTTGTGCCATCTGGTGGGCTCCTGAGGAACTGCAAGACAGTTAAAACTGGACGTTATATCAAAATGGCAGATGGATCTAAGAGACCACTGACTGAATCTGGGTCTTTATATTGTTCTTTCTTGGATTGTTGGGTGCAAGCTTATGTTGTCCCAGAGCTTGCGCACTCTCTTTTAAGTGTAACAGCCTTAAATGATGAAGGGTTCGATGTTCGGTTCTCTAACAAATTGTGCTCTTTTTACAGGGATGGGAAGAAGATCTACAGCGTTGAGAGAACAGACAGGCTCTTTCTGGTGCAGATGCCTGTTGAAAATGGGGCTGGTGGAAAAATGGGACTAGTGGAAAATGGGACTGGTGGAAAAATGGGGCTGGTGGAAAATGGGGCTAGTCCATTGAAGATGCCCATGTGCAGTGTGCAAATGTCCCACCACACAATGATTGTATTCACTTATGGCATAGAAAATTTGGGCACACTGGGTGGTCGCTTGTGCGAAAGGCTGCCGAAAACACCATTGGTTGTAGGTTCAAGGCTTGTAACAAATACCTAGATTGTCAAGCCTGTAAGCAGTCGAAAGTCACAACTTGCCCATATCCCAGATCAGAGAGGAGAACAAGCAAACCCTTTGAACTTGTCCATGCAGATTTGTCAGGACCCATGCCAACACCTTCATTAGCTGGGTCTAAGTGGGTTCTGGTTCTGATTGACGATTTTTCAAAATTTTCTTGGGTTTTTGCGCTTAAATGCAAGTCAGAAGCGGCTGCATTGATCAGGAATTGGATCACAGCGATAGAGCTACAGTTCTCTACCAGGGTGATTTCCTTTCAATCTGATCGCGGGGGGGGGGGGGGGGGGAGTTCACAGGTTCTGTGCTGCAATCGTTTTTCAGGCAGAAGGCTATCAATCATCGATTGACGGCCCCCTACTCTCCGCAACAGAATGGGGTTGCAGAGAGAAAGCTTCGCACATTACAGGAATCTGCGAATGCAATGTTGGCAGACTCAGGTTTGCCACAGCGCTTTTGGGCAGAGAGTTATCGGACAGCATGTTTTGTACAGAATAGGGTGTACAATTCCAGTCTAGGCAACACACCGTATTACTTGTTGCATCAGAAGAAGCCGAAGGTGGGGTTTCTCCATGTTTTTGGGTCTGAGGCTTTGGTTCTCATTCCAAAAGCCATGCGCAGAAAGGGTGAGCCAAGGTCTAGGAAGATGATCTTTGTGGGCTATGAGCCAGGTTCAAAGGCATGGCGTCTCACATACCCTACTGGCAACCAGTCTAAGCTGCTTATTAGCGGCAGTGCTGAGTTTTGCGAGCAGAGTGGGTGGAAGCGTCTTCACGGGAACCCAGATGTTCTGTCAGACTCAGATGAGGAAGAGGAGGAAGGCGAGGCTGAACCTGTTGCTGATGCGCGCAGTCCACAGCAACAGGGTCCAGCGCCAGTTTCTCCAAAAGGGAGTTCCAGGACCCCTGCACAGGTCACTGTCAAGTCTGAGCTAAGGAGTGCACCATCCTCACCAGCAGAACCAGCTGTACGCCCGAAACGGCGCAGCAGGTCAGAGGGGGATGTGTCTGACACAGAGGATAGTAGAGTTGATCCAGGTGAATCAGGCGCAGTTCCAGAATTCACGCTGAGAAGATCAGCTAGATCAACCAAGGGAAAGCCACCTGAAATGTATGAAGCCACTAGTGTCTGGGTTGGTGTGGCTAGATGTGAGCCTGAATCCTTTGAGGATGTTCAGAAGTTGCCTCAGGAAGAAGCTAGCAAATGGCATGAGGCGATGCAGAAGGAGATGAACTCAATGGAGTCTCTAGGTGTGTTCTCTCTCACGAAGTTGCCAATGGGCGAAAAAGCTGTTAGCTGCAGATGGGTTTACCATTTGAAATCCACAGAAGCAGGAGAACCACAGTATAAAGCGAGATTAGTGGCCCGAGGATTCACACAGAAAAAGGGTATCCATTTCACAGAGGTATATTCGCCAACCTCGAGAGCGGAAACTCTGAGAATGCTTTTGGCGATAGCAGCACAGAGAGGTTGGAAGGTGAACCATTTTGATGTAGATGTCGCCTACCTGAACTCAGATCTCAAGGAGGAGTTGTACATGCTTCCTCCTCCAGGGTTTGAAGTCAGTGAACCAGGCGTTGTGTGGCGATTGCACAAATCCATGTATGGATTACGTCAATCTGCCAGGAATTGGAATATGTGCCTACATGAAGCTTTAGAGGAGCTAGGTTTTAAGAGATCTCTTGCAGACAGTTGTCTTTACATCAAAGAGTCAGGCTTAAAACAGGAAGTGATCCAGGTGTTTGTTGACGACCTTTTGATGATGGCACAGACAGGTAAACAGGTGGAAAAGTTTGCTAGGGAGCTTGGAAAGCGGTTCAAGCTGAAGCAGCTTGGAGATGTCAAATCCTATTTGGGCGTGCAGATCACAAAAGCAAGTGATGGAAGCTTCTTGCTGTGCCAGAAAGGTAAGATTGAACAGTTGCTTGAGAAGTTCAGGATGTCTGATTGTGCAGGTGCCAGATCACCCATGGAGGCTGGTTTTGTAAAGGAGTGTCAGCAAGTAGAACGTGTGGTGTTCGAAAACACTGAGCTCTTTCAGTCAGCTCTGGGTAGTCTGTTATATCTGTCACAGTGGAGCAGACCAGATATAGCGTTTGCTGTCAATCTGCTCAGTAGAGAGGCCTCAAGTCCTAGTGTGTAGGCCTGGAATGGTATAAAGCGGGTGCTGCGTTACCTGCAAGATACCAAAGACTTTTGTCTTAAGTTGTCAACTCAAGGAGATGTCAAACTGACTTGCTTTATGGACGCAGATTGGGGTAACCTTGAGGATCGCAAATCAGTGTCAGGTCTAGTGGTGAAGTTTGGGGACTCAGTGATAGGGTGGAGGTCCCGAAAGCAAAGTCTCATAGCGCTTTCATCTACTGAAGCTGAGTTCAGTGCGCTATCAGATGCTTGCAGAGAGTTGGAGTTCTATGTGTGTTTGGTCGAGGAAATCTGTGGAGAAATTTGTCTGCCCGTTGTGGTGCATGAAGACAATCAACCGTGCCTTAAATTAGCTGAGACGGGGCAATTCAAGGCGAGAACCAAACATTTGGACATACGTTTTCAAAATGTGTGTCAGAGCGTTCGTGAGGGGCTAGTTGCTCTGAAATACTGTCCCTCAACCAAGAACCTCGCTGATGGTTTCACAAAACCATTAACCTTCCAGAAGCACGAGGAGTTCTGTGAGGGTTTGTGCATGGGGAAAGCATTGTTGGCTATTGTCCCCACATGCAGGACAAGAGGGGGTGTGGAGTTTGGAACAGACAGGGTTAAAACTCCGTGGTGCCCTGCATCTGGGAGGGGCCGGAAGCAGGGCTCTACGTCACAGGCTTTGTCTGTGAGAGTTACTTTCAGTTCTACCGAGAGACGCTGAGAGACACAGCTAAACAGACAGGCTGTGTCTGTGTGCTTTTGGAAGCACGGAGAATGCAGGAAAACTCTGATGGAAGAGACTGATTTATGGCTTGTAAATAAACGCTTCTAGAGATAAGAACTGATCTGTCTTTTGGACTTGATTTATCCCTTTCTCACATGGACTCAGGACCGCTGCATTACTCTGCTATCCTACCAGGTCAGAGCTTCCTAGCAGAGAAGGCTTAGAGGAAGCGTGACTGGACGGTGAATTTATTTTCATACGCAAATATGTTGGGTTGGGTTGGGTTGGGTTGGGTTGGGGTTGGGTTAGGATTAGTGTTAGGGTGTTAGGGTGTTAGGGTGTTAGGGTGTTAGGGTGTTAGGGTGTTAGGGTTAGGGTTAGGGTGTTAGGGTTAGGGTGTTAGGGTTAGGGTTGGGGTTAGGGTTAGGGTTAGGGTTAGGGTTGGGATTGGGGTAGGGTTAGGGTTAGGGTTAGGGTTAGGGTTGGGTTTGGGTTTGGGTTGGGTTGGGGTTAGCGTTAGAGGGTTAGAGGGTTAGAGGGTTAGAGGGTTAGGGTTAGGGTTAGGGGGTTAGGGTTAGAGGGTTAGGGTTAGAGGATTAGGGTTAGGGTTGGGGTTAGGGTTAAGGGTTAAAGGTTAGGGGGTTAGGGTGAGGGGGTTAGGGTTAAGGGTTAGGGTAGGGGTTGGGTTTGGGTTTGGGTTTGGGGTTGGGGTAGGGGTTGGGTTTGGGTTTGGGGTTGGGGTAGGGTTAGGGTTAGGGTTAGGGTTAGGGGTTGGGGTTGGGGTTGGGGTTGGGGTTGGGGTTAGGGTTAGGGTTTAGGGTTAGGGTTGGGGTTGGGGTTGGGGTTGGGGTTGGGGTTAGGGTTAGGGTTAGGGTTAGGGTTAGGTTTAGGGGTTAGGGTTAGGGGTTAGGGTTGGGTTAGGGTTAGGGTTAGGGTTAGGGTTTAAGGTTTAGGGTTAGGGCTAGGGCTAGGGCTATTGCTAGGGTGATGACGCTCTCATTGGGCTTATTTCAAATTGGTGTTTTGGGGGTTAAAATGCACATTCAACCCAAAATCGCAGAGTGAAATATTTGTAAGCAGCCCAAAAGAAGCATGGGTGTTTTAGTTCGATCTCAATAGAAAGAGGACAAATAAGCTTGGATTGCATTTTCTGTGTTCATTCACCCACAAATAGCAAAGCTGTCATAAGCCTAAAGAATCAATACAGGTTCTTTCGGTTCCATCTACCTAGAAAGAAGAATCTTGAATTTCCCTTATTTCAAAGTCATGTTCTTTGGTGTTAATGCACATTGACCCAGAAATCGCAAAGTGTATGTAATGAGACCAAAATGACAAGACCGTCTCTTCGCATCCATATGCATAGAAAGAAGAGGAATAAGCTTCGAGTAGGCTTACTTCAATTCGCATGGTGTTTTTGGAGGGTGCACCAGAATCACCCCCAACCAAAGCAAAAAGGTGTTTTGGGTTCCATCTACATAAAAAGATGATAACGCTATGATTTCGCTATGATTTGATTCGAAGTGAAATTGGCCGAATAAAAGCTGATTCATCTTCTTTCTACGCTATGGAAGCGGAAAGATGGTGTTTTATTATTTTGGTCTCATTACATACACTTTGGGATTTCTGGGGAAATGTGCATTAAAACCAAAGAACACGACTTTGAAATAAGTGAAATTCAAGATTTTTCTTTCTATGCAGATGGAACCCAAAACAACCTGTTTTACTTTGTTTCGGCTTTGCTATTTGTGGGTGAAAGAACACCGAAAAAGCAATCCAAGCTTATTCGTCCTCTTTGAGATGGAACCAAAACACCTATGCTCGATTTTGGCTCCTAACAAACATTTCACTCTGCGATATTTAGATGAATGTGCATTCTAACCCCAAAAACACCAAGTTGAAATAAGCCCAATCAGAGCGTTATCATCTTCTTTTTATGTAGATGGAACCCAAAATAACCTCTTTTGCTTCCTTTAGGCTTCTGACACTTCGCTTTGCTATTTGTGGGTGAATGAACACCGAAAGAACAATCCAATTTTATTTGTCCTCTATCTATTGAGATGGAACCAAAACACCTATGCTTGTTTTGGGCTGATAACAAACATTTCACTGTGATTTTTGGGTGTATGTGCATTCTAACCCCAAAAACACCAATTTGAAATAAGCCGAATCAGAGCGTTATCATCTTTTTTTTTTATGTAGCTGGAACCCAAAAAACCTTTTTGCTTTGGTTGGGGGTGATTCTTGTGCACCCCCCAAAAACATCATGAGAATTGCAATAAGCCAACTCGATGCTTATTCGTCTTCTTTCTACGCATATGGATGCAAAGAGACCGTCTTTTGTAATTTTGATCTCATTGCATACACTTTGAGATTTCTGGGAAAATGTGCATAAACACCAAAGAAAACGACTTTGAAATAAGCCAAATTCATCATTCTTCTTTCTATGCGGATGGAACCCAAAACAACCTGTTTTCCTTTGTTTAGGCTTTGCTATTTGTGGGTGAATGAACACAGCAAGTGCAATCCCAGCTTATTCGTCCTCTTTCTATTGAGATCGAACCAAAACACCTATGCTTGTTTTGGGCTACTTACAAATATTTCGCTCTGCAATTTTTGGTTGAACGTGCATTTTAACCCCCAAACCACCATTCTGAAATAAGCCCAATGAGAGCGTTATCATCTTTTTATGCAGCTGGAACCCAAAAGACCTTTTTGCTTTGCTTGGTTGTGATTCAGGTTGTCAGGGGCTCAGGAGCAGAGGCACAGGGGAGAGAGGAAATGGAGAGCGAAGGGGAAGAATCTGAGGGCAGCGTAGGGGAGTATGACAGTGGCACGAGAGATTCCATGAGCTTCTCCAGCGAATCAGAAGATTCCCAGAGGGGGGCGCCGAGGGCCAGGGCAAGGGGGGTCCCAGGGGGGATGCACCAGAAGCAAGGGGCCAGCGGGGACTCCCAAAGCAGCAGCGGGAGATCAGGACCAGCTCCCCCACCAGAGCGTAGTGGGGGGGGAAGAGTCCCATGTATCAGGGCCAGCGTCTCCTCCAGCAGGGAGAGAAGATGAGTCAGGGCTGACCACGCCTCTATTGGAGAGTGAGGGAATGGAGGGGAAGTCAGGTCCAGCTAGCCTCCCCGAAGGGGGAAGCAGTGACAGGAGCAGTGTAACGGTCAGGAGAAAGGTTGCCGGCTGGGCGCGCGCGCCAAGTTCGAATGTACAGGTGCGCAGGACAGCAGAAAACCCGGATTGGGAACCAGGTCCTAAAGCCCGCCGGAGGCAGGGGGAAGACTCAGGGGACTCAGCGTCAGAAGAGTCTAGAAAGGGCAAGACCCCAGCGGACAGGCGAACCCAGAGGAGGAAAGACCAAAGGAAGAGGTTGAGCAAGGCTAGAGTCTTAAACTGGTGTCTGGGGGGAGGAGATTCAGACTGAGCTTCAGCGGTCTAGAGTTTGAGACGTAGAGCTGCGCGCCGCGGCTTTGAAATCGAAACTGAACTTCAATAAAGACTTTTGTATATAACAACGAACTGGCGTTGGTCCTTTGTGAGCTGGGACCTCGGGCAGCTCTGACACAGGTGCACCCCCAAAAAACACCATGCGAATTGAAATAAGCCAAATAAAACGTTATTCGTCTTCTTTCTACGCTATGGAAGCGGAAAGATGGTGTTTTATTATTTTGGTCTCATTACATACTGTCAGGGGTTCAGGAGCAGAGGCACAGGGAAGAGAGGAGATGGAGAGCGAGGGGGAGGAATCCGAGGGGAGCGCAGGAGATGAAAGTAGTCCAAGGGATTCCATGAGCCTCTCTAGCGAATCGGAAGATTCACAGAAGGGGGCGCCAGCGGCCAAGGGCAGGGGGTTCCCAAGGGGAACGCTCCAGGAGCAAGGGGGCAGCAGGGACTCCCAGAGCAGTAGTTGGAAATCAGGACCAGCTTCCCCACCAGAGCGAAGTGGGGGGGAAGAGACCCAAGCATCGGGGCCAGTGCATTCCCCACCAGGGAGAGAAGACGAGACAGGGCTGACCACGCCTCCATCGGAGAGTCTGACAACGGGCGGAAGGTCAGATCCGGCCAGTGTCCCGGAAGGGGGAAACAGTGACACAAGCAGTGTGACGGTTAGGAGAAAGGTCACTGGGTTGGCGCGAGAGGCAAGTTCAAATGTACAGGAGCGCGGGACAGCAGAGAATGAGGATTGGGAACCTGGTCCTAAAGCCCGTCGGAGGGAGGGGGAGGAGCTGAGCGACTCAGTGTCGGAAGAGTCCAGAAAGGGCAATGTCCCAGCGGGCAGGAGGACCCAGAGGAGGAGAGAACAGCGCAGAAGGTGGAGCAGGGCTAGGATCATAAACTGGTGCGGAAGGGGTGGTGATTCAGACGGGACTTCGCCGATCTACGGTCTAAGACGTAGGGCTGCACGCTCTGGCGTTGAAATGGAAACTAAACTTCAATACAGACTTTTGTACATTACATCAACCTGGCGTTGGTCCTCTGTGAGCTGGGACCTAGAGGCAGCTCTGACAGTAAGTCCCGTCTCTAAGAAAGAACCTCGCAACGTGAGGGGACGTCGCGAGGGGGCGAAGATTGGTGCTTCGCGAGCTCACGAAGGCAGGATAAGATGAATACCGAACAACAAGTAACAGCCCTGCAAAACGCAGTGGCGCAACTTAATGCGGAAATACTAGCAGTCAGGAAGAGAGAAGACGAATCAGCTGCTGCCTGCAAGGATCTGCAAATCAGGTTGGAAATGTTGACTAAACACGGGGCGCTGGGAACCAGACCAGAGG
The DNA here is from genome assembly GCF_964106915.1 of Podarcis gaigeae. Lineage (NCBI taxonomy): Eukaryota > Metazoa > Chordata > Lepidosauria > Squamata > Lacertidae > Podarcis > Podarcis gaigeae. The sequence goes on along the minus strand of NC_139683.1, from coordinate 91,752,570 downwards.
GGATTGGGCTGGGAAAGAGAGGAGGCAGCCTTGTGTCGCATTTCAATGGGAATTTGCAGCAGTATCCTAACTTCAGAGCAGACGTGGTTTTCGCCCTAGAGTTGCTGGAGAAGGACTTTAGAGATGAGCAGGAGAAAGTAGGCTTCATACTAACGCATCTCCACGGAGACGCTAAAGCATGGCTGCGCAATCTGTGGTGAGATAAAGACCCAGCCTTCCTAGATGCGAAAGCCTTCCTAAAGGCGATGGATGCTTGTTTTTTATCAGCGATAGATGTAGACGTCGCCAGGAAAGAGATACATGGATTGAAACAAGGCAGGGCCACTGTAAGGCAATATCACTCCTGCTTTTTTGCATTGGTCAACACGCTGGGATGGGAAAAGGATTCAGCTGCCGTCAGGGACCTTTTCTAGGAGGGGTTGAACGGGGCTGTGAAAGACGAAATTGCAAGGGGGGAGAGACCCCAGACCACTAAAGACGTGGTTCAGAGGGCGCTAACGATTGGGGTGCGGCTGGAAGAACGCCCTTGGAGCAAAGACGAAGGGCGTTGGGGTGGCACGCCAGAGAGAGCACCTCCCTTCTTTCCCAGGGAAACAGCGCGTGCTCAATCCACGCCTCCGCTGGGAGGGGGAGAGGAGCCGATGGAGATAGGTGGTGCCAAGGCTCAGTCAGCAGCCAGAGCCCTAACACCGGGAGCAGTCAAAACGAAGCCTCCTAGAGGAATCAGGAAGTGTTACATCTGCGACAGTGCTCAGCACATGGCAAAAGAGTGCCCCCAGAGGATCCACAAGCACACTGCAGCCTCAGCGACAGTAATAGGAGCAGTTCAGCAGAAAGAAGCACAGCAGGGAAACGACGAAGTCTGGCTGGAAGTGGAGCCACTGGGGCCCAGCTAGACGAGTAAGTGAAGCAGTCCCCACGAATCTTACAGCCCACAGACCCCCTCCCACCCAAACCAGTGGTGCAGCTCACCGCATCCCTCCAGCTTCCCAATGGGCTCACCATGGAAGTCCCGATCAGAAGGTCAGAGGTTCGAATCCCTGCGATGGGGTGAGCTCCTGTTGCTTGGTCCCTGCTCCTGCCCACCTAGCAGTTTGAAAGCACGTTGTCAGAGCTGCCCCAAGGTCCCAGCTCACAGAGGACCAACGCCAGGTCGTCGTTATGTACAAAAGTCTTTATTAAAGTTCAGTTTCCATTTCAAAGCCGCAGCGCGCAGCTCTACGTCTTAAACCCTAGACCGTCGAAGTCCCGTCTGAATCTCCTCCCCCCTGACACCAGTTTAAGATCCTAGCCCTGCTCCACCTCTTCCGCTGCTCTCTCCTCCTCTGGGTCCTCCTGCCCGCTGTGGTATTCCCCTTTCTGGACTCTTCTGACGCTGAGTCGCCTGACTCCTCCCCCTGCCTCCGGCGGGCTTTAGGACCTGGTTCCCAATCCTCATTCTCTGCTGTCCCGCGCTCCTGTACATTTGAACTTGTCTCTCGCGCCAACCCAGTGACCTTCCTCCTGACCGTTACACTGCTTCTGTCACTGCTTCCCTCTTCCGGGAGGCTCGCTCATAGGCGCCGACTCCATGGGGCCTGAGGGGGCCCGAGCCCCCTCAAAAATTCGTTTGGGGGGGCTCAGCCCCCCCAATAATTTAAGAAAATTATTACCATATTTTTCCGGCATTCTGCCTCAGGGTCTTACTGCCCACCCTGCTCTGTTTCCTTGCTGTGTTTGCTCAAACGGAACAAAGAGCAGGGAAAGCCCCTCCCCTCCAGGCAGAGGGAAAGCAGAGTGTGTCTCTGTGCTCCGTGCAGGAGGGAGAGAGAGAGAGCGAGAGAGAGAGAGAGCGCAAGCTGGCTGACTTGAGTGGGTAGGTGAGGGGAAACTTTTGCTTTCCTTTCCTCCCTCCTCCTGTTATACCCCTCTCCTGCATTCTTAGCCAGCTGCTTCTCTGCACACCCCTCTCCTGCTCCTTGTCCCTTCTGTGTTTTTCCTTCCCTCCCCACTTAAAATGTGGTTAAAAAGCATGGATCCACATGGATCCTCAGGATCTTTGCATTGGGTCAGCCCAAATTCACCATCAGATCACATAGCATGTCCATGGCTACAGCCTGCCCCCCAAAAATCACGCACCCACTGTTGCCTGGGGCTGCAATGGTGCAAAAATGTGGTTAAAAAGCATGGATCCACATGGATCCTCAGGATCTTTGCATTGGGTCAGCCCAAATTCACCATCAGAGCACATAGCATGTCCATGGCTACAGCCTGCCCCCCAAAAATCACGCACCCACTGTTGCCTGGGGCTGCAATGGTGCAAAAATGTGGTTACAAAACATGGATCCACATGGATCCTCAGGATCTTTGCATTGGGTCAGCCCAAATTCACCATCAGATCACATGTCTGTGGCCACAGCATGAAGCACAAAAATGATACATCCACTGTTTCATTCAGAATGTTTTTTTCCCTTGTTTTCCTCCTCTAAAAACGATGTGCGTGTTATGGTCAGGTGCGTGTTATAGAGCGAAAAATACGGTAGTTATATTATGCTTTGTAAAATCACAAAATTATGTTGGTATTTTTTATTTTCCTTGTTTGATGATAGTTACCTTTTAAAATACATTCAGTAATGAGTTAAAACAAATAATTATTACGGTAGTAAAAGAGGCGGCGCGAGTAGTTTTGCTCGGTGCGTGCGACTGGCCCAGCCCCTCTTTCCTTTTCCTCTCTTCTGCTCTCCCGACGGGCGCCTGAGGGAGAGTTACTTAGCGGTTCTGAGGAGCCGCTGTTGTTTCGGCAGGGGAAAAACCGCCGCCCGCGAACCGCCGAGCTCCCTCTCTCTTTCCAGCCTCTCTCTCTCTCTCTCTCTCTCTCGCTATGGCCAAGGAGGAGGAGAAGCCCTTCAGCCAGTCTATGGCCGAGTGGCGGAGGTTCATCTACAACCCCAACAGCGGCGAGTTCCTGGGGCGAACGGCCAAGAGCTGGGGTGAGGAGGGCGAGCGAGCGCGCGCGCGTGGGGAAGGGAGGGGAGGGGGCGGCCGGCACGAGGGGCGGTGGGAGGCGAGGCGCGGCGGGCACTTGCCTTGCCCACCACGCACCTCTCTCCTTCTCGGTCTCTCTCCCTTCCTCAGCTGGCGAGGGGGCCACGAGGCGGGCGGCAGCAGCAGCAACGGGCCGGGAGCGGATCTTATAAAACTTCCCGGGGCAGGACCCCAGTATGGGCCCCCCCAATATTTTTTATAAGTCGGCGCCCCTGGGCTCGCTGGACTTGACCTCCCCTCCCTTGCCTGACTCTCCGATGGAGGCGTGGTAAGCCCTGACTCATCTTCTCTCCCTGGTGGTGAATACGCTGGCCCCGATACCTGGGACTCTTCCCCCCCACTATGCTGTGGTGGGGAAGCTGGTCCTGATTTCCAACTGCTGCTCTGGGAGTCCCCGCTGGCCCCTTGCTCCTGGAGTGTCCCCCTTGGGAACCCCCTTGCCCTGGCCACCGGCGCCCCCTTCTGTGAATCTTCCGATTCGCTGGAGAGGCTCATGGAATCTCTCGGGCCACTGTCATCTTCTCCTATGCTCCCCTCGGATTCTTCCCCTTCGCTCTCCATCTTCTCCCTTCCCTGTGCTTCTGCTCTTGAGCCCCTGACACACGTCAAAGAAGTGCAAGTAGATAAATAGGTACCGCTCCGGTGGGAAGGTAAACGGCATTTCCGTGTGCTGCTCTGGTTCGCCAGAAGCAGCTTAGTCATGCTGGCCACATGACCCAGAAGCTGTATGCCGGCTCCCTCAGCCCATAAAGCGAGAAGTTTTCATAAGTCCCTGATGGACCATCATACATGCTTGGTGGTTCAACTTGCTGGGTCACAAATTTATTTTTATTTATTTCCATTTTGAGAGATGTTGATTACCTGGCCTTCAATCGGTTTGCAGAATAGCTTACAAAGACTCACAATTTACCACATGTAATACAATTGATAGAACAGTGGAACAGTGGCCTTGAGCATCACTTATATTGAATGATGCATCATATCTGTCTGCTGCTAGAAATGTAACAAAGACTCAGCTCTACATGCCATTAACAACATCCAATCCCATTGCTTTTGATGTGACCTAAAGAAGCGACTACATTTGCTATCACAACAAGCAACCCCATTTAAAGTCTAGCTTTTGAGAGCTTGTCAAAATGCCTAAGAGCAACTTCCAAAATGTTATTTAGTTGGTATTATGTGTATTTTAAGAATCTGTTTGTCTAATAAAAATTTTAAATAAAACACGGGTGGGGGTGGGGGTGAAGAGCAGCATCCAAAATCAGCAATTTTTGCTCCATCTGCTTGAGAACAAATGGAAAGGTGCTGCAGTAAATGAAGCCAATTGGTGGATGATAAACTGGAAGGAAGTGCATTAGCACTTCTTTATCATAAAGGCCTGAGCTACTCTACTTGAATGGCAGCCCCTCAGATAACAGGAACATCTGCCAGCTGACCCGGCATGATCTTATCATGTTGCACCTCCCTCTCTGGCTGCATTTCATTGAAAATACAGAGCATAAGAGTTTAGCAAATCATAGTTCCAAAATGAAACAAATGCTGACCTTACTGCACCTGCAATTATTTGAAAAAACAGCTTGAGATCATAAATTGTCCAGGCTTACTCTGAAAGGATTCAGATGATGTGTTCCATGTTGTAACGGGGATTCAGCTATACAGTGGTACCTTGGGTTAAGAACTTAATTCATTCTGGAGGTCCGTTCTTAACCTGAGGTACCACTTTAACTAATGGGGCCTCCTGCTGCTGCTGCCGCGCCGCCGGAGCACAATTTCTGTTCTCATCCTGAAGCAAAGTTCTTAACCAAAGTTCTTAAAGTTCTGGGTTAGCAGAGTTTGTAACCTGAAGTGTCTGTAACCTGAAGTGCCTGTAATTCGAGGTACCACTGTATATGCATTGTATATGCATTATTACATTGTGACACCAGATGGCGCTGTGGAGTTCCGTTTGTTTGGGTATGTTTAATCTGGAAAAGAGGAGACTGAGAGGAGATATGATAGCCATCTTCAAATATCTGAAGGGCTGTCACATGGAAGAGGGAGCATGCTTGTTTTCTCCTGATCTGGTGGGTAGGACACAAACCAATGGTTTCAAGTTACAAGAAAGGAGATGCAAACTAAACATTCAGAAAAACAGAGCTGTTCAGCAGTGGAACAGACTCCCACAAGAAGTGGTGGACTCTCCTTTAAAATAAAAAAATGTAATGTAAATGTAATGTAAATATATATATATATATATATATAATGTTCATAAATGTACCAACCAAGCACGTACATAGATATGTGGACCACATGTCTGGAGCAGCACAGGAAGACTGTCCTGAAACAATTTTGACTCCCAAGCTGACCAAGTGTTTCTCTGCAAGGAGGGAGGGGGTGAGGGAACCTTCCCATTGTCTCAGGAATTGGGAAATCACCATCTCAAAGGAATGGCCAGACTACCAGGAAAGGCAATCAGATAAGGCATTCTCAGATAACCTGACAGACAGGAAAAACAACAACATTCAAATTTCTGTTGTAGACCACCTTTTCTTTGATGTAGGTATGATGTTTGTGGGGGGTGATTTGGGGTTACACCCCTTTTGTGATTTATGTATGATGTATGGAGGGGTGGTCTTGCGCTCCAGGGAAGGCAATTTAAAATGTCTATATAAGGGCAGGCACACCTTTGTTCTGGGTCCTCCTCCTTCTCCTGCATGTGAGAGGAGCATCCTGTTGCAACAGTTCGATAGAGATCAGGCTTACTAGCTGCTTTTCTTCTCAATATGCTCTGGTTGGCCTCTGTTATTTTCTCCTACCAAAGGAGAACCTACAAAGGACTCTATAAGGGCTCTTGTGTCCCCCATAAGGGAACAAAGGCAGGTTTTGTTTATAATAATAATAATAATAATAATAATAATAATAATAATAATAAAATTTTATTTATATCCCGCCCTCCCCAGCCGAAGCCGGGCTCAGGGCGGCTAACAACAATCAACAATCAAACAATCAATCAGATATTCACACATTCTAAAAATATTTCATTATAAAAATCAATTAAAATCAAATTAATGGCAACTAATTAAGCAAGATTCTATGCAGGTTGCCAGAGGAGGGAGTCAGGCTGCGCCCTGACAAAAGGCCTGGTGGAACAACTCTGTCTTGCAGGCCCTGCGGAAGGATGTCAGGTCCTGCGGGGCCCTAGTCTCTTGTGACAGAGCGTTCCACCAGATTGGAGCCGCAGCCGAGAAGGCCCTGGCTCTAGTTGAGGCCAGCCTAACCTCTCTGAGGCCTGGGACCTTGAGGATGTTATTATTTGCAGACCGTAGGTTTCTCTGTGGGGCATACCAGGAGAGGCGGTCCCATAGGTACGAGGGTCCTAGGCCGTATAGGGCTTCCTTTGATGTTTTTAAGCAGAGGTTGGATGGCCATCGGTCATGGATGTTTAGCTGAAATTTTTGCATTGCTGGAGGTTGGTTTAGAGTGACTAATGTTATTTTTGAAACAGCTGTAGTTGTCTTGCAGCTTGCAAAGGTGGCAACAAAAAGCCACCTTTTACATTTACAATGTAAAAACCACATTTACAATGGTTGCTTTCTCATTTTCCACATTTCAGGAAACTGTATATAGAAAGAAAAAGGGAGAAATGTAACTTAATGAGACTCTGATTCCATAATTTAATATCTCCTTGTTCAAAAACCAATTATTTCCCAGCCTAATTTTATTGATGAATTTGCAGCTATTGGTTCCCTCCAAATCATTATTCAACCCCAAACTATTCACCCCTCCTCACCAACATGAGTCAGGGCCACTCCATCTGGCTTTCTTTTTGGATTACTATTCTATTGATTTATTGATTTTATTTATATCCTGCACTTTCCAATGTATCTTTTGTCAGTTTTATAAATGAACATAGTTCTGCCCCATCCTAAACTGGCTCACAAACTGTAATACAAAATATATTTTTATCATCACTTCGCTTCCTACAAATCTGGCCTATAATTCATTTTTAGTATTCTTTAATTAACATATGATGAAAAAACAGCAGAAAGGAGGAGAAAAGAGATGAACAACAGAAGCCAAACCCAATTGACAACAAGAGCAAACAGTTTGTGGTATATTTATTAGTTTAAACTTGGTAAAGGGTGGTCTACTCATTCTTTCATATCTTGCTCAGACTGTTTTCTCACCAAAACCCTTTCCAATATTCCATTTATAAATAGTGATGGGGATTATTTAGACTCAGGCACCACGATAAAGCAAGTAAAAAAAGTTCTCTCTCTCTGATCCTCAGATTATGGAGATGAGTAAGATTCCCTGCCGAGATAGCTTTTCACTGTTTTCAGTAAGAGAAAGATCAAAGAAAAAGTGGCTAATTAACATACCAAAGGAGACAACCCCCACTCCCAGCTTTATCGTTGTTGCAATCCAATAAAAAACAGCCAAGTACAAAAACAGATTATTTGATAATGACACACAGAATTGAAAGCCTTTGAAATATCAGCTTCTGGAAAAAAATATTTTTGGAAGGTGAAAAAATATCCTTAATTATACAGAATAATGCCAAACCATTGGGGAGCAGCTCTTGGTTCCTGAGAGAGCTTGCTTGTAAAACCACTATTGAACAGCAGTGTGGATTGCCTTTATCTTGGTTTTTAAAAAGGAAGCAACAAAAGGCTTCAAATCCCTTCTTGAATAAACACTCAATTCTTTTATATCCAAAAAAATAAACTCAAGGTTCTTTCCTCTCCTTTTTCTCTGGGGGAAAACAATCACATCCTCCTTTCCCACATTAGATTCTGCTTGCAGACTATAAATGAAAGCCCAGAGATAAAGACATCTTGAAGCTCCAGAAAACTTAATGGAAACCTGGAAAACTTTACTGTTCTTTACTAAGGGACCCCTGACCATTAAGCCAGTCACAGATGACTCTGGGGTTGCGGCACTCATCTCGCTTTACTGGCCGAGGGAGCTGGCGTTTGTCTGCAGACTTGCTTACTCTGGCAAAAGGGGAATAAGAACCAGGGACTCCCAGATAACGGTGGTGATTGAGAGGAGACTGGCTACAAAGTTATAAAACTGTTATAAGACTGTTAAACATCTCTCCCTGCCCCCCCCCCACAGAGCGTTGCTATTTTCCCCTGTTGTAGTTGCTGTTTGACTTTTGCTGTGGATAGCTACTGACGGTTAATGATGTATAAATCAGTCTAACAGCGTCTAAAAGTGCCTCTGCTGACTCATGCGATCTGACATTTTCTTGGTCCGACATTTTCCTGGTTTGAGGAATGGAAATGAAATGGACAGAACTGAAAGAGATTGAAAGGGGGAGCGAAAATCGCAGAGAATGAATGATTGGTTCCCAAACAGCGACACCCGCTGGTGAATAAAAATTCACTCCTCCAATAAGACTCCTTTGACAAATTACTGTGATTACTGCAAGGACAGCAACTAGTGAAAATCCCAAAGTGCTGCACCATAACCTGCTGAAAGCGACATGGTTTTATAGACTTTATACCCCATTACTGGAACGCAGGTGGCGTTGTGGGTTAAAGCCTCAGCGCCTAGGACTTGCCGATCGAAAGGTCGGCGGTTCGAATCCCTGCGGCGGGGTGCGCTCCCGCTGCTCGGTCCCAGCGCCTGCCAACCTAGCAGTTCGAAAGCACCTCCGGGTGCAAGTAGATAAATAGGGACCGCTTACCAGCAGGAAGGTAAAGGGCGTTTCCGTGTGCTGCTCTGGCTCGCCAGAGCAGCGATGTCACGCTGGCCACGTGACCCGGAAGTGTCTCCGGACAGCGCTGGCCCCTGGCCTCTTGAGTGAGATGGGCGCACAACCCCAGAGTCTGTCAAGACTGGCCCGTACGGGCAGGGGTACCTTTACCTTTACCTTTTACTGGAATAGCATTTCTGTTACCTCTGGAAGAGTAATATCCAGCAAAATCTTAATAGTACTGCACTGTGCATTATTAAATGAAACTATTCCCCAGCTTTTCCTTTACTGTCTATTTTTTTTTGTATTTTCACCCCCTTTTTTCATTCCATTACAATATATAAACATCATCATTATTATTTTCTCTCTCTTCCCTCTTCTTCCCCCTCCCTTTTTGCTCTTTTTTCCTCTCTCTCCTCCCTCTTTTTCTTCTTAAGTTGGTTTAATCCTATTTCATTATCCTTTCCCTCCCCCATCACCCCTTTTTTGTTTTCTTTTTATTGTTTTTTGCTTGTGTTTTTGTTCTGTTTTCAGTTTGTTTGGTTTGTTTGTTTTCTTTCTTCTTCAGTTGCCGCTGCAGTTGATATTACCATTGGATGTCATTAGTATTGTTGCTAGGTGCCTGATTAATTAATCTGCCAACCTGTTTTACATATGTGTGTGTGTGTGTGTGTGTGTGTGTGTGATCTATTACCCTGAATGAGAAAATGAATGCAAAGATTGGAATTATTTATTATATTTATTTGATTCTATGAATTTGTGATATTGTTGTATTGAAGATAGGCTGTAATTAATTAGATAATTGTTTATAATTAATTTTAGACATATACAGTGAAGTTAATTAGAATTGGTGATATAAAGAACCAGTGAATATATAGGCCGGAATTTAGTAGAATTAATTATCAGATTGGTTTTATTGTTGTGATCGCATTAAAGAAAGGCTACATTTAATTGATATCCAGTCTGCAAGACAGAAAGAAAAAGGACAAATTACTTTGTGAAATAATTGAATTTGATAGTGATGTCAGGTTCTGCGGCAGTTTCAGCTTTAATAATAATAATAATAATAATAATTTAATATTTATACCCCGCCCATCTGACTGGGTTTCCCCAGCCACTCTGGGCAGCTTTCAACCGAATACATAAAACAATACAGCGTCAGACATTCGGTTGTCTTTTAAATGTAAAATAGTTGTTTATTGCCTTGACATCTGCTTCACAAATTGGGATAAATTCTGATATTGATATGGACCAGCCACTAGATATGAGAGAATTAATTTTAAGTTTGAAGACATCCAAGATTTTAAAAATCATGTAAATAAGAATGCAAAAGCAACAGAAGAAAAACCTATTTCAATGGGAGTTAAAATAGATGAAAATATGAAAATAACAGCAGAGTTATCAACTCAGGTCAACAATTTAGTACAAAAAAATTCAGAACTGAGGAAAATAGTGCAGGACCTTAAAGGTAAAAAACAGAATCTAGAAGAAGCTCAAAAAAAATATTACAGAATGGAAACAGAGTTGAAAAGGGAATGCGATAAGATAAAGAAAGAAACAGCAGATTTGAAAGTGCAGCAGGAATCAACTCTGGACTCTATTTTGATGCTGCAAATGCAGAAAAGGGAGAATACCTTAAGATTCAGAGGACTATTGGAGGGCACACAGGAAATAACTGAACAAAAAATCTCAAAAGAGCTAGCAGCATGGTTAGATCTAGAGGAAGCAGAAGTAGCACAAAAAATAGAAAAAGCTTTTAGAGTCAAATCTAATGTAGCAAAAGCAAATAACTGGCTGGCTGATTGTTTAGTCTCTTTTAATTCTATGGATTTCAGAAATAAAATCTTACAAGTTAGTAACAAAAAGAAATTAAAAGCGGAAGGAAATGATATTATCTACCACAAGATTATCCCAAACCAACTGATAAAAAAGAGAGACACCTATAAACCTTTGGCCAAGGCACTAAAGGCAAAGGCAGTGGACTATTGGGAGTATCCTGAAGGCATCTTCTTTTTCTTCAAAGGGAAATGCAGAAAGTGCTTCTCTGCATTAGATGCAGACAAGTTCTGCAGAAAGTACTGGAAAGAGCTTGGAGGAAAAAGGCAATTGATGGGAGAATTAGAGGAAATTGAACAAACAGCTGACAGTTAAGGAGAAAGACCTAAGAAAGGAATTTGCTTAAAAAAATTATTAAAAGTGTATTGAGGCCTTGAATGTACAAACCTTTTTTTAAAAAAAATACCTGTTGACTTTTCTTTGGACTAAAGTATGAATTATAAATTTATTACCTGGAATGTAAATGATTTAAATGAAAAATAAAAAAGGAATAAGGTTGAACATATTCTGGTTAAGCAAAAATATGATCTAATCTGTCTGCAAGAAACCCATGTGGCGGAAAAACATAAAAGAGTATTAAATAATAAAAGATTGGGGCTTGAGTTTATCACATCAAGTAAAGAATAAAAGAGAGGAGTGGTAATTTATGTAAAACCTCAGTTGTAGCCAAAATTGCTTTACAATGATGAAGAAGGTTGAATAGTGATTATAGAAGTTAAATTCAATATTGAAAAAGTGATAGTTACTGGAGTTTATGCACCAAATGAAAGAAAATCTGAATTTTATCAATTTTTGGAAGAAAAAGCTATAGAGTATTTGGGGGGGGGGATATTATTAGGAGATTTTAATGTAGTAGTAAATCTGAATATGGATAGAACAGTAAAGAAGAAAGGAGACAGAATAAACTCCCAACTACATTTTTCCAATTAATAGAACTCCTGAATTTGTACAATGCTTGGAGGTTTAAGAATCCAACAGAGAAAGAATTTACACATTATTTGGAGCCACATAAATTGGTGGGACAAATCGATGCAATTTGGACTACAAAGGAATTATTAAATAATATTATAAAAGGTGAAATCCATCCAAGGACAATCTCAGATCATAATGCGGTTTGGGTTAAGTTTAAAGGAAAAGAAGAAAAGGCTAAAAGGTGTTGTTATAAGAGGCTTCTTCATAAAACAAAAAACATTCCAAAGGAAAATAAAGGAGAAGAAGAAAATGGATATCTGGGAGAAAATTAGAAAAAAGGGAAGGATACAATTCCAAAAACCAGACGATGAATTAATCAAGCAAAGTGTAAAAATACTACAGACACAATTCTCCATGATAATAAATGAAGAGATAGAGTGGAAGATAAAATGGCTGAGACATAGAAATTATGAGTTTGCAAACACACCAGGCAAACTTCTGGTCTGGCAAATCAGTCCTCAGGGAATGTGCAGGCAACCTTGGAACGGACCAAACCTAAGAGGAGGCGTGTAGTGGTGATAGGGGATTCCCTACTGAGGGGAACAGAAGCAGTGATCTGTGGGACCGACAAGATGTCTCGGGAAGTGTGCTGTCTCCCGGGGGCTAAGATCCAAGATGTAACTGAACGACTGCAAGGAATCATAAAACCCACTGACAAATACCCCTTCCTCTTGGTTCATGTGGGAACCAATGACACTGCAAGCAATAGCCTCCAGAAGATCAAAAGAGACTATGAGGCTCTGGGCAGGAAATTGAAGCAATTAAATGCACAAATTGTCATCTCATCTGTCCTCCCAGTTGAACGACGTGGCCTAGGGAGAGAGGGAAAAATAGTGGAAGTGAACAGCTGGCTTCGCAAATGGTGTAAACAGGAACGGTTTGGATTCTTAGATCACGGACTGCAGTTTCTTGAAGATGCACTTCTGGCAAGCGATGGGCTGCACCTCACAACGGTTGGGAGGAATGTTTTTGCCAAAAATCTCAGAAACCTAATCAGGAGGACTTTAAACTGACTAATGTGGGGGAAGGAGACAGTACTCCTGAAGGTAGGAGTCTATCAATTGATGAAGATGATCATCCAAATGTCATAGACCAAATGGAGCAAACAGCACGCAGACCTAGTGGTGGCAGGAAAAAATCCTTAAATAAGAGACACAGGGGAATGATTAATGGACTTCAATGTCTGTACACTAATGCGCAAAGCATGGGAAATAAACAAGATGAGCTTGAGCTCTTGGTACAGCAAACTAAATATGACATAATAGGCATCAGTGAAACCTGGTGGGATAAGTCCCACGATTGGAATGTAATAATGGAGGGATACAATCTATTTCAGAGAAACAGACCAGACAAGAAAGGAGGAGGAGTGGCGTTATACGTCAGGGATGTGTATACCTGTGAAGAGATCCAAGATTTAGAACCTCAAAGCCAAAGTGAGAGCATTTGGGTCAAAATTAAGGGAGAGAAGAATAACAGTGACCTCATTGTGGGAGTTTACTATAGAACCACAAGCCAAACGGAGGACATAGATGATGCCTTCCTGGAACAGATGGCCAAGCATGCAAAAGGAAGGGAGATATTGGGATGGGGGACTTCAATTACCCGGATATTTGTTGGATGTCAAACTCAGCCAAGAGCATAAGGTCAAACAGATTCCTCACTGGCCTTGCAGACAACTTCGTTGTCCAGAAAGTGGGAGAAGCAACAAGAGGAACAGCCATTTTAGATCTGGTCCTAACCAATGTTGATGACCTGGTTAGTGGGGTAGAAGTGGAAGGATCATTAGGCGCGAGTGATCATGCTCTTCTGAAGTTTGCTATACAACGGAAAGGAGCAGTCAAGCATACTAGGACTCAATTTCTTGACTTTAAGAAAGCCGACTTCATAAAACTTAGGGAAGTGCTGGGTGAGATCCCATGGACAGTAATACTAAAAGGAAAGGGAGTTCATGATGGCTGGGAGTTTGTTAAGAGGGAGATAGTAAAAGCACAACTTCAGGCAATACCAATGAGACGGAAACATGGAAGGTGCCTAAAGAAGCCAGGGTGGCTATCTAAAGAACTTTTAACTGAGTTAAGATTAAAAAAGGATGTGTACAAAAAATGGAAAAGGGGGGAAACCACCAAAGAGGAATTCAAACAAATAGCCAGCACGTGTAGACACAAAGTCAGAAAAGCTAAAGCACAGAATGAACTCAGGCTTGCTACAAAAAAGCAACAAAAAAGGCTTTTATGGGTATGTCCGTAGCAAACGAAACAGTGGGGTCACTCAGAGGAGACAAACAGGGGACACAGAAAGGGCTGAACTCCTCAATGCCTTCTTTGCCTCAGTCTTCTCCGTTAAAGAAAACAATGCCCGACCTGAAGAATTTGGAGCAAATGATTCAGCAGAGGAAACGCAGCCCAGAATAACTAAGGAGATAGTACAAGAATACTTGGCTAGTCTAGATGTATTCAAGTCTCCAGGGCCAGATGAACTGCATCCAAGAGTATTAAAAGAACTGGCAGATGTGATCTCAGAACCACTGGCAGTCATCTTTGAGAATTCCTGGAGAACAGGCGAAGTCGCGGCAGACTGGAGGAGGGCAAATGTTGTCCCTATTTTCAAAAAGGGGAAAAGAGAGGACCCAAATAATTACCGCCCAGTCAGTCTGACATCAATACCAGGGAAGATTCTGGAGCAGATCATCAAGCAAACAGTCTGTGAGCACCTAGAAAGGAATGCTGTGAACACCAATAGGCAGCATGGATTTCTGAAAAATAAGTCATTTCAGACTAACCTGATCTCATTTTTTGACAGAATTGCAAGCCTGGTAGATGAAGGGAATGCAGTGGATGTAGCCTACCTTGATTTCAGCAAGGCATTTGACAAGGTGCCCCATGTAAAGAAGCTGGTAAAATGCGGTATTGACTATGCTACCACTCAGTGGATTTGTAACTGGCTGACTGACCGAACCCAAAGGGTGCTCATCAATGGTTCCTCTTCATCCTGGAGAAGAGTGACTAGTGGGGTGCCACAGGGTTCTGTTTTGGGCCCGGTCTTATTCAACATCTTTATCAACAACTTGGATGATGGACTCAAGGGCATCCTGATCAAATTTGCAGATGACACCAAACTGGGAGGGGTGGCTAACACCCCAGAGGACAGGATCACACTTCAAAACGACCTTGACAGATTGGAGAACTGGGCCAAAACAAACAAGATGAATTTTAACAGGGAGAAATGTAAAATATTGCACTTGGGCAAAAAAAATGATAGGCACAAATACAAGATGGGTGAGACCTGGCTTGAGAGCAGTACATGTGAAAAGGATCTAGGCGTCTTGGTTGGCCACAAACTTGATATGAGCCAAAAGTGTGACGCGGCAGCTAAAAAAGCCAATGCAATTCTGGGCTGCATCAATAGGAGTATAGCATCTAGATCAAGGGAAGTAATAGTGCCCCTGTATTCTGCTCTGGTCAGACCTCACCTGGAGTACTGTGTCCAGTTCTGGGCACCACAGTTCAAGAAGGACACTGACAAACTGGAACGTGTCCAGAGGAGGGCAACCAAAATGGTCAAAGGCCTGGAAACGATGCCTTATGAGGAACGGCTAAGGGAGCTGGGCATGTTTAGCCTGGAGAAGAGGAGGTTAAGGGGTGATATGATAGCCATGTTCAAATATATAAAAGGATGTCACATAGAGGAGGGAGAAAGGTTGTTTTCTGCTGCTCCAGAGAAGCGGACATGGAGCAATGGATCCAAGCTACAAGAAAGAAGATTCCACCTAAACATTAGGAAGAACTTCCTGACAGTAAGAGCTGTTCGACAGTGGAATTTGCTGCCAAGGAGTGTGGTGGAGTCTCCTTCTTTGGAGGTCTTTAAGCAGAGGCTTGACAACCATATGTCAGGAGTGCTCTGATGGTGTTTCCTGCTTGGCAGGGGGTTGGACTCGATGGCCCTTGTGGTCTCTTCCAACTCTATGATTCTATGAAATAAAGAAGAAATATGATGATAGAATTATCAATAAAATTAAAGTTGAAGATAAATGGATTCAAGAACCAAAGGAAATCAGTAAAAATTTTACGTGATTTTTTTGGAAATTTATATAAAGAAGGTCCAGAGAATCTAGAAAAAATAGTTGAATATTTGGGCAAAAATAAACTACCAATAATTCCCAAGGAAAAAACTGAAATTTTGAATTTGTCAATAACAGCAATGGAGGTGCAACAAGCTATACAAAGATCAAACCTAGGACAGACAGTGGGCCCAGATGGTCTTCCGGCTATTTACCATAAAGAGTTAGAGCCATCATTATTTCTTCCCATGAAAGATCTAATGAATAATATTTTGATAAATGGAAAGCTACCGAAAACCTGGAGGGACAGTTTCATTACTCCACAAACAGGGAACGGATGCCTCAAACATGGCCAATTATAGTACCCTTTGCACTGTTAAACAACAAGATATTCACGGACATTCTTGCAAAAAGACTAAAGACAGCGCTGAAAGAGATAATTCATAAAGATCAAACTGGATTTCTTCCTGGACGATATATGCAATCGAATATTAGATGTGTGATTAATGTTTTAGAATATCTGGATCTTAAAATTGATAAATCAGCAGGTATTATGTTGGTGGACGCCGAAAAGGCTTTTGACAATGTATCCTGGACGTTTATGAAAAAATTAATGGAAGAAATCGGACTTGGATAAAATACTTGCAAAGGAATAAACAAATTCAGAACAATATGCAAAACTCATCATCAACGGAAGAATTACAAAGGAGTGCAAAGTAAATAAGGGAACCAGACAGAGCTACCCACTGTCACCACTGATATTTATTTTGGTGATGGCAATCTTGAACAATCGGATAAGAAAGGACCAGCTTGTTAAAGGCATCACTCTGGGAAACAAAACGTAAAAGATTAAAGCTTTTGCTGATGATCTACTTGTTATGACTCAAAATCCTAAAGAAAGTTGGGAAAGAGTGCTGGAGCTGATTAAAGATTTTGGAGAAGTGGCAGGCTTTAAGCTGAATATAACAAAAACAAAACTGCTTGTTTAAAATGTAACTACGAAGGAAAAGGATGATTTAGAAAAAAATATCGGGCCTGAAAATCTCTCAAAAAGTGAAATATCTGGGTATTCGGATCACCCCTAAGAATATAAATTTATTTCAGGACAACTATACAAAAACTTGGTTAGAGATTAGAAAAAAACTTGAAACCTGGAGTAAACTAAAATTAACATTTCTGGGAAGAATTTCCATTATAAAGATGATTGTGCTTCCAAAATTAATCTTTTTATTTTAAATGATTTCAATACTGGGTGAAGTGGGCTGACTTAAGATATGGCAAAGAGAAATTTCCAAATTCTTGTGGGAAGGGAAGAAGCCCAGAATTAAACACCTGATCTTAATAGATATAAATGAGAAAGGAGGCTTTTTATTTCCCGACCTGAAACTCTACTACGAGGCAGCCTGCTTCACCTGGCTAAAAGACTGGTGCACATTGCAGGACCCGGACCTCCTGGATTTGGAAGGTTTTGACAACCGATGGGGATGGTATGCTTACCTGATATATGGAAAAGCCAAAATTCAGGAAAGTTGGCCAACATATAAAACACTTCTAAAAGACGAAGATAACCAACTAAAATTAAAAAGCTTAGAGGAAATAAGAGAATACATCTCAGACTGGTTCCAATACCAACAGATATTTGAAAAATTTAAATCTGATAAACAAAAGGGGTTCTCAACAGAAACTTCCCGATTTGAATCTGATCTTGTAAATTCTAAAAGAAAAACTCTTTCCAAAACTTACCAACACCTCCTTGACTGGAAAGTCAAGGAGGAGGAGGTAACAGCGGCCATGGTGAGGTGGTCACAAGATTTTGGCCATTCAATAATTATGCCCCAATGGGAAAATCTGTGGAAGAACAATTGGAAATTCAAAAATTGTTATACTATTAGAGAGAACTTTCTAAAAATGCAACACCGATGGTACTTAACACCTGGAAACTTTCAAAAATGTATAAAAATGTGCCAAGTAATTGCTGGAGATGCGGCGATAATTCAGGAACTTTCTACCACATGTGGTGGTTATGTAAGAAAATACAGATATTCTGGGAGAGTATTCACTCAGAACTGCCAAAAATTCTAAGGATCTCTTTTATTAAAAAACAACAACAGAGGACTATCTCCTGGGAGTTACAAATTTTGATATTCCGCAAAAAAATGAAGGGTATCTTTTTATATGCTACGGCGGCAGCAAGAGTTCTCATCGTGGCAAAATGGAAGAGTATTGAAATTCCCTCTATACATGAATGGATTCAAAAGCTGACAGAATATACTGAATTAGATGGTGTACAAGAAAAAATAAAGAATAAATCAAAACAGGAATTTGTTTCAAAATGGGAGGTTTTCAAAGAATATTTGAACTATAATTACAGTAGTTTAAACTATGTTGCAGCATTCAAGGAACTTCAGTAATAGTTGCAAGTTAGACATAAGAGTTAAGGTATATTATGAAAAAGTTAAATTATGATAAAAAGTGTGTATTGGCAATAAGTAATATGAAATTGAAATAAGGAATAGACGGGAGGTCGGGTCTAAGACCAACTTATGTTTTATTGTTTGTTAAGAAAATTTGTGTTTATTATTCTTGTGTGTAATTCTGTATCTGTGTTTTCTTTTTTTCCTCTTTTTTGCTGTATCATTTTTTTTTTTTAAAGACAGCTTCCGGGTCATGTGGCAGCAAGACTAAGTCACTTCTGGCGAACCAGAGCAGTGCACGGAAACACCATTTACCTTCCCGCCGGAGCGGTACCTGTTTATCTACTTGCACTTTGACGTGCTTTCAAACTGCTAGGTTGGCAGGAGCAGGGATCAAGCAACAGGAGCTCACCCTGTGTGGGGATTCGAACTGCCAGCCTTCTGATCAGCAAGCCCTAGGCTCAATGGTTTAGACCACAGCGCCACCTGCGTCCTGAATTTGTTCTTCAGTAGCTGAGATCAAAACAAAGCCTGACAGCATCAAGTGGCACAAGTTTCTTCTCTGGAATCAGGCAAGAAAGTAAAAGGGAGAAATATAACTTAATGAGACTCTGATTCCATAATTTTACACCTCATTGTTCAAAAACAAATTATTTCCCAGCCTTATTTGTAGCTACTTGTAGCTATTTGTAGCTACTGATTCCCTCAAAATCATTTAACCCAAAATCATTCCTCCTCCCCACTGACATGAGTCAGGGCCCCTCCCTCTGGCTTTCTTTTTTGATTACTATTCTATTGATTGATTGATTAGTTTTATTTATATCCTGCACACTCCAATGTATCTTTTGTCAGTTTTATAAATGTACATAGTTCTATCCCCATCCTAAACTGGATCACAATCAAATTCTGTAATACAAAATACATTTTTATCATCACTTTGTTTCCTACAAATTGTAACAGTGGAGACAAAACTGACATTGTGGATAGAAGATATCAATAGTCTTATACCGCATGGATTTGTCTGATCTTTTAAAACCAATCACATTGAGGGCCATCACTAACTCTTGTGGGAGCAGATTCCTTGGTTTAACTATGCATGCAGTACTTTTGTCTGTCCTGAAACTTCCAATGTTTGCTTCTCTATGCAGCAGCTTCTCTTTCCAATCTCCAGGACACTCTATACAAGATCTCAAAGTAGCTGTTTTACTACAAAGGAATTTCAGAAATAGACTGGAAAGAGAAGCTGCTGAATTGCAACTTATTACCAAACTTAAAGCCATGGAGAGACCTGGTCTGAACAAAGACATTGGATTCTTATCTCATTATACATGACAAAGCCATTTTTCACCTTCTCACCCCTTGCTTTTTCCTGTAAGACCTATTGCAGTTGTTAAGAGTCGTCAACAGGCTCATCACAGCTATCTGCCAATCAGCCATTCCCACCACCCTTCTGAGTAATACCCCTCCCCACCTCCTCACTATATAGAAGGGTCTGGTAACTTCTGTTTCAGTGTATCTGAAGAAGTGTGCATGCACACGAAAGCTCATACCAAGAACTAACCTAGTTGGTCTTTAAGCTGCTTCTGGAAGGATTTTTTTTTGTTTTGACAATGAAGAGTGTTAGAGAAGGGTAGTACCTTTGGTGAGGGACGTGTCATGCTCCTTTAGGGGTAGTTTCTCCATCTTTGGTCCCCACCCTGCAAACAGCTCTCACTTGTGGTTCCTAGAAGCTGTCAGCATGCGACGGTGGCCACACCCTGGGAACACCCTGGCTGGATAAACCAGGTGAAGGTAGCCAATGGGTCTCAAACCCTCAGTGAGTTAGGGACTAGGGGAAGTCAAAGACAGAGTCCAGCAGATTGAACGGACGAGACCAATAGTTGGTCTAATGGTCAATAAAGCAGTTTCTGCATGTGTTGTAGAGGGTAGCACTGGTGGAGGAAAGGGGGACGGGGGAGCACCCGGCACCATCGGGGAGGGGGTACCATTGTGGCTGCCCCTCGGGTACGCGCTGTGCACCCCTCCACCACGCCAGGCGCCACACCTTCACAGGAGGCACGCCACGTCCCTGTGAGCAGCATGCCACACCTCCGGGATGCGTGCCATGCCCCTGGGACACGCACCATGCCCCCGGGACATGTGCCAGCCATGCCCCCGGTGTCAGAGCATGCAGCTTCTCCACTGTAGGGAAGTGAGGGGCAAATGGGGCTTGTCAACTTGGGAAGGTTCTAGATTCAGGTAGCTAGTTGGTCTGACGCAGTCAAAATATATATTAAAAAATTAAAAATTAAAAAATTGTCCAGTAGCACCTTAGAGACCAACTAAGTTTGTTCTAGGCAAGATTGCCCCTCTAGGAGACAGAAAACTCTGATCCTAAACCTCTGATGCAGGACATCTTCAGGAGAAGGAAAGGGCAAATCCTGAGTGGAGTCCCTAAGATGGTTGGATGGTGTCTTCTGTGCCTCCTTCCAGCAACTCCTACAGCCAAGCTGGTACCAAATGTACTGCTCTGCTTTCCTTTGGACCACATCAGCAAGGGCAGCTCAGGATCTCTTGCTTGCCTCCCACAATGCTTGCACCCCAGGGAGGTCATTTGGGTGCTGCTAATGCAGCAGTTTGACTTTAGTCCCTGAGGCACATTCCTTTGTCTCTTGAGGCAGATGCCAAAAACAAGTATGTGACATAACGAAAAAAAATCACATTTGTTTGATCCTAAGAGACTGTATCAGCAGGATAAGTGTGGGAGTGTGTGGAATAAGAGGAGCCCTTCCTCTTCACATTCTCATTCTCCTGGTGTCTTCCATTTGCTTGGATTCAGCTCAAAAACAATATCAACACTAAGCACCTTCTGCAGAGCTGTAGCTATGAGGAGGCTAGTCAGGTTTTTGCCCCAGGTGAAGCCTCCAGAGGGGCCCTATTGAGATTCCTAGCCTGTGTCTGTGTATGCAAATGTGCATGTGAAGGCTGCCAAACTGGGTCTTTGACCCAGGTGAAACAAAGCCTAGTTTCACTTCTGACAGCTTGTGGGGCCCCCAAATTTGGCAGAGCCCACTGCTGCTGATGCCAGAACTCTGAGCCTCCAGCTTAAATTTCCCACAATGCTTCTAGTGTTACATGTACCTAGGGCATGGTGACACCCGAAGTTATATTGGATGCAGTGGAATATGTCAGAGCCAGTCATGCTCAAACCCACAGCGGCCAACTTTGAGGGGAGTTTTACTCCTTGGGATAATAGTTATATTACTCCAGAAGAATAGCTGTGTTCATTGAATGCCAGCTGTATTGCATTATTTTAAACTTTGCTTATTAAGATTTGTTTTCAGTGAAATTCTAATGTTTTAGATTCCGATCTGAAAATATACAGTCTCAGGAACTCTTTACAATATTATTGAACTATGTATACATTACCATCTTGAAAGGGGCGTATTCTCGCATCCCATCCTCCAGATTGCTCTATGTAGCTAACATGGTGCCTACAAATGTTTTAGACTTACTACAACCTGCAGCAGCCCCAGCCAGTGTAGACAGTGCTGATGGAAGTTGTATTTCACAACATCCAGTGGGCACCATCTTAGCTTCCCCTGCTGTGAAGGCTCTTTCCTCAACAACCGACTCTGGAGTTGCGGAGCTCATCTCGCTTTATTAGCCGAGGGAGCCGGCGTACAGCTTCCGGGTCATGTGGCCAACATGACTGAGCCACTTCTGGTGAACCAGAGTAGCGCACGGAAACGCCGTTTACCTTCCCGCCGGAGCAGTACCTATTTATCTACTTGCACTTTGATGTGCTTTCGAACTGCTAGGTTGGCAGGAGCAGGGACCGAGCAACGGGAGCTCACCCCGTCACGGGGATTCGAACCGCCGACCTTCCAATCAGCAAGCCCTAGGCTCTGGTTTAACCCACAGCACCACCTGCATCCCTAAGAGGAAGCTAGGCCTTCCCTAACTCCTCACTGTGGCAGATATCTGGCGTGACAAGAAGCATCTCCATTACAGTGAGAGATACTGTCCCTTCTCCAGTTTGCAAAGAGCATACCTAGGAATGGACACCTGGTCTCTTCCCTGCTCTCCACCCATGAATAGGACAAGAAAAACACATGTAAAAGACATAGTAAGCAAACATTTGTATACACTCTGTCAGTAAACATAAATGGAATGTACCAGGCACACATACAGCTGCCAGCTGAGGCATTTCCATATTCTATATACAATCGTGTGCTGATGTGTATTTTAAAAAATGCTGTTAAATACTTTAATATGCTGCTGATGTTAAAAATGAAGCCCCCACTAGAAGACAAGGAATGTACTGAAGAAAACACCATGCTGTGAGTAGTAATCATTCAGACTATTCTGCTTATCCCTCAATAAAACATAACTGACTGAAAATTATTAGCATAAAAACCACAGGAAATGTCTTATGAAAGTACTTTGCACATTTAACATCATCATCTCTGCATACATTACAATATTTTAACAGAAAATGCCTGCTAACTAGTTAGGAGGGGAAATGCAAATGGAAGAAAACATCTGTTTTGATGATAGGCAATTCACTCTGTCAAAAGTGCTTGTTTGCTCCATGATGTCAGTTTGCATGAAGGAAATTGCAATCTGCCCTTCGAAGATTGGCTAGCTTCCAAAAGGGAGCTTTATGAATGTGGCGAATGAAGTTGTACGCTTATCGCACCTCTTTGATTTACATATGACATTTGCTTCATTTACAAGCAACAAAGTGTTTTTCCAGCAGTAACAGCCAGTTCTGAAAAGCCAGAATTCATCTGCATGAGGCAGACTACTCCAGGTTATTTCCCCATGACAGTAATTTTACCCAGGGGAATGCCTCCATTCTGCATGAACAAACAGTGTCTGCATTTCAAGATTAGCTGCACCTTTTACTCAGAATGTGGGCTGGCCCATTTTATATTCTTTCTGAGTACACAGCAAGCAGAGAAATACACAGTGCTTGTGCAAACAAAAGGACTACAACCTTTCTTTCAACAAGAAAGAAGAGAGCACAAACCAGACAATAAGGCAGTCTCTGTACATGGTTTTCAAATGCAACCTAATCATTAAACCCAGAGCAAACATTACTTAATATTGTATCATTCAAAAATGTTTTCTTCTTCTTCTAAAAGCTCCCCTCATTGCAAGAACCTCTGGCTTCTACTGCTTCAGAGTACACAGAGTCACGTGACTGAATGTCCCACCATACATTTTTGTGTTAGTTTTCCATGTGGAGGGTTGGTTTGTTATTAATTTTGCATGGAGGAACAATCAGATCCAACTATGCAGTGCTAGATAAAGAGGTGCCGGAACTCACTATGAATGCCTCCCTCTTTCTCTTAGAATGGCAATGGCACCCACATGAGAGGTGCTGGAATTCACCTGAAAGGTGCCAGAACTGAGCTCTGGTGAGTTCCCCCAGAAAAAAACCCTTCAACTACCATATTTGCTCAAATTTAATGTGCCAAACACGCTTTTCCAACAACACAAGAGACGACTCTTCATGTGGACATCACCAGATGGGCAGCATTGAAATCAGATTGATTACATTCTCTGCAGCCAGAGATGGAGAAGCTCAATACAGTCAGCAAATACAAGACCTGGAGCTGACTGTGGCTCAGATCATCAGCTTCTTATAGCAAAATTCAAGCTTAAACTGAAGAAAGTAAGAAAAACCACTGGGCCGGTAAGATACAATCTAAATCAAATCCCTTATGAATACACAGTGGAAGTGAGGAACACGTTTAAGGATTTAGATTTGCTGGATACAGTGCCTGAAGAACTATGGATGGAGGCTCGCAACATTATACAGGAGGCAGCAACAAAAACCATCCCAATGAAAAGGAAATGCAAGAAAGCAAAGTGGCTGTCCAATGAAGCCTTACAAATAGCGGAGGAGAGAAGGCAAGCAAAATGCGAGGGAGATAGAGAAAGATACAGGAAATTGAATGCAGATTTCCAAAAAATAGCAGGGAGAGATAAGAAGGCCTTCTTAAACGAGCAATGCAAAGAAATAGAGGAAAACAACAGAATGGGAAGAACCAGAGATCTGTTCAAGAAAATTGGAGATATGAAATGAACATTTCAAGGGCTGAACTCCTCAATGCCTTCTTTGCCTCAGTCTTCTCCGATAAAGAAAACAATGCCCGACCTGAAGAATTTGGAGCAAATGATTCAGCAGAGGAAACACAGCCCAGAATAACTAAGGAGATAGTACAAGAATACTTGGCTAATCTAGATGTATTCAAGTCTCCAGGGCCAGATGAACTGCATCCAAGAGTATTAAAAGAACTGGCAGATGTGATCTCAGAACCACTGGCAGTCATCTTTGAGAATTCCTGGAGAACAGGCGAAGTCGCGACAGACTGGAGGAGGGCAAATGTTGTCCCTATTTTCAAAAAGGGGAAAAGAGAGGACCCAAATAATTACCGCCCAGTCAGTCTGACATCAATACCAGGGAAGATTCTGGAGCAGATCATCAAGCAAACAGTCTGTGAGCACCTAGAAAGGAATGCTGTGAACACCAATAGGCAGCATGGATTTCTGAAAAATAAGTCATTTCAGACTAACCTGATCTCATTTTTTGACAGAATTGCAAGCCTGGTAGATGAAGGGAATGCAGTGGATGTAGCCTACCTTGATTTCAGCAAGGCATTTGACAAGGTGCCCCATGTAAAGAAGCTGGTAAAATGTGGTATTGACTATGCTACCACTCAGTGGATTTGTAACTGGCTGACTGACCGAACCCAAAGGGTGCTCATCAATGGTTCCTCTTCATCCTGGAGAAGAGTGACTAGTGGGGTGCCACAGGGTTCTGTCTTATTCAACATCTTTATCAATGACTTGGATGATGGACTCAAGGGCATCCTGATCAAATTTGCAGATGACACCAAACTGGGAGGGGTGGCTAACACCCCAGAGGACAGGATCACACTTCAAAACGACCTTGACAGATTAGAGAACTGGGCCAAAACAAACAAGATGAATTTTAACAGGGAGAAATGTAAAGTATTGCACTTGGGCAAAAAAAAATAAGAGGCACAAATACAAGATGGGTGAGACCTGGCTTGAGAGCAGTACATGTGAAAAGGATCTAGGCGTCTTGGTTGACCACAAACTTGACATGAGCCAACAGTGTGACACGGCAGCTAAAAAAGCCAATGCAATTCTGGGCTGCATCAATAGGAATATAGCATCTAGATCAAGGGAAGTAATAGTGCCCCTGTATTCTGCTCTGGTCAGACCTCACCTGGAGTACTGTGTCCAGTTCTGGGCACCACAGTTCAAGAAGGACACTGACAAACTGGAACGTGTCCAGAGGAGGGCAACCAAAATGGTCAAAGGCCTGGAAACGATGCCTTATGAGGAACGGCTAAGGGAGCTGGGCATGTTTAGCCTGGAGAAGAGGAGGTTAAGGGGTGATATGATAGCCATGTTCAAATATATAAAAGGATGTCACATAGAGGAGGGAGAAAGGTTGTTTTCTGCTGCTCCAGAGAAGCGGACATGGAGCAATGGATCCAAACTACTAGAAAGAAGATTCCACCTAAACAT
The DNA here is from genome assembly GCF_964106915.1 of Podarcis gaigeae. NCBI lineage: Eukaryota > Metazoa > Chordata > Lepidosauria > Squamata > Lacertidae > Podarcis > Podarcis gaigeae. The sequence goes on along the minus strand of NC_139683.1, from coordinate 91,727,033 downwards.
TAGGAAGAACTTCCTGACAGTAAGAGCTGTTCGACAGTGGAATTTGCTGCCAAGGAGTGTGGTGGAGTCTCCTTCTTTGGAGGTCTTTAAGCAGAGGCTTGACAACCATATGTCAGGAGTGCTCTGATGGTGTTTCCTGCTTGGCAGGGGGTTGGACTCGATGGCCCTTGTGGTCTCTTCCAACTCTATGATTCTATGATTCTATGATTTCGTTCAGAGATTACCACAATAAAGGACAAAAGTGGTAAGGACCTAACAGAAGCAGAAGACATCAAGAAGAGGTGGCAAGAATACACAGAGGAATTATACCAGAAAGATATGGATGTCTCGTACTCCCCAGGTAGTGTGGTTGCTGACCTTGAGCCAGACATCCTGGAGAGTGAAGTCAAATGGGCCTTAGAAAGCACTGCAAATAACAAGGCCAGTGGAAGTGATGGTATTCCAGCTGAACTATTTAAAATTTTAAAAGATGATGCTGTTAAGGTGCTACACTCAATATTCCAGCAAGTTTGGAAAACTCAGCAGTGGCCAGAGGATTGGAGAAGATCAGTCTACATCCCAATCCCAAAGAAGGGCAGTGCTAAAGAATGCTCCAACTACTGCACAATTGCACTCATTTCATACGCTAGCAAGGTTATGCTTAAGATTCTACAAGGAAGGCTCAAGCGATATGTGGACCGAGAGCTTCCAGAAGTGCAAGCTGGATTTAGAAGAGGCAGAGGAACCAGAGATCAAATTGCAAACATGCGCTGGATTATGGAGAAAGCTAGAGAGTTCCAGAAAGACATCTACATCTGCTTCATTGACTATGCAAAAGCCTTTGACTGTGTCAACCACAGCAAACTATGGCAAGTTCTTAAAGAAATGGGAGTGCCTGATCACCTCATCTGTCTCCTAAGAAATCTCTATGTGGGACAAGAGGCTACAGTTAGAACTGAATATGGAACAACTAATTGGTTCAAAATTGGGAAAGGAGTACGACAAGGCTGTATTTCGTCTCCCTGCTTATTTAACTTATATGCAGAATTCATCATGCGAAAGGCTGGGATGGATGAATCCCTAGCCGGAATTAAGATTGCTGGAAGAAATATCAACAACCTCAGATATGCAGATGACACAACCTTGATGGCAGAAAGTGAGGAGGAATGAAAGAACCTTTTATTGAGGGTGAAAGAGGAGAGCGCAAAATATGGTCTGAAGCTCAACATCAAAATAACGAAGATCATGGCCACTGGTCCCATCACCTCCTGGCAAATAGAAGGAGAAGAAATGGAGGCGAGAGATTTTACTTTCTTGGGCTCCATGATCGTTGCAGATGGTGACAGCAGCCACAAAATTAAGAGACGCCCGCTTCTTGGGAGGAAAGCAATGACAAACCTAGACAGCATCTTAAAAAGTAGAGACATCACCTTGCCCACAAAGGTCCATATAGTAAAAGCTATTGTCAGGACTGCTGCTAGGTCCCAGCTCACAGAGGACCAACGCCCAGTGGATGTTATATACAAAAGTCTTTATTAAAGTTTAGTTTCCATTTCCAAGCTCTGGGCGCGCAGACCCACGTCTCGACGCTAGACCGGCTAAGTCCCCTCTGACTCACTGCTCCACCCACACCAGTTTAAGATTCTAGCCCGGCTCCACCTCTTACGCTGTTCTTTCCTTCGCTGGGTCCTTCTGCCCTCTGGGGTTCCCTCCTTCCTGGACTCCTCTGACGCTGAGCCTCCTGAGTCTTGCCCCTCCCTCCGGCGGGCTTTAGGACCCGGCTCCCTTCCCGGGCTCCCCGCTGTGCCGCGCTCCTGTACATTTGAACTTGGCGCGCGCGCCCAGCCGGTGACTTTCCTTCTGACCGTTTCCCCGCTTCCTGATGTGGGCGTTGCCAAACCTGACTCCTCTCCTCCCTCTGGTGGTGAGGACACTGGTCCCGACTCCTGGGACTCCCCCTCCCCACTGCGCTCTGGTGGAGACGCTGGTCCTGATCTCCAACTGCTGCTCAGGGACTCCCCGCTGGCCCCTTCCTCCTGGGGCTTCCCCCCTGGAGCCCCCCTCGCTCTGGCCACCGGCGCTCCCTTCTGTGAGTCCTCCGATTCGCTAGAGAGGCTTGTGGAATAACTCTGGCCACTGTCACTGCCTGCGCCCCCCTCGTACTCCTCCTCCTCACTCTTCATTTGCTCCCCCTCCTGTGTCTCTCCTTCTGAACCCCTGACATCCATCCCCCCCTCGAAGCCCCCCTTCCCCCCTCCCCCTCTTCAGGTGCGGGTTCCGGGTGCTCTAGAGTTGTCGGGGTGAGTTCAGGATACAGTTCGTCCCCCGAGGCGTGCAGCCATCGTGATAAGTCCGGAAAGTCCTCCATGGGCTCGTCGACTGCGATTCCCTCCGCTTCCATCTCCTGGGCGGTGTGTTCGAAATCTGAGGCCGCCCCCAAATCACTCACAACCCCTTCTCCCCCTGTCGCCTGAGGTGACGCCACTTCCCAGGGTCCCTCCGGCATGTCTCTGCGCCATCCCACTTCGGGTTGGTCCTCCCACCAATAAGATCCCCCCGTGCCAAAACCTGAGAGCGAGCCCTCTGGGGAGCTGCCTCCCGGAGCCGAGTCCTCCGCTGACGAGAAACCCCGGAAAGTGCTGGCCGAGAGTGTGGGTGTGAACAGACAATCATCGAAAAAGCCCGTCGGCATAGGCTTGTGCGGGAAAAGTGTATGGAATTCTTCCTTGAGCAACTGCTCCTCCAATGCGTAATCCGGCACCCACCTGTTGGCACTGGCCGGGGTGTCCTCTGTGGCGAGAAGATATTCAATCCCGTCCTCCCCCCACCTTGAGTCTAAAATCTCTGTGGCTTCGTTGAGTGGCCCCCTTCTCGGCGACCCCCCCTTTTTGGGCGCTTCCCTGAGCGGGTCTGGCGCTGTCCCTGGTGCCTGAAACCTGTGGGGCTCTTTGTAGGGTGTGAGCACTGATCTATGAAAGACCGGGTGCATTCTGGACCCCTCCGGGAGTGTTAACCGGAAGGCCACTGGGTTGATCTGTGCCTCTACTTGGTAAGGCCCTAGCTGCTTGTGCCCGAGCTTCTTCTTGGCCAACGATCTGGCAGGAACTGCCTGGGCTGCTAACCAGACCCAGTCTCCTACCCGGATGTCTTCCCCAACTCTCCTGTGTCGGTCTGCCTGCACTTTGTAAGCCTGTTTCGCCATCTCTAACTGCCTCCTGAGCTGCTCGTGGATCTCCTGCAACTCCGCTGCCACGGCCTCTGCTCCCTGCGGCTCCCCCTCCCTCACTTTCTCTAAACCCGGGAAGGTTCTGGGATGCCGCCCATTGTTGGCAAAAAACGGTGTCACCCCCGTGGACACGTGTTTCGTGTTGTTGTAGGCAAACTCGGCTAGCGGTAGGTAGTCCACCCAGGTCGAGGGCTGCTGGTTCGCGTAGCATCTCAGGTACTGCTGCATGATGGCGTTGACTCTCTCCGCCTGTCCGTTAGTCTGCGGGTGTCGCGCCGACGCCAGGCTGACCTTGACGTTCAGGAAACCCATCAGCTTTTGCCAGAAGTTGGATATGAACTGGCGCCCCCTGTCAGACAGGATGGACCGTGGTAGGCCGTGCACCTTGAACACGTGGTCTATAAACAGCTTGGCGGTCTGCTCGGCTGTGGCCACCTTCGCGCAAGGAATGAAGTGGGCCATCTTGGTGAACAAGTCTACTACCACGAGTACTGCCGTCTTGCCTCTCGAGCTGGGCAGATCCGTGACAAAGTCCAGGGCCACCCTCTCCCACGGTTCGAACGGTGTCTGTAGCGGTTCCAAGAGGCCCGCCGGCGGCTGGTGTACTGGTTTGGCCGTTTGGCAGGTGTCGCACCTCCTGACGTATTCCGCGACATCCCCCCTCATCTTGGGCCACCAAAAGTCTCTGGCCACTAGGTCCACCGTCTTCTCCTTGCCGAAGTGTCCCGCGCTGGGCGCGTCGTGCAGCTGTTGCAGGACCCTCGCGCGGAGGTCGTCTCCCGGCACGTAGAGGGCTCCTTTGCGGATGAGCAGGCCGTCGCGTATTTGGAAGTCGTCGTCCCTCGCCGTGCCGCTACGCACCTCCTCCATCTTGGCTCGCGCGAAGGAGTCCGTCTGCAGCGCGCGACGCACCGCGTCCAGGTCCACCGTGGCTGACGCGCATGCCCACGCCTTTGGTGCGAAAATATGCTTGGCCGCCGGCGCCTCTTCTTCCAGATACTGCGGTTTCCTGGACAGCGCGTCCGCCATGATGTTGTTGTTTCCAGGGATGTATTCTATTCTGAAGTCGAAATCTGCAAAGAACTCCGCCCAGCGGATGTGTCTCTGGTTCAGGAACCACGCCGTGCGCCAGTACTCCAAGTTCTTATGGTCTGTACGGACCTGCACCGTGTGTTTGGCCCCGACGAGGAAATGCCGCCACGCCTTGAAGGCTGCATGTATGGCCAGTAACTCCCTGTCCCAGATGGTGTAGTTCTGCTCCGACTTGCTGAGTTTCCTGGAGTAGAAAGCGCACGACCTCCAGTCCCCCTGGTGGTCTTGCTGCAACAGGACGGCCCCCACGGCCCTGTCTGACGCGTCCGTCTCCACTCTCATGGGCCTGCTGGGGTTCACGTGTAGCAGGTGTTCCTCGGACGCGAAGAGGTGCTTGAGCTTCTGAAAGGACTGCTCTGCCTGCTCCGTCCAGATGAACTTCTTCTTCTTGGAACTGAGGGTGTCAGTGATGGCCGCTGTCTGCATGGCGAAACCTTTGATGAACTTGCGATAAAAGTTGGCAAAGCCGACAAACCTCTGGACTTCCTTTCGATTGCGTGGGCTCTTCCAGTCCAGCACTGCCCGTACCTTGGTACTGTCCATGGCGAGTCCCTTGTCGGACAGTTTGTAGCCCAGGAAGTCCACCTCCGTCTTGTCGAACTGGCACTTCTCCAGCTTGGCGTAAAGCCGGTGCTCCCGCAGCCGCTGCAGTACTTCCCTGACATCTCTCTCGTGAGCCTCCGGCGACTCCGAGAAGATGAGGATGTCGTCCAGGAAGCAGACGCACTTCTTGTAGAGAAGACCCGCCAAGACATGATGCATGAATGCTTGAAAACAGTGGGAGCCATTTTGTAATCCAAAAGGCATAACTCTATATTCATAGGTGCCCAGCGGCGTAAACATGGCCGTCTTCCACTCGTTACCCTCCCTCACGCGTATGAGATTGTACGCTCCGCCTAGATCCAACTTGGTAAAGATGCGCCCTTTCCGCACCGTCGCCAGCAGGTCATCGATCTTGGGCATGGGGAAGGCTGTGGGCTTGGTTTTTGAATTCAAAATTCTGAAATCAACTACAAGCCTCTTTTGGGGCGTGTCCCGCTTCTTCACAAAAAACACGGGACTGCCCCCCACTGCTTTGGATTCTCGGATGAACCCCCGCTTCAAGTTGTGATCTATGAACTCCCTGAGTTCCTGCAGTTCATCCTCAGACATGGAATACAGTTTCCCAGTCAGCAGCGTCGCCCCCGGCAGGAGGTCAATCTTGCAGTCGTAGGGTCTGTGGGGAGGCAGCTTGTCCGCTTCCTTCTCGCAGAAGACCTCCAAAAACTCTTTGTACTTGTTGGGTACCGCTTGCAACATGCCTAAGTGCAGATGTGGTCCGTCTTCGTGCCCCTCATCTTCTTGGTTAGCGAGGATGCAGTGTTCTGCGCAGTAGGAGGAGCAGAAGGTCAGTTGACGCTGGTACCATGCCAATACCGGGCTGTGCCTGTCCAGCCAACTCATGCCCAACACAATGGGCGTGTCTGACAGGCGGGTGGCGTTGAAGCTGATGACTTCGCGGTGATTACCAATGCGCATCACCATTGGCGGCGTCTGCTGCAGCACTTGCCCTCCCAGTAGCTCCCTGCCGTCCACCGTGACGACGTTCAGAGGTACTGTCGCTGGCAGAAGGGCTATGCCATGTTGCTGGATGAAGTCCATGCCTATAAAATCTGCATTGCTCCCAGAGTCAATCGTAATGGGGATTTCCACAGTGAGCCCATTGGGAAGTTGAAGGGATGCGGTGAGCTGCACTACTGGTTTGGGTGGGAGGGGGTCTGTGGGCTGTAACATTACTGGGGATTGCTTCACTGACTTGTCTGGCTGGCCCCCAGTGACTCCATTTCCAGCCAGACAGTGGAGTTTTCCTGCTGTGATTCACTCTGCTGAACTGCTTCTGTTACTGTCGCTGCGGCTGCAGTGTGCTTGTGAAACCGCTGGGGACACTCTTTCGCCATGTGCTGAGCACTGTCGCAGATGTAGCACTTCCTGGTCCCTCTAGGAGGCTTCATTTTGACTGCTCCCGGCGTTAGGGCTCCGGCTGTGGACTGAGCCTTAGCACCACCTATCTCCATCGGCTCCTCTCCTCCTCCCAGCGGAGGCATGGATCGAGCGCGCGCCGCTTCCTTGGGAAAGGGGGGTGGTGCTTTCGTTGGCGTGCGGCCCCAATGCCCTTCCTCTTTGTCCCAAGAGCATCCTTCCAGCCTAACCCCAATGGTGAGTGCCCTCTCCACAATGTCCTTGGTGGTCTGGGGTCTCTCCCCCCTTGCAATTTCGTCTTTCACAGCTCCGTTCAGCCCCTCCCAGAGCAGATCTCTGACGGCAGACGATTCTCTCTCCCAGCCCAATACATTCACCAATGCGAAAAAACGTGAATGATATTGCCTTACAGTGGCTCTACCTTGTCTTAGTCCGTGAATCTGTTTCCTAGCGATATCCACATCAATCTCAGACAAAAAACACGCATCCATCACTTTAAGGAAGGCACCCACATTTTGGAGGGCTGGATCCTTATCTCTCCAGAGATTGCGCAGCCACGTTTTCGCCTCTCCCCGTAAATGCGAAACAATAAATCCCACTCTTTCTTCCTCATTTTTAAAGTCCTTGTCAAGCAGCTGCAGTGCATATAGTACATCTGCTCTGAAGTTAGGATACTCCTGCAGGTCCCCATTGAAGTGAGACACAAGGCTCCCTCCTCTGTTCCCCAGCCCAATCCCTTCTGGTCTGGTGGCCGGTAGCCTCTGTGTAGTTAGCACTTCTAACCTGGTTCACAGATCCTGGCAGGTAACAGCTCCTTCCTGCTCCTTCTTTCTGGACGCCGCAATTTCTGCAGTCAGCTGCGTCACTGCGTTTTGCAGACTCGCTATCTTCTCTTCGGTAGTCATTTCCCTGGTTTTTGTGAGCTCGCGAAGCACCAATCTTCACCCCTCGCTGCTTTCCCACACTCCACGAGGTTGTAAAATTGGTGGAAAATGGGAGAGGGGACTTACTGTCAGGACTGCCGCTAGGTCCCAGCTCACAGAGGACCAACGCCCAGTGGATGTTATATACAAAAGTCTTTATTAAAGTTTAGTTTCCATTTCCAAGCTCTGGGCGCGCAGACCCACGTCTCGACGCTAGACCGGCTAAGTCCCCTCTGACTCACTGCTCCACCCACACCAGTTTAAGATTCTAGCCCGGCTCCACCTCTTACGCTGTTCTTTCCTTCGCTGGGTCCTTCTGCCCTCTGGGGTTCCCTCCTTCCTGGACTCCTCTGACGCTGAGCCTCCTGAGTCTTGCCCCTCCCTCCGGCGGGCTTTAGGACCCGGCTCCCTTCCCGGGCTCCCTGCTGTGCCGCGCTCCTGTACATTTGAACTTGGCGCGCGCGCCCAGCCGGTGACTTTCCTTCTGACCGTTTCCCCGCTTCCTGATGTGGGCGTTGCCAAACCTGACTCCTCTCCTCCCTCTGGTGGTGAGGACACTGGTCCCGACTCCTGGGACTCCCCCTCCCCACTGCGCTCTGGTGGAGACGCTGGTCCTGATCTCCAACTGCTGCTCAGGGACTCCCCGCTGGCCCCTTCCTCCTGGGGCTTCCCCCCTGGAGCCCCCCTCGCTCTGGCCACCGGCGCTCCCTTCTGTGAGTCCTCCGATTCGCTAGAGAGGCTTGTGGAATAACTCTGGCCACTGTCACTGCCTGCGCCCCCCTCGTACACAACTAAATGACTAAACAACAACAACAAAATGTGCCATCGAATCTAATGTGAACCATAATTTTCACGAAGCAATTTGGCAAAAAAAGAGGTGCACATTACATTCAAGTAACTTGGTATGCCGAAAAGTAAACCGAATTTTGGCTTTCACCATTCCCACCCGAGAACCTCCTTGCCTCTCCCTGGCCCTGCAGCCACTTTTGTTCCCTGCAAAACTCACGGTCTGTGAGGTGGCTCCCTGGAGTTGGCAGCCACGGCCATAGCAGCAGTGGCCGAGGAAATGGATGCTGCCATCCCTTCTGCTGCTGCTACCGCCTCCGAAACAGCGGGGCCCTGTTGCTGCTGGGAAAAACAGAGGGACTCGAAGGCCTTCATCAGCTTCTCCATGGTGACCATGATCCTCTCACAGAGAAGCGTGTGGAGGGCGACTCTGCTTGCAGTTGCTTGCCAGCTAGTCAACCTCCCTTGTGCACTCCCAGGGAACTCAGCCCTGCAAGAGCTGGCAGAGCCTTCACAGCCAGCCACTCAGAGCAAGGAGAGCCAGAGGTGGCTAGAGGAGGATGGTGCCCTCAGTCTGCCACTGATGCGCCGGCGCCATCTTGAGAGCTGTTTTAACTCACCAGACAATAGACTTTCCTCTCATCAGCTGACAACATCGAATGGAATGCACACCCAAATTTTCATGATGTAATTTGGCAAAACAAGGTGCGCATTACATTTGAGTAAACACAGTATGTGAATCCATACCTGCAGCCTAATGTGGTGCAATCAAGACAGACTGGCCACCTGTCAGAGAACTAACCCACAAGCATAAAATAAATTTCAAATCATGTTTTTTAAAACCCCCAAAGCATGCAGTTGGAATATATGTGGGAAGAAGTAGGAAGGAGCTCTTTTCTAGTTTGGAGATCCTGAAGTTCATTATGAAGTCTGATGGCAAAGTTCACTCAAGAACTAGGAAGGATGTTGAGTTTCAGTATGGGACAATGGATTTACATATATTTTCCTCCAGGTTATTTTGCTGGGCTTATCCACGCTGCAAATGAGTGACTGATTCATAACAGTTTGGGCAATGTGTCTTCCCCCAGAGAATTCTGGGATCCATCATTTAGCAAGGGCGATCAGAATTATCCCTTTAAAATTCATTGTCATTTTCAACTTCAGTCCCCAAAGTTCCTGGCATCAACACCTAACATCCTCAAGCACCTGAAGAAACTAAGCATCCTGGCAGCCCCCCCCCCCCCAGTTGACAACTGCCCATGGTTTCCCATGTCAGGAGCCACTATTTTAATTTCCCACAGTGCCCTGAAATGCAGTGAGTAGCAAATCTCCGCTGTATGGGAGGAAAATAAGATTTGTGGTCCATGTGTTGTTTAAGTAACAAAAGAACCAGCTGCACACCTGTATTCAAAATCCAGGGCTTTTCACACTCTCCAGTGGAAGAGAGCCCCCAGCAAAGTCACAGAGTTAAGCAGCAGCATTGTCTGGGAACATGGATTGTTATTCCCCCCCAAGTGCTTTTTATTGTGTGACAACACATAAACACTCAAAACATAAACAAAAACAAAAGTTTGGGCAAAAGAAAAACAAACTAAAAAGAAAACACAAACAAAAAGAAATTACAAATTACAAACATATAACCATAAATCCTAAAGATTTTACTCATGTTATCTTCTTTTCTATTCCCAATTCTTATTCTGTTCTTATAGACTTCCTTCCTCCTCAACACAGTTCTAACTTTACTTTCTTGGTAAACTGCTTCTTTCTCTTTGTAACCCTTATTTTGTTTTGCAAAAATTACTCAAAGCAAGTCCAGGTTTTTATTTGAGAACACTGTTTTTTTTAAGATACTCTTTATACATTCCCCACTCATTTTGGGATTTTAACTTGAACTGTCCCCTAATTGAGTCTGTCATTTTCGCCAGTTCGAGGTAATCGAATAATTTAGCCTGCCACTCTTTTTTAGTAGGTATGATATCACTTTTCCAATTTTTGGCAATTAATATTCTTGCTGACGTGGTTGCATAAAAGAATATTTACTTATTTTCATTTACGATATCTGATTGTAGTATGCTTCTGGTCTCTATAAAATTTTGTTTAAATATATTTTTTCAATACTTCGTGCACCATAAGAATCAATCAAAACCTTGACATCCAGTGACTGGTTCATTTAGCAGATCTTTTTTATCTCCTTCTTTCCAGAACACGCCTGTTTCTTAGTCCAAATGTTATTAATTATTAATTTTTAGAAAACAGGAATCCCCTGCTTGTGAGACTGACTGTGGAGAGTTCCCAGTTTCGTGCCATGATCAACACTCAGCATCCCTGCCCCCACATCTTGTTGTGAGAGGCAGATAACGGACGATCTGTGGGTGAGACAACCAATTACCGTATTAACCGTGGATTACTGGCACGACTGGTGTCTGATCTCTTGGGAGGCAGCCATATCTCACAGCAGGAAATTGGAAGCCTTAGATGCCAGACTCTAGAGAGGAGACTGTTTTCTGTTTGGCTTTCCAGGTTTTGCCACAAGCTCTGCCCAGACCCAGTCCATCAGACTCCATGCTGAGACACCAAAGCCAGCTTCCCTATAATGGGAGAGGGCCCTTAGGAGCAGTTGTGTTGATGGCATGAGCGTAGCCATGGGGGGACGGGGGGGGGGGGGCAACCAGCACCACCTAGATCAGGGGTCTGCAACCTTTAAGACAAAAAGAGCCACTTGGACCTGTTTCCGAAGGAAAAAAAACTGGGAGCCGCAAAACTCATCATTATAAAAATAACTTTTTTGTCACTTTTTATTATTATTTCTTTGTTTGACCCCTCAGAATTACTCCTCCTTATAGAAATAAACGTTAAATTAACAAGTTACCTTTTTGTGTGTGTGTGTGTGTGTTCTTCACTCCCCTTCAAAACAGTGACCAGCGTACATGCCCCTTACAATGTAGCGGGTGGGTGGGCGGGAAGGTGACATCAGGACGGTGTGTGACTAACACACGCACCGTCCCCATGCGACGTCACAGCCAGTACAGCGCCCGCCACAGTGGGGAGTGTCAGGGCGCACAATGTGCCTCCTCCCCTCGCTAGTATCCGCCCTGGAGCCGCGGCAAAGGTGCAAAAGAGCCACATGTGGCTCCAGAGCCACGGGTTGCTGACCCCTGCCCTAGATCAAGTAAAACAATAGAAAAACTTAACTTATTGACCAGTCACGTTGGTTCTGCCTTAACAAAAATCCTGGCTACGCCCATGGTTGATAGTCCTTTCCACCTCACTGTTCCACAGTGAAACTAGGGCTTCAACAGGAGCACCAGCCATGCTCCCTGGAAAAATCACTAAGAGCAGTCAGAAATCAGTCAAATTTCCTAAGTCTCCAGGGGAAACCAATCTAACTGGTCAGTCACTATGGCTGCACTGCTGCAGTGGCGCTGACATAACATGACATTGTGACATTGTGACATCACATTATGTCGTGGGAGCTACTGGCAAGTCCCCCTGGTAAGAGCCATGCTGTCTGAGCTGCAGCAGCCAGCTCAGAACTCCCCAAATGTTGAGCTTCTCTGGTAGACTGAGGGGGAACAAAGATTTGATTACTAGTTCCTCCCCAGGTGAGCATGAATGGTCTTAGCTAAGCTTGGCAGGAAGGCTTGCTCTGTGGTATAAACCCCTCTATGCATTAATTAGACTTAAGCATGTTGGTTTTATGAGGTTGACTATCCCACAGAAACAACCTGTTTTCCTGTTAACCCAGAAAATTGCAGGAGTAAAATGACAAATGGGGCCGGTGTGCCGGCATGCAGTTATTTCCTGCTGTTTCATGGGGGAATATAGCACGCATGTACGGAAAGCGCACACTTGTCCAGTGTTTGTTGTTGTGCCACACCATGCCCACTGGTGTGACTGAAATTTAGTGTGACATGCCAGGATATTGGTCAAAAAGCCACAGTTCTATAGCACAATAGGTACTGCAGTGAAAAGAATATTAGAAAACAGGACAGAAGCACTAGCATTACAATCAGGAAAACTAACACAACATTTTCCACTACTGAATGCACTTTGTGCCTAATTCTAGCAATCATCAAATTTTCTTCTCAATTATTAAATGAATTATGTCTGTAATATCCAGCTGTGAATAATTATTTCATTCAAGTTTTGACAAACAAGTCATTATTTTCCTTGCTTTATTCACCAATTTTGCAACCTGCAACAAAGGCATGTTTGCTTGTAGATTTCGGGGGCTTACTGTTAATTTTATAAAGGGTTTTTCCAAGTTACAAAACACCCTCCTTGTGTGATAGTTGCTCTAGCCCCTGTTTCATACTACCTCATGCAATGTTTACCAGGGATGGAAAAGTGGACCACATTTAATTCATTTCACTGCCTTTTTGACTAGACAGATTAAGGTGGCAGTGGTGAGATTACATGGCAGAGGAACTGCCACTTCTCAAGTCCAGCCAGGGGCAGAAGATTGAAGGGGCAGCTTTGAGAGCTGAGTTCCCCCCTGCCTTTCCCCACAACCCATTGACTCTAATGGGAGGAAATTTTTTGTGCCAGCGCCAGGACTGGTATCACCCGGAGCCCATTTTGGAGGAGCAAAGGAGTTTAGGATCCAGTGGATCTATGGACTCCTTCAACATGTCCCCCAAATAGCCCTCAAATGCTCTGTTTCTTGTCTAAACAGTAGCAGCAGAACAGCAACAGCAGTGGAGCATGAAAGACGCCTTCAGTGGCTGTCTTCCCTCTTGGCCTGTAGAGATGGGAATTTACAGCATCCTATGGCCCCTCAGCTGCCCTGGCCATGGAGCACAGGATTATTATTATTTTAAAGGATTGTTCCCTAAAGGAACAGGCATGCAGAGAAGGAACATGCCACAAATAATTGCATGAAGAGGAGGAGGAGGAGGAAGAAGAAGAAGAAAAAGAAATGACACAGCAATGCTCATGAGGAGGGGGTGAAGAAATTAGAAATAAAGATGGGTAGTTGCTCTATTCTTAATATGTGTTCCAGATCCCCTTACAAATGTAACAAAACATCTCCCCTCTCCTGGAATGTGGACTAAAGCAAACTCAGACACTATTTCTTGGAATGACCAGTGGAAGGAGAGGAGAAGCCAAAAGTTGCTGGTCCCTCAGGTGAACTGATGTTTCCCTCCTCCATCTCTGTCACAGCTGGATTGAATAGCGAATGCCAATGTGACAGTTGATGGAGGGAGGAGAAAAAGGGCCCAGACTCAGAGCCAGCCCAAGATATTTTGGCAGCTAAGGTTAGGGGCCTTGTGCAGGGGTTGCAGCTGGGGCGATTGCCCAAGACACATTTTGGGCAGTGCTCACACCGCCCTCCCCGAGCCAGCTCTGCGTAGCTTTGTGAGGCTGGGATCTGATTGCAAAGGCGAGGCTGGGATTGAAGGGAACATGGCTGTTGCGTCCTTTTCATGCGTTCTCCCCAAGTGGCTTTGCGAGGAGTGTTTCCATAGTGGGACATGTTTGCCCCCTGTGCCCCACCAGCAAAACACTCCTTGCAATGCTGCTCAGGGAGGGTGCATGAGAAGGACACAACAGCCATGTGCCCTTCGATACTGGGATTGAAGGACGCATAGACCTTCTCTTTTCACACTCCCTGTGTGCTCTGGTGGTGAGGGCTGGTCAGGCACAATGGGCTCCTTTGCCTTCCGTGCCCCGCCCCTGGCAGGGGAACCCATGCCTGCCAGGGGCACCATTAGAAACCCTCCGCTGTTGCCTAAGGTGAACCAAAAGCACCCCTTTCCTTCCAGGGAATAAAGGGTGAGAGAAGATCTACATCAGGAACAATTCCATCATGATCTGCTGCCCCTGTGGATCCTGGCCAGGTTGCCATATGTCCTCTTTTTCCAGGACATGTTCTCTTTTTCATGGGTATATTTGTCATAGTGATCCATAGTTAAAAGTAGAAGTCGGCAAATGTGTCCTCTTTTTTGCTCTTCAAAATATGGCAACCCTAGCCCAGGCAGCCCTGCCCAAAGGTTTGTGTGCTTGCGTGCATGCGCACTTGTGTGTAAGAGAGATTTATACTGAAGGGAGCTATTTCATAACAAAATAAATATCTTTAAACAATAAATGAACAAATGCTTCAGAGAAGCACACCAAGAACATCATGGGCTTTATCAAAGGTTTATCTTAACAGCAAGAGAATTGAACATGACAGTTATTTGAATGTTTTTTTCTGAAGAAGAATATTATGATTCTTTATCCACTTTGACATGTAGGTTGCTGCTCTATGTCTGGCTTACAAAAAAAGAAAGTAAAAATTGCCAGGTTATCAAAATAGTGAATACTTTCCAGGGGTAGGCTACAGGCAGTCAGCTTTTCTCACACAGCATGCACAACTATATTCTTGTCCTATTTCCCCCCATCTGTGGTCTAGAAAATGGCTGGTGGCTACTATGTCACGTCACATATGATTTCCTGTTTCTGTCCAAAAGAATTAGAGCAAGGCAGACTGTGTCAGCATTTCATTAACCCTATTTTATATATTTGTTATTTAGTGGTAGGGGAAAGAAGCAACTGTCAACTTATCATCAGAAATGCTTTACTTTCTAGGACAAATTGACCTTGGTGCTTCAGAAGAGCACAATGTGGACCACAAGGTTACAAAGCAGATTCAGCATTTTGAAGCTATACAAAACTTCATCCAGAAATTGAATTTTTTTATTTCCCAAATATAATTGTTTGATTGTGATGCCTAGTTATGGTATAGAATTCACAAAATTCACAAGTGAAACCATTCACACATGCTTTAATTTTTTAAAAAGTAGATAGATCTGCATTCATCAAGCCTCATATCAGTCAGGTACAAAATAAAAACAATTATAAGCATTTATACCCATTTTCCATCTAGCTTTCTAATCTATACATATGAAAGGCAACTCCGCACCTCTTCTTATGTCCTTAAGCCCAATTCAGGCCTTATTTACTTCATGGTGTGGAAAGAGAGGGCAGCGCTGCACACACTGCCCCACCCCAGTGCATCCCGTGGGCCCTGTCTCCCCACCCATTGCCCCAATGTCTGCTGAATGGGGAACATCTGCATGTGCTTGGCAGGCTCCCCCTCAGTAGACATGCATAGACAGCATGGAAACATTTGCCGGTATGCACAGCCCTGACTTTTCTCTGTGTGATGTTAATCATGTCGAGGAAATTGCCCTTCTAAAGGGCTCTGGCTTTAACCAAGAAACAGAAATGATTGGGTCATACAGATAGAGAGGCAAGGCTTGGTTTTCAACGGCTGAGATTATTATAGAGACAACAGAGCCTCCACCCCAATGGTGTCCCCAAACTGTACAATTTCCTCCCTCCTCCAGAAGTGAATGGTTGCCAGTCACTCCTGGGGAAAAGGCACTTTGGAAGCCTGTCTTTTGTTCCTGACAATGAATGGTCCGATCCTCACTGGCAGAGATCACACCAGAAAATGCAATGTGTCTCTGTGTTAAGAGTCCTTCCATTGTGCATTCCATGCTCTACAACCTGCCTTGCCATAGTGACAGACGTTTAGAGAGTACTTCAAAAAGAGTACCATTCCCTTTCAAAGCAGCTAATGCATCGCCTTTCTTGTCCCATCTTGTCCCACGATTTCCCATCATTTGCACAGCAAAGTCCAGGTGATAATGTGAATGAATGAATATTTTCTGCAGTTTGTAGGGATCCCAATCCAATAAAGTTACTAATGTTTAGAAAATTGATAGAATAGTCCAATGTGCGGGTAACTTTCTGTGTACTGTGCCTCTCTGTCTGATCCTGGCCAGACATGTGCATTGTTCCTGGATAAATCATCTTCATGAAATCAGTAGCCAAATACCTAATCAACCCCTTCTTTTTTTTATATAAATATTTATTAACGATTTTCTTAGAACAATAGAAAGAACAAACAAAAAAACATATAATTTTTCCAATATCCACATTTTCTTCACTTCTTTGGACTTCCTCGCATCTCTCGTTCCTGCGTTCCAAATTTTCGAACTTTACCCAGCAATTTATCACCTTGTTTCAATTCTTATATTATAATTTTCTGATATTGTATCCCTAATTTTAGATAATCCTAATCAACCCCTTCTTTCTGTTCTTTACTGTTACATTTTTAACAGTTATCAAAATGTACTGAGTTTGGGATAAAATTCAAATTGTTAAAAGATAAAAAAGAAAGAGGTGAATTTGCCCTGCCAGATTTGAAACTCTATTATGAAGTGTCATGCCTCTGATGGTTAAAGGAATGGATAATGTTGGAAAATACAGACCTTCTGGACCTGGAAGGTCATGATAATAGATTCAGGTGGCATTCTTACCTTTGGTTTGATAAAGTGAAAGTACATAAAGGCTTCCTGAACCATGTGATTAGAAGGTCAATTTATGAAGTCTGGTAAAGAAATAAAAACTTATTGGAAAAGAAAAAACTATAGTGGATTTCACCCATTGAGGTATTGTTGGTTAAAAAATTAAATATGGAGGGAAGGTGGGTGTAATGGTTTCTAAGGGGTTGCTTGCGTGTAAGCAGGTACCTATCTCCCTGGCTGGGTGCAAACACCTGGCTGGGCTGCCAAAGTGAACCTCATCTGTCCAGACCGCCACTCACCCATGGCTGACTCAGTCGCTGGCAGAATCCGTGAGTGGGCGTTTCTTAAACTTCTTCCAGCAAAGAAGCTCTTTGACGCCTAGTCTCTGCCTACCCTCTCTGCGCGAGAGCCTTCTGCGCAGGGAGGGCGTGGGCAATGGAGGACCCCTACTCTCCCTGCTGGTCCCAGGCAAGGAGTCATGGGACCGCCTCGCCACTTCCCCCACCTGCCCCCCTTCTCCGCTGGTGCTATGCTGATTCTCTTCCCCAGAAGATGGGCTGCTTCTCCCGATCCCTGGACGCTCTCTGGAATCCCTCTGGCTTTTGCGCTCTCCCTCCAGTACTGATGGCAGTTCCCTGACAGTGGGCTACATATGAAGAGATATTGATGGAAACCGAGCAGGTTTTAAAACTTAAGCCCTATGATCAAATTGAAGGTCTACTTACAGGATGGTTGCAATATCATCAAGTGAATGATATATTTAATCTTGATAAGAGGAAGGTTGGTTTTGAAAATAAAAAATCAAGATTTCAAATCGAAATGTTGGAAGGCAGAAGTAAATTACTATCCAAGATGTACAATTTGTTGTTACAATGATTTACTAAAGATGAGGAGGTGAAAGAAGTCATGATAAAATGGGCACTAGATTTTAGGCATAATATTGAGTTTGATTCATTGATTGTGGAATGAAAATTTGAAATTTACAGCATGTATGGCATTAAAAGAAAATGTAATGAAGATGATGTACAGATGGTATTTGACACCAGTAAAGCTAGCTAAAATGTATAGAATGATAGATAAAACATGCTGGAAATGTAAAGAATCAGACGGTGACTTTTATCATATGTAGTGGACCTGTGACAAAGTAAAAACATTCTGGGAATTGATCTATAACGAATTAAAAAAGATGTTTAGATATTCCTTTCCCAAAAAAACAGAAGCATTTTTTCTAGGTTTGATGGGAGAGGAAATTGCGAAGATAGATCAAAGATTGTTTATGTATGCCACAGTTGCAGCGAGAATGTTATTGGCCCCAAAGTGGAAGTTACAGGAGGTATCTACCACTGCAGAGTGGCAGGCGAAGATGATGGACTTTGCAGAACTGGCCAGACTTACTTGCAGGATACAAGACCAGGACGATCAGAATATATTTGAATAACAACTGTAAAAACTTGAAGACACTAGCAGGATTGAAATAAATCCTACAATGTGGACAATAGGTTGGAGATGTAAATTGTGTGATTGGATTTGAAATGGAAAACCTGCTGAAGGTAAGGAGGGAAGTCGTATGCTCGGCAGAGCAGCAAGTTTTTGTGTTTGATAATGAAATGTTGTAATGTCGAAAATGTTGTTTAAGGAGGAAAATAATAAAAATATATTGAAAAACAAAAAACGAAAACAAAATGTACTGAGTTTGTAAACTGTTTTTTCTTTAAAAAACACATTATGTGGGGGTGGGTGTTTGGGCAGCCAGTTTTACTTGATTAAATAACATAAATATTCTATTATCTGATAATTTGAAATGCATTTTCAGAATATGGAGTGGGCTGGGTTTTTTTTTTTTTTTTTTTTTTTGCAACACCCAGAATTTTTATAGGTGTTCTGTTCTAATTAAAATTCAATTAAATCTTTTATTATGCTTTGTTTCGTCATATATCTCAAACAGATTATAGCAAAACAGAAAAAGACACAATCATAGACTTGGGGGGAAATAGAAGGGAAAAGATATGACTTTCTTAATCGGGCATTTAATCTCAGTAAGAATATCAGAGAATGCTTGATGGATTCAGATTTTGTGGCTCTTGCTGCTTTGTCTTTCAATCTCAGGTCCCTGCAATGCTGCAATTAATAATAATAATAATAATAATAATAATAGTAATAATAATAATAATAATAATAATAATAATAATAATAATAATAATAATAAATTTTTATTTATACCCTGCCCTCCCTGGCTTAGGGTGGCTAACACCAATAAAATTACAATAAAACATAATAGGGGGAAACAAACAAACAAACAAACAAACAGTTTATTAAAATGCGGGTTAAAATACAATTTAAAATGCAGCCTCATTTTAATAGTAGCCCATAAATCAAAATCATAAGGGGAGGGAAACATAACGGTCAGACTGAGTCCAAACCAAAAGCCAGGCGGAATGGCGCTGTCTTGCAGGCCCTGTGGAAAAATGTCAAGTCCCGCAGTGCCCTAGTCTTTTGTGACAGAGCATTCCACCAAGTCGGGGCCAGTACTGAAAAGGCCCTGGCCCTAGCTGAGACCAATCTAACCACCTTGCAGCTTGGGACCTCCAAAGTGTTGTTATTTGTGGACCTTAAGGTCCTCCGTGGGGCATACCAGGAGAGGCGGTTCCATAGGTACGAGGGTCTTAGGCCGCATGGGGCTTTAAAGGTCAAAACCAGCACCTTATACCTGACTCTGTACTCTACTGGGAACCAGTGCAGCTGGTAAAGCACTGGATGAATGTGATCCCACGGCAAGGACCCCGTAAGGAGTCTCACCGCAGCATTCTGCACCCACTGGAGTTTCTGGGTCAGCTTCAAGGGCAGCCCCACTTCGAGCAAGTTACAATAATCAAGCTTGGAGGTGACCGTTGCATGGATTACTGTGGCCAGATCAGGGCGAGAAAGGTAAGGGACCAACTGCTTGATACGGCGGAGATGGAAAAATGCCACCTTTGCTGTGGCTGCAACCTGCGCCTCCATAGAAAGGGAGGCGTCGAAGGTTACACCTAAGCACTCGACAGAAGGCACTGGCACTAATTGAGCCCCCACAAGAGATGGGAGTTGGCCCCCAACCCCATGTCACCCCAACCCAGCTAAAGGACCTCTGTCTTCGAAGGATTTAACTTCAACACAGCCATCCAGCCACAGCTTCCAAGCATCTGGTCAGTGTGATGACAACCCAGCCCGAAACTCTGGACAATCTGGGCAAGGGGTGCGATTAAAGTTATTGAAAAGCATCGGGGAAAGGATTGCGCCCTGCAGGACTCCACAAACCAAGGAGTGCTGCGGCGACAACTCCCTCCCTAGTGCAGAGTCTGTGGCCATGCTTGCATTCTGAAAAAGCCTATGTAGACAGAATCAGTTGTCCCTTTTGCAGAGACTGCGTGGGACCTGTGGAGGATCAAACCCACAGTTCCAGGGGAAAAGCCCCCCCCCCCACCTGAGTGGGAATGAGATAAACCTCCCTGGGCAGATGGAAAATGGTGTCTTCCTGCATAATTAAATTCAGCCTTCCACTGCCTGTGGTGGCAGGTTTTTCAAAGATGTTACTGGCTGTTTCCTGCTACTGACTATCTGAGCAGGAAAACACCCCCCCTTTTTTGGTCCTGGGTCAGAGGGTGACCCAATTACTGGCTGTTCCCTGAATGACGCAAAGCACCTGCAAGCACACTAGTTTTATGAGCTTGAAAGGCATGTAGGGCACATGCAGAAATTACAGGAACCTGTTCCTGGGGCAATTGAGTCTGCAGATTCACAGCGGCTTTCATCAGGGCTTTCCAATCATCAGGAATCAAAGCAAAGTCTGAGGACTCATCCTCCTCCAGTCCAACGTACATAGGTACTGGTCAAAGCCAATTCATTATCAGCTTTTTTCACCTCTCTGATAACAGAATAAGGCAGAGGGTCCCAACGCCTAACCTGTTGGCCCTGACCATCCAGTGTCCATGTAACCAGACTCAGCATGTTTAGGTCAGCAAGCTCTTCCACAGTTAGGTGAGAAGATGCTTTTGCCCCCTTAACCATTTGCCTTCTGAGGTCTGCCCTCTGAGCCTTTACAGACTCAGGAGGCACTGCTATGTCTGATAAGTCAGGCAGACCTGAAGGCTGAAATGACGTGTTACAGGATTGGGCTGAGATAGGAGAGGGGATTGCTGAGAAACCTAAGAAGCCTCAGAAACTGGCTTCTCAGACACCGACTTCTTAAAAACCAGGCTCAACGGCGTTGTCACCGACAACCTTGGTGGGGTGGAAGAAACAGATGGAGGATTGATAAGAGAAAGTACAGGCTGAACTTCTGTGGATGGTGGCCTAACAACCGAAAGCAAAGCCTTACTTTCTATGGGAGCAAAACGCTCTTGGCAGAAATGCCAAACCTGCAGGACTCACACTCGGGCTCTGGGCTCTGAGTGCAGGGTCTGTCCTATTTGATCCCAATCGGAACCAGCCTCAGGGTACCACGGACACTGGGTATTAATTACTTTCAATAGGACATTTAAGCCTGCACCCGAATAGTGGTGCTGTGCCTGAGTAGCACTGCTACTCGTTACGATGTTACAGCTGTTGCGCAGAAAGGGAACTCCGCATACTCACGTTCCTTCCTTCCTATACTCACCGGGATCTGTTTAGGATTGAGGGACGCGTCTGTAGCTCTTGTCGAGCGAAGTGAGTAAAACCAGCCCCACGGACTTGGGCACCAGATGAAGTGAAGAACATGAGTTGATAATGCAGGAGTTGATAATGCAGGTGAGCTGCACACAGGTGAGCTGCATGCAAGCTGCTGGCCAGCTCTGTGGAGGCTCCTTTTATTGACACAAATATGCAAATCCAGGCAGATACATTTTGGGCTGTGACCTTTACACATCTTCCAGTCCCAAGATCGTGGGGTGGTACAAAGTTATTTTGGCACCTGTTTCCACTGTGTCATTTCCCCCTTGCACACAGTGTATGACAAAGGAGACAAAAGGTCTCTGAGACAAAGGTTACAGACAGGACACCGCAGATTACAGAGATCGTAAAAGGTTAGACAGAGGGCATGATGTTCAGACAGCTGTGGCTTTGTCTGTGAGGGGGAGTGTGCTCCGCACCCCAAGGTCACGCGTGCAGGCAGACTGTGGCTGCCTGTGGGTGGGGAGTGTGCTCCGGACCCAGCGATCATCCCTACAATTTCTGTTGCCTATTTAAAGGGAAGGTTTAAAAAGTGGTTTACTTCTTCTTCCCCTTTGGCTCCTCTCCTTGCTACTCATCCCAATGTGCTAGATGTCTTATGTGTATGTCTGAAGGTGAATACTTTCTCATTGACTTCAGTGGGAGAACAAGAAACTGAAATCATTTGAAACAATTTTCATTCTGCTCTTCCTTCTGTCAGCCAAATGTATCTTCATAATAGCCCAAGGTATTTGAAGTTCAGCTTCTCCTGCTCAAGAAGTGCATTGTGCTACCCCAGGACACTGGCTCTATTTTATTAATTAATTAACCACCAATCATCCATTGATCTCAGGGTGGTTCACAGCACAAAAATACAAGATAAAAACGCAAAATACATAATAAAAACAAAAGCAAAGCAAAGCCTCCATCACACCTGCTCCCCCCCTCCCAAAAGCTCAACAACTTTGGTAGATCACTGCCAGTTTTTTTATAGTGGGAGTAGATCGCAGTCTCTTGAAAGCTGGACATGCGTGGCATAGGGGATAAAACCAAACACTAGGAATGCCACATTGAAGGCTCCACAGAGCTGAGGAATACTCCTCCAGCATTGCCCTCTGGAAAGAACCGTCCAAGTAGGACCAGAACCACCACAAAGCAGTGTCGCCATGGGCATAGCCAAGGGTGAGCAGATGCCCCCCCAAATCAATAAAAATACATAGCAAACTGAGGTTCTGGCCACCTAAAAAAATCCTGGCTATGCCCATGGGTGCCACCCACCCCTAACTTGGACAGCTGTTCCAGAAAATTCCATGCTTTGTGGTAGAAAGCCACTGAGAGGTTAAGGACAATTAACAGGGACACATTTCCCCTGCCTCTCCTGACAGAGGACATAATCAAAGGCAGATCTAGGGAAGCACAACTGGTTTGGGCACACCAGGCACATAGCTTATGGGGTGCCATGGCAGATGCTGCAACTGGAATCCAATGGAACTGGATTTTGGTGTCACACAGGGCTGTAATTTGAGACACCAAAGTCTGCCACTGACATCAAGGAGTTTTAGGCCTAAACCAGGCCTAAACCTCGATTGAAATGGATCTAGAAAGCATTATTCAGTGGCTCTAAAACACTATACAGCCCAGGAATTTAAAATGCTGTCCTTCAGATGGAATGAGGTGTCCCTGGTGTATTCCAGCTGATTCAAAGAAACATTTTCAATGAGTCTGTAGTTGATTGACACCATTATAGGACTCCAGTGGGGTCTTTTGTTTTGTTTTGTTTTTTTTTTTTTGTAAGTCCACTTACTGTCTTTGATAACTAAATTACATTGATGTAATTGGTTGATCAATGAATTATAGGTGCTGTACTGTCTTCTTGAATTATAGGTACTGACTTCAGGCCCAGTGTTGGACCATTTCAATCGGATACTCCCTACTGATGTGGATAGATTCCTCCAAGTTGGTAAGCCCACCACCTGCCTCCTTGATCCGTGCCCGTCTTGGCTGCTTAGGGAGTGTCCAGATGTTGCGTGGACCCCCCTGGTTGAAATTATCAATTTGTCCCTTGACACGGGGACATTCCCAGGGGAACTGAAGGAAGCAGTGGTGTGTCCACTCTTAAAGAAAACTTCATTAGATCCCCTAGACCTATCCAATTACCGCCCAGTTTCAAATCTTCCATAACTGGGTAAGGTAATTGAGAGAGCGGTTGCTGAACAGCTTGGTAGGTTTCTGGAGGAAACATCGGCATTAGATCCATTTCAGTCCGGTTTCTGTCCTGGTTTTGGGACGGAGACGGCTCTGGTTGCCCTAACAGATGATCTCCGTAGACAACTGGATTGAGGCGGGTCAGGACTGCTGATCCTTTTAGATTTGTCAGCAGCCTTTGACATGGTTGATCATGATCTTTTGGGCCACCGCCTCGCAGACGTGGGGTTACAGGGCATAGCCCGTAACTGGTTGTGCTCTTTTATCTCTGGTCAGGGACAGAGGGTGGCACTAGGGAGGGAAATGTCATCGTGCCACTCCTTGGTGTGTGGAGTGCCTCAGGGCGCAATTCTCTCCCCGATGCTTTTTAACATCTTTATGCACCCCCTTGCCCAGATTATCCGGAGCTTTGGGCTGGGCTGTCACCAATATGCTGATGACACTCAGCTCTATCTGCTGATGGATGGCCACACCGACTCGGCCCCGAACACACTGACCAGATGCTTGGAAGCTGTGGCTGGATGGTTTCATGGGAGCCGATTGAAACTAAATCCTTCGAAGACAGAGGTCCTATGGCTAGGTTGGGATGGCATGGGGATGAGGGACCAACTCCCTTTTCTTGCGGGGTCCCAATTAGTGCCATTGCCTTCCGTTAAGAGTTTGGGTGTAATCCTTGACGCCTCCCTTTCCATGGAGGCGCAAGTTACAGCAACAGCCAAGGCGACATTTTTCCACCTTCGCCGCATCAAGCAGTTGGTCCCTTACCTTTCCCGCCCTGGCCACAGTGATCCATGCGACGGTCATCTCCAGGCTTGACTACTGTAATTCGCTCTACGCGGGGCTGCCCTTGAAGCTGTCCCAGAAACTCCAGCGGGTACAGAATGCTGCAGCGAGGCTCCTCACGGGGTCTCTGCCATGGGAGCATATTCACCCAGTGCTTTTCAAGCTGCACTGGCTCCCGGTGGAGTACAGGGTCAGATTTAAGGTGCTGCTTTTGACCTTTAAAGCCCTTCATGGCCTAGGACCCTCGTACCCATGGGACCGCTTCTCCTGGTATGCCCCACGGAGAGCCTCAAGGTCCATAAATAACAACACCCTAGTGGTCCCAGGCCCTAAGGTAGTTAGATTGGCTTCAACCAGAGCCAGGGCCTTTTCAGCTCTGGCTCCGGCCTGGTGGAACGCTCTGGCTCATGAGACCAGGGCCCTGCAGGATCTGATTTCTTTCTGCAGGGCCTGTAAGACAGAGTTGTTCTGCCTGGCCTTTGGCTTGGAGCCAATTTGATTCCCTCCGTCCCTCTCTTTCTTTTTTCTTTTCCTTCTCCTCCTGTGATGAGGCTACATTTTAATATTTTAATGTTCCACTTTTAATGTTGTATTTTATTTTTGTTTTTAAGTTGTAATCATTCATCTTGTTTTTATTATTGCTTGTAAGCTGCTCTGAGCCCGGCCTTGGCTGGGGAGGGCAGGGTATAAAAAATTATTATTATTATTATTATTATTATTATTATTATTATTATTATTATTATTATTACTGTACTGTACAACCAGTCATTTGACCGGAAGCTGGACTGTCAGTGGGGCATTCTTGCCATGGTGTAACAAAGCCCCTCTATTGGGCTCATATTTGCAAAGCCTTGGGAGAAAGTAGATTATCCCTTGGAATTACCATATTTTCCGCCCTATAAGATGCACCAGACCATAAGATGCACCTAGTTTTTGGAAGAGGAAAACAAGAAAAAAATATTCTGAATCCCAGAAGCCAGGACAGCCAGCAGGATCGTAGCGTAGCGTTCCCATTGGCTGTCCTGGCTTATGGGATAGCCCTGCGCAGCCTCTCCCGGGCAAGGGGAGCCTTCATTCCTTGCCCGGGAGAGGCTGCGCACAGCTAAGGCTCCCCCAAGAGCTGTGCTCCCTTTAAAGAGCGTGCTGTGGGCTTTTGTACAAGGTGGGGGAAGGTAAGTGATGGACTGCCCTTCTCCCTCCTTGGGGAAAAGCCCCCAAGAGCCACACACACACTCTGCACGGCTCTTTAAAGGGAGCACAGCTCTTGGGGGCTTTTGCGGGAGGTGGGGGAAGTGAGAGAGCCTGGCTTTGTCCCTTCCCCCACCTCCCGCAAAAGCCAGGGATGAAGGCTCCCCGCTGCCCTGCGGAGGCTTTGCGCCGCTAAGGCAGAAGCTAAAACAGCAAGAGGGAGCGCTGCGCAGCGCTCTCTCTAGCTGTTCTGGCTTCTGGGGTAGCCCGCGAAGCCTCCGCAGGGCAGCGGGGAGCCTTCATCCTGCTGCCCTGCGGAGACTTCACTGGCTATCCCAGAGCTGCTCAGGAGCTTGTCGGGGCTGGAGGGGGAAGCCCGGGTCCCCCCCCAGCCCCAAAGAGCAGCTTAGGGAGCTGCTCCCAGAGCTTGTGGGGCTGGCAGGGGAAGCCCGGGTTTCCCCCACCGCCAGCCCCAAAGAGCAGCTCAGGGAAGCAGAGGACAGGCTGCACGTTGCCTTCCCACTGCTCCCAGAGCTTGTGGGGCTGGCAGGGGAAGCCCAGTTCCCCCCCCCAGCCCCAGGGACCACACATCTGCTCCATAAGACGCACGGACATTTCCCCTTAGATTTTAAGAGGAAAAAAGTGCAACTTATGAAACGAAAAATACGGTATATTGTTATGTACTCTTCAGATCCCAAGTAGTAAGAGGTTCCATGGCAGCTCTGCCTGGGTTGGGTTTGGAGAAGGCATCACTGGAGACTTAAAGGGGAGAGGAGGTAATATTTTATTTACTTGCAAATATACAAGAATAAATGGAGGTTAGCAGCACTGCACTTCTGCAAGGCAGGAGACCTCTGGAGAGATACACCTTCACTCCCCAGATACCTTCAGCTCAAAGCTCTCTCTGTCAATCTCTCCCTGCTCAAACTTTTATTTATTCACACACACACAGAGTTACATCCGTTTTCCACAACCTGGTGCACTCCAGATGTTTTGGACTATAACTCGCAACAAGCTAGCAATGGGAATTGTCATCTGAAACATTTGTAAGGCTCATCAGGTTGGTTTATATTATCCCTCTCACTTCAGATGGACAGAAGGTCCTGGAGACACCAGCACAAGTGGGAACAGGCAGGTCAGGAGTAGACTTGTCAGAGGAGTGCCCGTTTGTTTGGCCAGCCTAAGGAATGGTCCCATTTCCCATGCTAGTTGTGCTTGCCCCATTCCCATATGACGGGATTCAAGGCAGGGTGTCACTTGTTGGTTCAGTGTCTTAGCTATGCATTGCACCTGCTGTGCCTTACAACTTTACTTTTGCTGATGTACTGATCTGAGCATTAAAGATTTCCATAGAAACCATAATCTAAGTTTGAGTTCTTTATCTTGCAGGAGTTTGGCCATTCATCTTTGTTATGTATTCAGTGGTCTGTGTTGCCTGAGCTTGAGTCTGGACTAAGGATTCTGAGCTTTTGTGTTCTGATTTGATACATGATGTCCAATCACAGAACATTTCAGGATTTGGGCCTCTGCACCGCCAGACAGCACAGAGGCAACAACACCAGTGACACCCACAACATCAGCCTCAGCTCCATTGGGATCCCCAACGACCCAAGGGAGTGAGCTCCACTGGTCCCAGCACCGCCCTCACCGCTTTGATGGCTATGTGTGTTGATGGGGATGAGGGTTCGTGCCTAAAGGGGGAGGGGTGCTATGTATTCAGTGGTTTGTGTTTGCCTGAGCTTGAGTCTGGACTAAGGATTCTGAGCTCCTGTTTCTGATTCGATACATAATGTCCAATCACAGAACATTTCAAGATTTGGGCCTTTGCCATTGGCTGTTGAACGCTGAGTCATGATTCACAGCTTGGAAGTTTAGACAGCCAATCACGTTGGGAGTGGGAGTGGCCCTGGCTTTCAGTATATAAGCAGTTGCTTTGCTTCTGTTTCCCATTTATGTAGTTCAATAAAGGTTCTTGCTGTTATCACTGTGTCTTGCCTTGTGGGAACCCACCTACAATTCAGCCTTTTTGCTCACTCTTGTCTTCCAAAATATTCCAGAAAAATCTCCAACAAATTTCCTAGCCATTTGCTCCAGTTCACTAACTACTAGACATTTGGGGCCCTTAGCATGCAACTTATCTGACAAAAGATACAGCCCACCTTGAGCTAAAGCAACAGAAATGGGTCCAGGCAGTGCAATCCTATGTATGCTTATGGAAAAGTAAGCCCCAATGAGAATATATCATTGTTTTAAAGTAAGCGTGCTTAGCATTTCAACTTTCATTGGGGACCTATGATGTTTGTCATGTAAAGTGTTTATGCAACTGTAATTTCTGTTTTGACATGTATGGAGATTTTTGAAATAGTAGCAAGAAGTAATTTGCTAAAGGGAACAAGTCCACCAGGGTTAAATGCAGCCTATCTAGCACATCATTTGGAGGCATGTAGGACACTAGCAAAACGATTCTCCTGCCACATCATGAACCTTATCTAGCAGACACCATCTCCTTAATTCATTTCTATATTTCACTTTCTAATATAGCATGATATCCCAGTGACTCTCACAAGGCTTTCTCAAGGTCTATTACTATGCTCTGTAGGGAAACTGCCATCACTGCTGTTGCTAAGAGAACATTTTATAGAGTCTCGGCATCCCTTTACAGCCTTAAAAAAATAAAGTGTGTGTGTGTGTTTAAACAAATAGAGAGCTGCTATTTACCTCAAAAGGACCCAAGGTACTGTGTGAGAAATGAAAACATTATATGAGAAGCACTGACGCTGGGTGTAAAAGCAAATTAAAAACCCTATGCTAGGAGAGACATTAACAACAATTTGGCATTTATGGAACAGCAGATGGTGATTAAAAGCATAAAACCTAGCGTGCCATGCTAAGATGAAAAATAACAAGACTCATTCCATTTTCAGAAATCTAACATTTCAATTGCCAAAGCTCTAGACAATAAGGGCAGCTTTGGCTGTAACAAACTTATGGAGAAAACAGGAAATTCTAATGTGGCATGTTGCCATTCTTCTGTGACTTTGAGTGAATGAAGGCAATCATTGACTGAGTTGCAACTTACAAGGTTAATTCCAAGTCTGTAAGGTTAGAAAGAAATATGGTGGCAGTGTGTAATGGTATGGAATATGACAGAGCTTCATAAGATTAGACATTGCATTGAGAAGATGAGTAGATTTCTCTCTCTACCCCACCCCCCTTGACTCAGAGGCACCTTGGAAAATTGTTTGGAGTTCATATCTTTGTTTGATTTAATTTATATACTGCTTTTATCCCAGTAGACCATGTCCAAAGCAGCTCACAGACATCAAATATCAAACTACAATGCCCTTAAAAAGAGACCCAATGAGTCAAATTCAATATTACAATTAAATGATACAATCAGGTACAAAAACCAGGTCAAAATTAACAGTAAAACATAAATATCTATCCCATTCCCATGTTATACAGACTGGCAGTATGTGGAGGACAGCCAAAAGGAAATATTTCTTCATAAGGCATAATTATAATATGGAATTCGTCATGACAAGATGTATTAGCACCAGGATAGCCAACTGGAACATTCAGGTTTAGTGGCAGTATATCTTTGAATATCAGTTACTTGGGTATAGACAGTGAGAGACCATGATAGTCTTCATGTCCTGATTGTGGGACTCCCAGAAGCATCTGTAGGACCACTGTGAGAAACTGGAAGCTGGAATAGAAAGAGCATTGGCCTGATCTAGCAGGCCTTTCCTCCTCTTCCTTCAAATGCATGGTTTGAAGCAGGGGAAAGCCACTGTGAGACAATATCACTCCCGCTTTTTTGCGTTGGTGAATGCGCTGGGCTGGGAGAAGGACTCAGCTGCCGTCAGGGAACGGAGGGAAGGTCAGGTCCAGCTAGCCTCCCGGAAGAGGGAAGCAGCGACAAAAGCAGTGTAACGGTCAGGAGGAAGGTCACCGGGTTGGCGCGAGCGCCAAGTTCAAATGTACAGGCGCGCGGGACAACAGAGAACCCGGATTGGGAACCAGGTCCTAAAGCCCGCCGGAGGCAGGGGGAGGAGTCAGGGGACTCAGCGTCAGAAGAGTCCAGAAAGGGGAATGCCCCAGCGGACAGGAGGACCCAGAGGAGGAGAGAGCAGAGGAAGAGGTGGAGCAGGGCTAGAGTCTTAAACTGGTGTCAGAGGGGAGGAGATTCAGACGGAGCTTCGGCGGTCTAGGGTTTAAGACGTAGAGCTGCGCGCCACGGTTTTGAAATAGAGACTGAACTTCAATAAAGACTTTTGTATATAACAACGACCTAGCGTTGGTCCTCTGTCAGCTGGGACTTCGGGCAGCTCTGACACCAAGTCATCAGCAAATGCTTTCACTTTGTATTCCTTACGTCCGACTGTCACCCCTTTTATATATTCATTGTTTCTTATTGATCTTAAGAAGACTTCTAGGACCGATATGAATAATAACGGAGACAAAGGACATCCTTGTTTTGTACCCTTAGTTATAGCAATACTTTCCGTTGTTACATTATTAACAATTAATTTTGCTCTTAGTTCTGAATATATTGCCTTTATACCATTCAAAAAAGATTGACCCATATCCATTAACTCAAAATTCTTTAACATAAATTCCCAAGAAACATTATTAAAGGCCTTCTCAGCATCTACAAATATCAACATCGCCTGTTTATCCTTACTGTTAGTCACTCCATTATGTTAATTATATTTCTTATGTTATCTTTCATCTATCTGCCAGGAAGGAACCCTGCTTGATCTTTATGTATCATTTCCTTTAATATCCTCTTCATCCTATTTGCTAAACTGTTTGCAAACATTTTATAATCATTATTCAACAACGAGATCGGCCTGTAATTTTTAGCCTGCGTCAAGTCCGAATCTTGTTTTGGAATAAAGGTTATAAAGGCTTCTTTCCAAGTTTCAGGTATTTCTTCTTTCTTTAAAATGTTATTCATAACTTCTTTTAATGGTACAAGTAGGATGTGTTTCATTTCTTTATAATATCTTGCACTAAATCCATCCGGTCCCGGTGTCTTCCCATTTTTCAGTTCTTTTATTGCTGTTTTAATTTCTTCAATTTTGATTGGCTCATTCAAATTCCTTTTATCATTCCATTATTTTCTGCACCTCTTTCCTCTTTAAGTAATCTTCTATTCTCCGTATATTACATCTCTCCTTTTATATAACTCCCTGTAAAAGTCCACAAATCGTTTCCTAATTCCTTTCGGCTTCTCGATCTCTTGTTCTTCAACTTTAATTTTATTAATTGTATTCTGTTCTTTCCTTTTTTTAATCTGCCATGCCAACCATTTCCCTGACTTGTCTGCAAATTCAAAATTATTCTGTTTCATTCTTTTTATATTCCATTCAGCTTTTTTATTTATTATCATTGCAAATTGTGTTTGAAGTATTTTTATATTCTGTTTCACTTTTTCATCTCTGGGTCTAATAATTAATTTCTGTTCATTTTCCATGATTTGTTTTAAGATTTCTTTTTTCCCTTTTTCTCTTGTTCTGTTCTTAATTGCATTTTGTTGAATAAAGAAACCTCTCATTACCGCCTTACTAGCATCCCAAACAGTACTCATCTTAGTTCCTTTATTTACATTATTTACAAAGTAATCTGTTAGACATTTCTGAGCTCTTTCCACAATCCTCTGGTCGTCAAAGAGATTTTCATTTATTCTCCACCGGAAAGACTTTTCTTCATATCCTTTTAGAACACATTTAATCGCATTATGGTCCGATAGGACTTTTGGTTGGATCTCAATCTTTATAATTCTCAAAGTTAACTCATTAGATGTCCAGATCTCATCAATTCCCGATAATGAATAATTTACTTCTGAATGGAAAGTGAATTGTTTTTCTAATGGATGTCTCAATCTCCAAATATCAATCAAATTACAATTTCCCACCATTTCAAAAAAAGTCTTAGGTAGTTTCCTGTGATGGTTCTAGGGGTTGCTCGTGCGTAAGCCGGTGCAAACACCCGGCTGTATTGCCTGAGTGAACCTTTTCTGTCCGGACAGCCACTCACCCGTGGATGTCTCAATCGCTGGCAGAATCTGTCAGTGGGTGTTTCTTAAACTTCTTCCAGCAAAGAAGCTCTTTGACGCCTAGTCTCCTCCTACTCTCTCTGCGCGAAAGCCTTCTGCGCAAGGAGGGCGTAGGCAACGGAGGACCTCTACTCTCCCCGCTGGTCCCCGGCAAGGAGTCATGGGACCTCCTCGCCGCTTCCCCCATCTGCCCCCCTTCTCCACTGGTGCTACGCTGATTCTCTTCCCCAGAAGATGGGCTGCCTCTCCCAATCCCAGGACGCTCTCTGGAATCCCTCTGGATTTTGCTCTCACCCTCCGGCACTGATGGCAGTTCCCTGACATTTCCCTTCTTTTCTTTTACCCAAAGCCCGTGGTCTATCCATTTCCATTGAAACTACCCCATTCATATCCCCATTATTATGATCTTTTGATCCATATATTCAAACCATCTTTCCTCCAAATCTTTAAAAAAGTCTGTTTTGTTACCATTCGGTGCATACACTCCAATAATTATCAATTTCTCGCCTTGCCAATTGACTTGAACTGCTATGATTCTCCCTTCTTCGTCCTTAAATAATTGTTTTGCTTCCAATTTATTCTTTATATACAATGCCACCCCTCTCTTTTTACTTTTGTCCGATGAGACAAATTCATTTCCTAATTTTTTATTAATTAAAACTTTTCTATGGGTTTTTTTAACATGAGTCTCTTGTAAACATATAATATCCAAATTCTTTTGTTTTAAATGTTGTCCAATTTTATTTCTTTTTTTATCATACATTCCATTCACATTCCATGTCCATAATTTCAATGCCATATTGTCTTCCAGTTAAAAATTCTTTTAAAATTTATTATTTTATTTCTCTTCTTCTTCTTCTTGATCTTCTTCTACCTCTTCCTCTTCTTCACTTTCATCTCCTCTTTTTCCTCTTTTATCTCTCTTCCTTTTACTCCCTTCTTCCTCCAACTCCAAAGAATCTCCTTCATCACCTCTTGCTCCTGCCATCTCTGCTTCATCTCTTTCTCTGGTCAGCTCCTTATATCTTCTACAAAACGTATCCACTTCATCTGGTTTTGTCAGTCTGTGCCTTTTCCTTTTGTAAGTAAATGCTACACCTTCTGGAAATTCCCATTTGAATTCAATTTGATTTTTCTTCAAAACTTGTACCAAGTTCTTATATTGGTCACGTTTTTTCACAAGCCTTAATGGTACATCTTTAAAAATAATTATATAATTCCCATCAATATTCAATCGTTTCTCTCTATTTTTTTGTAGAATTAAATTCCTCATATCTCTATCTTTAAAAACAATCAAGCAATCTCCTGGGAATTTCTTCACTCTGGTTGTCCTTGTTTTAATTCAAAATGCATTTTGAATCGTTTTAGCGACATCTTCCATTTGAATATTGCCCATTGGGCAATTTTTGCCGTTAATTTCTCTTTAATCATTTCTCCCTGAACCTCCGGCACAGACCTAAACCTAAGGTTTGTCTCTCTTTGTCAAAGTTCATTCATTGCGACAGCATCCCATAATTCCTTCTGCGTCTTATTAACTTCTGATACATCCGTCCTAATTTTTTCTTCCTCCCTTCGTACTTTTTACATCTCTTGCTTTGTTCTCTTCATCCCTTCCTCCAAGTTCTGAGTTCTTTTGGATATTTCTCTCATCTGTCCTTTTAATTCATTGACTGTTACATCTATTTTTTTTTGTCGACCTGCTCCAATTTAGTCTCCATCTGTCCTAATTTAATCTCAATGTTTTTCTCACTTTTTTAATATCTGTCTTCAATTCTGCAAACATCTTAATTATATCTCCTTTCCAATCTGGTTCCTGTCTTGCACTCTTTCTTTCTCCAGGTGTTGCACCCTCGCTTTTTTCCTGCATATGTGTCATTTTCCAAATTCCTAAAACTCCCTATTTAATCAATACTTATACCCAATAAACACTGAATTCTCCACAACAAATTCCCATTACCACAGTGAGAGCGCTAATACCCAGGTAATTTAAATCTTTAAAGCCAAACAAAATGAACAAATCAACACTTCAATCATATATCAATAGATCAGTCAGTGAGGAAACCGTTCCAAAATAATCTAATCAGATGGGAAGAGTTCCCAAAAGTCTATATAAATCCAAGATAATAACAAAATAACCAGCCTCTTTCCTTTAAAATAAAGAGTGCAAAACTCATAAGAGGTGAAAGATCACCACCAATCTTCTTGCCACTTATATGGCTAAATCCACAATTCGCAATGGACGTCTGTTCAGACCCTTCTTGCCACTTGCCTGGCTATATGCAACCTTTAAGTTGCAATAACTAATCACAAAAAAGAAAAAAGGAGCTCCCAGATCCATCAGATTCCACAGAGACAGAAAGCCAAAAAAAGCAGAAAAAACAGTGCATTTAATTCCTCTGAAAGTAAAATGAAGAGTTAATAAAAGTTAATGAAGAGTTGATAAAAACTTGCCAAAATGAAGATCGCAGTTAAGTCTCTTAATCTGCCTGGAAGAAAGGAATCAGTTACTTTCCTCCAGAAGGAGGGAGAGAATCCCCCTCAACTTGGCAACAATATGGCGATTTGTATCCAGTTCTCAAAAGTTAAAGAAGTGAAGGGTACGGACCTCAAAGGGATAAAAAGGAAAACTTTCCAGTTCCCATAAACTCCTCAAGAAGCGAACAAACGAACAGTAATTCTTCTCTAAATCCTTCCGCTTCTGTCCCTTTACCCTAGAGGGGTATATCAAAGGTTTTAAAGTATTTTAAAGTCCGTAACTTACTATTACGCAGTTCTTTTTGAAAACTAAAGTAATCCATCCCCAGCTCTTCTCCCCGACGTTCGCCACCGATTCTCTGCCAGACTGTCAAAATATTGCTTCCACTCAATCCTTCCTTTTTACATTAGTCTTGGTCTTTCTGAAAGCCTTTTTTTTAAAAAAAATCAAATATATCCGTAAAGTTTATTCCGTTTGCGTTAACTTACAGTTTATTCCGATCCGCGAATTATTCTTGTGTGTGTTTAGAATTCCAGGCAAGGCTGACCTCCTTTTTTCCACCTAACCTCTTCAAATTAGTCCCAATCCATTAATTTAATTTAGATTCCTGTAGTTTCCAATTCGGTTTCTTTTGTTTGAGGACAGATCGCTTCTGTGCGCAAGCTCGGAGCTTAACTGATGAGAGTTAGAAATGGCTTCCCGCTGCCAGCTTCTCTACCCCGCTGCACTCATCGCCTCCAAAAAGGAGGTTACCTGGTGGCTGGGGAAAATGCAAATCGACAGTGCTGGGACCCCTGCCTCTTGAATAACCTTTCAAGAGTGTTTGGGGGGTTGTGGCGCTCTTGCAGCACCCCCTTTATCCCTCAAAAGCTGGATACTCTCAGAAGCGAGAGATCCTGATTGCTTTCACTCCTGCAATCCGCCGGAAGTCCGTCGTCTGACTATTCTATGGCATTGTACTGTCATTGTACATGGTCAATCTTGCAGAGTACAAACCTCGAGGAGCTTCAATTCCAGTTCTACTAGGGGAGACCAAAGACTAGAAGGGAAGGAAAGTGACTGGCCAGAATGGGAGGAGGGGAGGCTAGAAATGCCTTTTCTTTCACCCTGTTCCTCTAATATGATGTAGTGAAGTTCTTTAAGCCCAAGGGCAGCCAATGTATAAAAGGAGCGTGATTAGTATAAATCCCATGAGATGTCTGAGAAGAGTGTGGGAACGGAAGACAGATGGGCGAGGTATAAATAAATTATTATTATTATTATTATTATTATTATTATTATTATTATTATTATTTCTTCTTCCGTCTGAGCATGTTTTTGTACTGTACTTTCACTTTTGCAGTATGCAACAGTTCTGGCAGACCTTGGAGAACACAGACGTGATTATGGATTGTCTGTATAGAATGTAAATAAAATGTAGTTTAGGGCTGCACCTCACAATGGTTGGGAGGATTGTTTTTGCCAAAAATCTCAGAAACCTCATCAGGAGGGCTTTAAACTGACTAATGTGGGGGAGGGAGACAGTGCTCCTGAAGGTAGCAGTCTATCAATTGATGAAGATGATCATCCAAATGTCATAGACCAAATGGAGCAAACAGAACGCAGACCTAGTGGTGGGAGGAATAAATCCTTAAATAAGAGACACGGGGGAATGATTAATGGACTTCAGTGTCTGTACACTAATGCACAAAGCATGGGAAATAAACAAGATGAGCTTGAGCGCTTGGTACAGCAAACTAAATATGACATAATAGGCATCAGTGAAACCTGGTGGGATAAGTCCCACGATTGGAAGGGATACAATCTATTTCAGAGAAACAGACCAGACAAGAAAGGAGGAGGAGTGGCGTTATACGTCAGGGATGTGTATACCTGTGAAGAGATCCAAGATTTAGAACCTCAAAGCCAAAGTGAGAGCATTTGGATCAAAATTAAGAGAGGGAAGAATAACAGTGACCTCATTGTGGGAGTTTACTATAGATCCCCAAGCCAAACGGAGGACATAGATGATGCCTTCCTGGAACAGATGGCCAAGCATGCAAAAGGAAGGGAGATAGTAGTAATGGGGGACTTCAATTACCCGGATATTTGTTGGATGTCAAACTCAGCCAAGAGCATAAGGTCAAAGAGATTCCTCACTGGCCTTGCAGACAACTTCATTGTCCAGAAAGTGGGAGAAGCAACAAGAGGAACAGCCATTTTAGATCTGGTCCTAACCAATGTTGATGACCTGGTTAGTGGGGTAGAAGTGGAAGGATCATTAGGCGTGAGTGATCATGCTCTTCTGAAGTTTGCTATACAACGGAAAGGAGCAGTCAAGCATACTAGGACTCAATTTCTTGACTTTAAGAAAGCCGACTTCATAAAACTTAGGGAAGTGCTGGGTGAGATCCCATGGACAGTAATACTAAAAGGAAAGGGAGTTCATGATGGCTGGGAGTTTGTTAAGAGGGAGATAGTAAAAGCACAACTTCAGGCAATACCAATGAGACGGAAACATGGAAGGTGCCTAAAGAAGCCAGGGTGGCTATCTAAAGAACTTTAACTGAGTTAGGATTAAAAAAGGATGTGTACAAAAAATGGAAAAGGGGGGAAACCACCAAAGAGGAATTCAAACAAATAGCCAGCACGTGTAGACACAAAGTCAGAAAAGCTAAAGCACAGAATGAACTCAGGCTTGCTAGAGAGGTTAAAAGCAACAAAAAAGGCTTTTATGGGTATGTCCGTAGCAAAAGAAACAGTGGGGTCACTCAGAGGAGAAGATGGTGAAATGCAAACAGGGGACACAGAAAGGGCTGAACTCCTCAATGCTTTCTTTGCCTCAGTCTTCTCTGATAAAGAAAACAATGCCCGACCTGAAGAATTTGGAGCAAATGATTCAGCAGAGGAAACACAGCCCAGAATAACTAAGGAGATAGTACAAGAATACTTGGCTAGTTTAGATGTATTCAAGTCTCCAGGGCCAGATGAACTGCATCCAAGAGTATTAAAAGAACTGACAGATGTGATCTCAGAACCACTGGCAGTCATCTTTGAGAATTCCTGGAGAACAGGCGAAGTCCCGGCAGACTGGAGGAGGGCAAATGTTGTCCCTATTTTCAAAAAGGGGAAAAGAGAGGACCCAAATAATTACCGCCCAGTCAGTCTGACATCAATACCAGGGTGGATGATGAACTCAAGGGCATCCTGATTAAATTTGCAGATGACACCAAACTGGGAGGGGTGGCTAACACCCCAGAGGACAGGATCACACTTCAAAACGACCTTGGCAGATTAGAGAACTGGGCAAAAACAAACAAGATGAATTTTAAAAGGGAGAAATGTAAAGTATTGCACTTGGGCAAAAAAAATGAGAGGCATAAATACAAGATGGGTGACACCTGGCTTGAGAGCAGTACATGTGAAAAGGATCTAGGAGTCTTGGTTGACCACAAACTTGACATGAGCCAACAGTGTGACGTGGCAGCTAAAAAAGCCAATGCAATTCTGGGCTGCATCAATAGGAATATAGCATCTAGATCAAGGGAAGTAATAGTGCCCCTGTATTCTGCTCTGGTCAGACCTCACCTGGAGTACTGTGTCCAGTTCTGGGCACCACAGTTCAAGAAGGACACTGACAAACTGGAACGTGTCCAGAGGAGGGCAACCAAAATGGTCAAAGGCCTGGAAACGATGCCTTATGAGGAACGGCTAAGGGAGCTGGGCATGTTTAGCCTGGAGAAGAGGAGGTTAAGGGGCGATATGATAGCCATGTTCCAATATATAAAAGGATGTCACATAGAGGAGGGAGAAAGGTTGTTTTCTGCTGCTCCAGAGAAGCGGACACGGAGCAATGGATCCAAACTACAAGAAAGAAGATTCCACCTAAACATTAAGAAGAACTTCCTGACAGTAAGAGCTGTTCGACAGTGGAATTTGCTGCCAAGGAGTGTGGTGGAGTCTCCTTCTTTGGAGGACTTTAAGCAGAGGCTTGACAACCATATGTCAGGAGTGCTCTGATGGTGTTTCCTGCTTGGCAGGGGGTTGGACTCGATGGCCCTTGTGGTCTATTCCAACTCTATGATTCTATGATTCTATCCTGGAGAGTGAAGTCAAATAGGGCTTAGAAAGCATTGCTAATAACAAGCCCAGTGGAAGTGATGATATTGGCAGGGGGCTGGACTCGATGGCCCTTGTGGTCTCTTCCAACTCTATGATTCTATGATTCTATATACCAATGTTTCTTTCCTCTTGCTGTATGACGCTAGAAGACTTGTGTTCACTTTTCATATGAAAAGTGTCGCAGAGAGGCACTCTGGAGATGAAGGGACATGCCATTCCAGAGACGTGCCTACCGGGAGACGCTCAGAGGTCCTGGGGGGTCGCCGTCTCCCCAGGAGCGTTTTTCCAACACTGGGAACCTTCTGAAAGCCAGAGGCCACTGGTAGGCAAAGCGATTAATATAACATTCATCTTTGTACTATGGACTAATCTCTAAACACATTCACATACCCCAGTCTACCTTCCACCAGGCAAGCAAGATGAATTAGTAGCGTTCTGGCAGGCAAAAGCATCCAAAGTTGGTGTAACTGTTAAGTATAACTTTTTAATTGGCCATTAAACAGTATGTGTATTGCTAAGGGGAACATGGAAAATTCCACTGAAGCTAAGTGAGGAACTCTGAATGCCTAACTGGTTAACTAAGAATGTATACCTGCTGCTCTCTCACATAGTGTTTAACTTAGATCACATGGGAGGGGTATTGTCAGGGACTGGCTGGATGAGGAGGACTGGTGGAAACTGCTTGACCAAGAGCCCCCCAGGGAGATGATTTGGCTCCTGGCTTCTGGTGGTGGGAAACTTGCCACAGCCTAGAGGAGGGGAAGAGCTGGGAAGTGCTGGAGGCAGGGGTAGTGAAGAGGCAGAAACAGGCAGGTGCCCCAGCCCAGGGCGGCAACAGGGGTCAGATTTGACAGTTCTCCCACAGAGCCACTCTGACAGTTTCTCTGCCTTCAGCTTGCAGGGCCCCATCCCACCCATGGAATGAGGCATTTATTGCATGTTGCTGAGCAGAGTCAGGTTCCTTGGAGCTCTGTGGGAGGGGCCTGACACAGGGAGTGAAGGGGAAGCTACAAACTAGTCTGGACAACTGCTTCATTAAGACAGGAGCAAGCTTTAGAAGTTCTCTGTTCTGCTTCTTTAAGAAACTAACTGTAAGTTAGCCAAGTGTTTCCCTCTTGTTCTCTGACTTGCGAATGACCTGCTCTCCCTGTCAACTCTGTGACAGGTATTCAGTTACAAATTGCCCTTTGGTGTGAGCTAGTCTTTGCTCTCTAGCCACCAAATACAAAGGGTGTGCAAATGATGTCTCTCCAGGCTGTCATGGAGCCTGTGTGGAGAGAAAGAACTTTGATTTCAGTTCTGTTTGAGGTAATTTCATATTTTTAAGTTGCTGAACTTGTGCTTGGACAAGCACATGATTTTATGTAACTATTTGGATGTATCATTATCATAGCAATCAATGTTTTCCCTTTTTTAAGGGAAATTCCCTTATTCCGAATAGGATTCCTCACAAGAAAAAGGAAAAGTTGACAGCTATGATCATTATTGTTGTAAGTCTGTTTTGGAATCAGTTCTGTTAGTAAAGCTTTGAAACCATATTTTTGGTCTGGACAATTTTTCCCAAGAAGAGTCCGTTCTTATTCATCCTATTGCTTCCATATGTCCCATATT
Source organism: Podarcis gaigeae (assembly GCF_964106915.1). Classification (NCBI taxonomy): domain Eukaryota; kingdom Metazoa; phylum Chordata; class Lepidosauria; order Squamata; family Lacertidae; genus Podarcis; species Podarcis gaigeae. The sequence continues at coordinate 91,687,678 of NC_139683.1, read as the reverse complement.
AATAACTGCAATAGTAACCCGAGGAAGGAGGGTGTGGCTGGAGAAGACCCCAAAGGCCACAAGGAGAGGCCTGGGGCCACATTTGGCTCACAGGTCTGAGGTTCCCCATCTATCTGAGGTTCCCCATCCAGATGGGCAGGGTATAAATGATAAAATTATTATTATTATAAAGTACCAACACATTTGGAAGTATTTTTCTGAGCTCGGGTTAATATTCTGGCAAGGTTTTCACTTTCCTCATGAGGCACTTGACCCAAGAGGTCCCTTTAGCAAGGATTTGAGTAAGTCACACCATGGCTGAAGTATTCTCAAGATGGAGAGATGTGAAACCTTAGCAGCCATTTGCCTTAATTGCTTTTAAAATATGTGCAGAGTGGCCCACTTTCTGGGCACTTGCGCATTGCAATGTACACTTTCATTGTTAATGCCCTGGTTTCCATTTTCTTAGCCATCCCTTTTGAACACAGGAGGTGCTGATCCACGAGAGCTAGCCTACTTAAAAGGCCAAAAGGAACAAAATGTGTTGGCAAAACTGGATGAAGTAGAAGATGTGAGCTAATTGTGCATTGGACTGAAACAGTGGCTAAATTACATGTAATTAAATAAAAAGGCAATAAGAGGGACTTAAGTCAGAGGTTTCTTCTGAGCAATTAAAAAAGCATCAAGAAAAGATGATAACAAAGTGGGTTTCTAAGTAATTATCTTCTCCTGCAATGTGACTCTTGGTGTACAGACAGGGGTAAAATTTTGGGTATAAAAATGAACGTCCTACCAAAGATGTTGTTCCTGTTTCAGACAGTACCAGTAGTCAATGACATGTGATGCTTTGTTGTTTAGTCGTTTAGTCGTGTCCGACTCTTCGTGACCCCATGGACCAGAGCACGCCAGGCACTCCTGTCTTCCACTGCCTCCCACAGTTTGGTCAGACTCATGTTTGTAGCTTCGAGAACACTGTCCAACCATCTCGTCCTCTGTCATCCCCTTCTCCTTGTGCCCTCCATCTTTCCCAACATCTGGGTCTTTTCCAGGGAGTCTTCTCTTCTCATGATGCTTTGGGGAATGGTAAAAAGAAATATCTAAGTTTAAAAGAAATATCTAAGAAATATCAGCAAATCTCTTTGGAGGTCTACCTTTAGTGGCTCTCTCAGACCTGCGAATAGCCGTAGGTCTTCAACACTCTCCTCTTCCTTCTTAGGAGAATGGTGACCTATAGTGAACAATGGTTCCTCCAATTCTCAATCAGAGCCTTCAGAGGGTTGCATAGAGGCCGTAGCACTCTTGAAATCCTCTGAATCATCCGATTCAGTCTCAGATTCAGAATCAGGACCTTTATCAGTGGGTGTTGGTTGTTGCTGCAGCTGTGGCTGTTGCTGCTGCTGTTGCTTATCCTCAGTCTCTTCACTGTCATCAGGATAACATTGGAAAATTCCCCCATTCTCCCCCCACTTGGCATTGTACTCAACACTTCTAGTGAGCCTAATTGTCTTAGAGTCAGTCATCATTACTCTGTAAGAACCTTTCTGATACCCTAGAAAGATACCATGCAATCCACGCTTGCCTAACTTGGAGCTTTGTGGTGTGTGAACCCACATGTCAGAACCAAAAATTCTCATGTGTTTGATGTATGGTGTCAGGGAACTGCCATCGGAGCCAGAGGGAGAGGGAGGGCTCCAGAGGGATTCTGGAGAGTGTCCCGGGAGGGAGAGAAGCAGCCCATCTTCTGGGGAAGGAAATCAGAGTAGCACCAGTGGAGAAGGGGGGCAGATGGGGGAATCAGCAAGGTGGCTCCATGACTCCTTGCCTGGGACCAGCGGCGAGAGCACGGGTCCTCCGCTGCCCACACCCTCCCTGTGCAGAAGGCTTCCGCGCAGGGAGAGTAGGCGGAGACTAGGCGTCAAAGAGCTTCTTTGCTGGAAGAAGTTCAAGAAACGCCCACTGACGGATTCTGCCAGCGATTGAGAGAGCCATGGGCGAGTGGCTGTCCGGACAGAAAGGGTTCACTCAGGCAACCCAGCCAGGTGTGGTGCCGATTTACGCACGAGCAACCCCTAGAACCATTACATATGGTTTCTTGCCAAACATCTTTTCATAGGGGGTACAACCGATCGATGATGATAATCTCCAATTATAACTGTAAACAAAACAGGAGAGAGATTCGTCCCAATAAATCTCTGGAAGATTGGCATCATGCAGCAAGGTTTTCAACCCTTGAAGCAATGTTTGATTTGCCCTCTCACAAAGTCCATTCATCCATGGAGAACGAGGACTAGACAAATCGTGTTGAATTTCTTTCTCAGTCAGAAAAGCTTCAAACTGCTGAGAAGTGAATTCCCCCCCCCCCACGATCAGTAAAAAGAGTGTTTACCTTCTTACCATGCACATTTTCCAACCAAGCACAGAATTCCTTGAACCTCTGATTTCTGCTTGAGATTGAACACATAAATATACCTGGAAAATGCATCAATGAGGACTATGAAGTACCTGTTTCCACCCAAAGAGGGCGATAGTGGTCCAACTAGATCAGCATGCATTACCTGGTATGGTTCTGTAGCTTGTCTACTAGACACCTTACCTTTCGCAGCCATTTTCACCTTGTTTGCTGCGCATGCCTTACACTTCATGTGGTACCTGCAGGGTTTAATAGTCACACCTTCAACCAAGGCAGGCATTTTGGAAACTGCCTCAAAGTGTAAATGACCAAATTTCCGTTGAAAATCATGAATACATCCTGCATGCAAAACCTTGTTAGAACCTGCAATACAACAAGTTTCATCCTGCACAACATCATCATAATACAATATAAACAAACAATCAACATAATCAGCATGCATTACATAATCGTTTTTCTTTGTGATGGTGCACTTCCTTTTCTTGAAGGAAACGTTTATGTTCTGTTCAGTCAGCTGCACGACGCTCAGTAGGTTGTGTGCAGCATCTGGAACATAGAGAACGTTGTGTATCGATACGACCACTCGATGGCCCTTGTGGTCTCTTCCAACTCTATGATTCTGTGAAGAACAACAGTTCCGTAGCCTTGACTGGAGATCGTGTGGTCATCCGCCTGGTGAATCGCACCTTCCTGCAGTGTAAAAGACACAAACAGTCTTTTCTCACGGCAAATGTGTCTGGTGGCGTCCGAATCCACGATGAAGAAAGAACTAGACGTCTTCTGGATGTTAGGGACCTTTGGAGTGAAGCCTGAGACCATTGCCTTGTGTTGTCCTGGACACCGGACCTTTGCCTTTGCTTTTTCCACGCGTTGCACTGCGTTGTTCTGTTGTCTTGGCCTTGGGATACTTGCATTTCCTTTTCACTTGGCCTAGACGTCCACACGAGTAGCATTTCACTGCCTTCAAAGGTTTGGCGCCATCTAGTGGTTCCACTGAATTCTGGGATGACATCTGTGAAGACTCCCCCTTAGTGATGCAGCTAGCACTACGGCGATCCGCTTCATTCAGAACAACAGCAGTAACATCCGCTACCGTGAGCTGAGCAGTTGGCAATCTGGCAATCTGACTGGCAATTGCTTCCCAACTCGAACCCAAAGAATGTAGAACCATGAAGGAATACACAGCCTCTGGAAAGGTGATTCCTCTCTGTTGCAGCTCATGCCTGAGATTCTGCATCTCCATGAGATGAGCATGCACATCTGCACCTTCAACAAGTGCCATATCATGCAACTTGGCATAGTAGAACAAAGAAGCTCCAGCCTCTGTTCTCAAATGTGACTGTTGCAAACTGTCCCACATTTTTCTGGCTGAGGCCTTGTCACGTAATAGACATAGCTCTTCCGGGGATACTATCAATGTAAGAGTTCCCCTTGCCTTTGAATCCTTAGCTCTCCATTCATCAGTTACCGGAGCTGGGGGGTTGTCTGTTACGACATTGAACAGACCCTCTTTCCGTAGCAGTGCCTCTGCATACTGAACCCACTCCGCGTAATTCTTTTTATTGAGCTTTGGAATCCCAAAAGCATCAGCTAGCCTTACATTGGCCATCTCTGTGTCTTTAAAGCAAGCTGCCTCTGTTTACAGCTGCTTCCAAAAGCACTTTCACTTTCTCCCGAGCCTCTTGTTGCCACAGCTGTTAGTGCTTTGGCTTAAAAGTTCAAAGAGCTCAATGTCCACCCCTTAATGCCATTAATTAGGAGCTGGCAGGCTTCCTGGGCAAGAGCACATACCTCTCATCAATCATCTTGACGCGCAGAGCAGATAACTCCGTTCCTCCGCCATCTGTCATTCCGATTCTGACTTCTGGGCCCATAACCAAAAATGTTAGTTTTATTCAGCTCCGGCCCTTGAGCTGATACGGCTCATCTTGCTTTGAGCCCAGCAGAGTAAAATCCCAGAGTCCGCAAACGAAAGGATGAAGCAGGTATGGCTACATTGCGAAAAGCTTTATTCCTAAGCTATACCGAGAACAGCTTTATTGTGAAAAGCTTTATTCCTATGCTATACCGAGAATACAAATAGCAGGGGAGAGAAGGCAAGCAAAATGCGAGGGAGATGGTGAAAGATACAGGAAATTGAATGCAGATTTCCAAAGAATAGCAAGGAGAAACAAGAAGACCTTCTTAAACGAGCAATGCAAAGAAATAGAGGAAAGCAATAGAATGGGAAGAACCAGAGATCTGTTCAAGAAAATTGGAGATATGAAAGGAACATTTCATACAAAGATTTCCATAATAAAGGATAAAAGTGGAAAGGACCTAACAGAAGCAGAAGACATCAAGAAGAGGTGGCAAGAATACACAGAGGAATTATACCAGAAAGAAATGGATGTCCCGTATACCCCAGGTAGTGTGGTTGCTGACCTTGAGCCAGACATCCTGGAAAGTGAAGTCAAATGGGCACTAGAAAGCACTGCAAATAACAAGGCCAGTGGAAGTGATGGTATTCCAGCTGAACTATTTAAAATTTTAAAAGATGATGCTGTTAAGGTGCTACACTCAATATGCCAGCAAGTTTGGAAAACTCAGCAGTGGCCAGAAGATTGGAGAAGATCAGTCTACATCCCAATCCCAAAGAAGGGCAGTGCCAAAGAATGCTCCAGCTACCGCACAATTGCACTCATTTCACACGCTAGCAAGGTTATGCTTAAAATTCTACAAGGAAGGCTCAAGCAGTATGTGGACCGAGAACTCCCAGAAGTGCAAGCTGGATTTAGAAGAGGCAGAGGAACCAGAGACCAAATTGCAAACATGCGCTGGATTATGGAGAAAGCTAGAGAGTTCCAGAAAGACATCTACTTCTGCTTCATTGACTATGCAAAAGCCTTTGACTGTGTCGACCACGGCAAACTATGGCAAGTTCTTAAAGAAATGGGAGTGCCAGATCACCTCATCTGTCTCCTGAGAAATCTCTATGTGGGACAAGAAGCTACAGTTAGAACTGGATATGGTACAACTGATTGGTTCAAAATTGGGAAAGGAGTACAACAAGGCTGTATTTTGTCTCCCTGCTTATTTAACTTATATGCAGAATTCATCATGCGAAAGGCTGGGCTGGATGAATCCCTAGCCGGAATTAAGATTGCCGGAAGAAATATCAACAACCTCAGATATGCAGATGACACAACCTTGATGGCAGAAAGTGAGGAGGAATTAAAGAACCTTTTAATGAGGGTGAAAGAGGAGAGCGCAAAATATGGTCTGAAGCGCAACATCAAAAAAACGAAGATCATGGCCACTGGTCCCATCACCTCCTGGCAAATAGAAGGGGAAGAAATGGAGGTAGCGAGAGATTTTACTTTCTTGGGCTCAATGATCACTGCAGATGGTGACAGCAGCCACGAAATTAAAAGACGCCTGCTTCTTGGGAGAAGGGCAATGACAGGCCTAGACAGTATCTTGAGAAGTAGAGACATCACCTTGCCAACAAAGGTTCGTATAGTTAAAGCTATGGTTTTCCCAGTAGTGATGTATGGAAGTGAGAGCTGGACCATAAAGAAGGCTGATCGCTGAATAATTGATGCTTTTGAATTATGGTGCTGGAGGAGACTCTTGAGAGTCCCATGGACTGCAAGAAGATCAAACCTCTCCATACTGAAGGAAATCAACCCTGAGTGCTCACTGGAAGGACAGATTGTGAAGCTGAGGCTCCAGTACTTTGGCCACCTCATGAGAAGAGAAGACTCCCTGGAGAAGACCCTGATGTTGGGAAAGATGGAGGGCACAAGGAGAAGGGGGCGACAGAGGACGAGATGGTTGGATAGTGTTTTCGAGGTTACCAGCATGAGTTTAACCAAACTGCGGGAGGCAGCGGAGGACAGAGGTGCCTGGCGTTCTCTGGTCCATGGGGTCACGAAGAGTCGGACATGACTAAACGACTAAACAACAACAACAACATACCGAGAACACACATCTTGCCTCTGTGAGAGCAGAGAGCAACTCCAACAAAGAAACGACAGAACAAAGAAACAGGAAACCAGTGAATGTCACATCCAGTCTCCCTTTCCCATGAGAATCCAACAGTATCTGGACTCTGTGGAATGTAAACATAGTCCCATGACTGCAAGCAGCTGCTCAGTGAGGAAACAGAAACTAACATAAACAACTAAAAACTATGGCAGAATTTGAGTAATGCTTGTAATGTACTAAAAACTATGGTAAAAATGAATTATTTTTCTTTAAAAGATAGAGAAAATAAGGGAAGCAGTTGGGGGGGGGAGACTGATCATGGTAACCATGGAAGGGCAGAGGGGAGTCGAAGGGTTCAGGGAATCCTAATTGACAATGTTGATGTTTAATGTTTGAATTTAAAGTGGTTATGTTAAACTTAATAAAAATATGTTAAGAAAGAAAAGAAGATGATCCAAAGATGGTATTAAACACCAAATAGATTAGCGAAGATGTTTAAATCAGAAACACTTCATGTTGGAAGTATAAAGATGTTGAAGGGTTTTTCTTCCACAGGCGGTGGTCATGCAGTGTAATTAAAGATTATTGGGAAATAGTATATAATGAACTTTACAAAATGTTTAGAAGAACATTTTCCCAAAACCAATAAGCTTCCTTCCTGCGTATAATAACATCAGGAGTCCCCAAAAATCAGAAAAACCTGCTCATGTATCCAACTACAACCTCAAGGATGCTACTAGCACAAAAATGGAGAATAGATGCAGTACCAACGAAAGAAGAGTGGCACCTAAATATGTTGGAATATGTGGAATTAGCAGGAATGACCAGTAGACACAAGATGAAAAACAGTTTAAGGAGGACTGGATGATATCTATATAGATTACATGAAAAAATATTTTTACTTGATTGTAGGAAACCTCAAAGCGCTTTCCAAAACATTGCCTTGTCACCAGTAAGTTATGAAGGGGCTATCTTTTTCCCTTAAAGGGCCTGTGGGGGGAGGGGAATAAAACTCTCACCAACCACCCGCCATCCACTTTTGTTCAGTTTAAGATGTTTTCTGTGTGCCAGCTCAGTTCTGGTTTTAGAGGCAGGCTGGTGGAGGAACTGTCTCTCTGGGCAACCTAGCATAAAAAGTTAAAGCAAAAAGCCACTCTTTAATAAACTCGTGTGTGTGTGTGTGTGTGTGTGTGTGTGTGTGTGTAGTTTGGCAACAAATGAGTAGCCTTTGGAAGAATATAATCAGTCTGCATCACTGAATAAGAAAGTCCAGGCCAACAAAGCAATGCAGTGCTTGGGACAATCTAACCACAACCACCCCTGCCTCCAGTGAAAGGTGATATTGAAATGTAAAAAGAAATAAAGAGAGACAACGTGATAGCAAGTGACTTCAGTTATCCTCACATTGACTGGGTAATTGTACATTAAGCTCATGATAAGAGGCAAAATTTATAGGTACGATTAATGATTGTGTAGAATAGTTAGTAACTGAGCCAAAAAGAGTGATTTAATAGTGAGCTGTACTTGGGACCTGACTACCCATATAAGCACTGACAATCTGATTAGAAATGGTGACCGCAGCACTATCAGATTCAACATATGTGTAAGTGGGAAATTGCCTAGAAATTGCCAACAAGGTCACATTTAATTTCAGAAAGGGGAATTTCTCAAAAATGAAGAGATTAGTTAGATTAGTAGAATGGAAGAGTAAGGAAGGACAGTTCCCCTTAGGGTGCCTGAAGGGTGCTTAATTAACTGTACCAGACAGAATGCATTCCACAAATGAGAAAGGGCACAAGCAAGTCCAGGATGATGCCAGCTCTGGAAAAACAAATAGAAACTGATGATAAGGCAAGTAATTGCCTTATCAAAGACCATCGGCTGCAGTGAGGACTGCAGGGTCTGCTTCCTTACAAGGCCTTGACCAGCTGGCCTGGGGGGGAGGCCCAGGCCCTCATACCTCCAGCTATAAAGAGACTCCAGCAGCAATGAGGACTGCAGGGCTTAGAGGGTGGGGCTGGACTCACTGTAACAAACCCTTGGGGAAGTGCTGGGGGGGCAGTGGTTCTGCTATTGCTTCTCTGCTCCAAGTGTCTAATGCAGGGGTTGGCAAGGTTTACCTCGCCTGGGCTGATTCACTCCCACGGAGATCACTCCGTGGGCTGGATCGTGTATGCGCAGACAAGTTTTCTGATGTCTGTGGCTGCGCAGACACAATTTCTGGCACCACGGAAGCGAGTTCCCACTCCACGATGCGCCAGTTTAGCGCAGCGCACGGGGACTCGCTGAGTGGGCAGCTCAGTTCGGGGGCGGCCCATGGGCTGTTTAAACGACCCCTATGGGCCACTTGTGGCCCATGGGCCGCAGGTTGCCAACCCCTGGTCTAATGTTTTTTAAATGTTCTTAAGCAGTTGGTTGTGTTTTAAGTTTTGTTTTTGTTTTGTTTTGCTCTGTTGGAGGTGGGATAACCATTTAGTTGGCTGGGGATTCATTTAATTTTAGTATAATTGCAATTTTTTAAAAAATATTATTATTATTATTATTATTATTATTATTATTATTATTATTATTATTTAGTTTCCACTGTTTTATTGGTTTATTGTATAGTTTGTATTTTGTTCTTAAAGGGAGAGGGTCAGGGCTGCCTGGGAGTGGGCCCTAGCCAACAGAATGGCTGGGGCTGGGTTCCACAGGAGGGGATACACTGGGACACCCAATCTCAGTGATCACGGGCAGCAGGAGGAGTTATGCTAAGAGCAGACCATGTCATTACCGAGGAGGCAGGTTTAGTTGTTGTTTGAAGACTATCCCATGTGGGCGGGGAGGGGGGGTTGCAGTGATTTTTAGGAAGTCATTAGCTTACACCAGGCAGATCATTTATTGTGCCCCATAGAAATCTGAGGACTTAATAGCACATCAGGTGGTGTGGTGCAGCGCAATTCCACCAGGGTGCTGAACATCAGAGAAGGAAACCTCTGAGCTTAGATTGAAAGACGGTGAATTGGTGTCTTTTATGAGTATTCATTCAAGAGAAAACTAGGAAGCTGAACTGGGGACAGGAGAAGTAGAGGTTTGAGGAAACGCTCTTCTTGGGTCTCATTTCAGTCAAAAGTGATCATCTGGAAAGAGAAGAATCTCAAACTATTTAGGAGGGGTGCGGTCATTCCCCTGGGTCTGTTATACTGAGGAGTCTGTTTTATAGAAGGTTGAGAAACTGACAGAAAGTACCACCTTGTTTAAGAACCAAAGTTTTAAGCTGTGACACCTATGCAAATAAGTTTAAGGAACTGAAGTGAAATAACCGAAAAGAATCTCTGTGTTTAATACCTTGTTTAGAAGACTAATACATCCATCAAATTATATGTAGAGAGATAGAGAAGGAGAGAGAGAGAGAGAGAGAAATAAAGAGAGAGAAATAGAGAATTAACTGTTTTTTTTTGAAAGAATTCCATCTCCTGACATATATTTTGTTTTACCAAACATGTAAAATGAAAACGGTTCCTGTTTGGTAACTTCCCTAAGTCTTCAAGTACCATAGTTTTCTTCATAACAAACAAAAACAAAGAAGTAGTTAAGACGAGGATCGCTGCAGCAGGAATCTCAACAAAAATAGCCATGACAGCTGGCTATCCAACTTCCGCTTAGAAAATTCCAATTAAGAAGAGCCCATCACCTCCCGCGGGAGTCTGTTTCACTTACTAACAACTCTTACTGTCAACTCTTTCCTTCTAGAAAGTCCTTCTAGAAAGTTCTTTCTTTGAATCCATTTGTACAGAGTAGTAGAAAACAACTTTGTCCCATCTTCTATGTGACAGCCCTTGAGATATTTGAAGATGGCTCTCATTTCTCCTCTCAGTCTCCTCTTCTCCAGGCTAAATAAGAGGTAGCTAATGATTAGCTGGTTTGTCCTACTTGACTAATTAGAGTTTATCGAGTTGTTGATATTATAAGCAGAATAACTAGGCTGGGAAAGAATAACATCAATGCCATCAATGGAGGCTAGTATGAGGCTTGGGATTGCTACCGTGGAGGGGCGAGGGAGGTATGGCGGTGGGGGCAGATCTTATAGGCGAAGGGGATTGAGATACGGATACACTCGTACCCCTTCCAATCTGTGCCCCATTCTGAGGGACGAGGGTAGGGTGGGCAAGGATGTTGTTGTTGTGCAATGCCAGGTCTATAGGCAACAAAACCACCACCCTTCAAGATTTCTTTACCTTGCAGGGGGTCGACCTGGCTTGTGTGATGGAGACCTGGGTGCGTGAAGGGGAAACAGTTACCTTACGAGAGATGGCACCCCCGGGTTTCTCTGACCTCCACCAATCACAGACTGTGGGCCAGGGTGGAGGGGTGGCATTATTAATCCAGGAAGATTGTCCTTTCAGGGCTCTGCCATCGCCATTGATCCCTGGCATTGAATGTGTTGGTCTAGTGTGGGGTTCCGAGGAGAGCTTGGCTGTCTGGCTGGTGTACCAGCCACCTAGCACACCAGCAGCCACCCTGTCAGGCCTACTGGAGGCAGTGGCCGGCTGGGCCTTGGAGTTCCCTAATCTATTGGTATTGGGGGACTTCAACATCAATGCTGATGCCACTCCCTCCTCACAGGCTCTGGACCTGGTGTCTTCAATGGTGACACTAGGGCTCTCCCAGTTTGTTTCCCCAGCTCAAGCAGGCCACATGCCCCATTTGATCTTCGGTGAAGGTGCCATGGTCTGATCACTATGCTCTGAAAGCCAGGATTGACTTTCTACCCCCACCCTGCTTTGGTGGCGAGCTGATTTGGGTTCGCCCACAGAGGCTGATAGACCCTGATAGATTCCGTCAAGCTTTGCGGAACCTTGCTCCCCCTGGCGACTCATTGACTGAGCTTGTTGAGGACTGGAATACCCGGCTCTTGGCAGCCATTGATGAGATCGCACCTAAGTGCCCTTTGTGACCCCGCAGAAACCGGGCTCCCTGGTTTACCGAGGAGCTCCGGAAAATGAAGCGGGACCTCCAACTGCTAGAGTGAGTATGGCAGGGTGCCCACGATGGAGCTTCAAGAACATCTTATCCATGCGACGGTCACCTCCAGACTGGATTATTGTAACTCGCTCTACGTGGGGCTGCCCTTGAGACTGACCCAGAAACTCCAGCGGGTGCAGAATGCCACGGTGAGACTCCTTACGGGGTCCTCGCTGCAAGATCACATTCACCCAGTGCTATACCAGCTGCACTGGCTCCCGGTGGAGTACAGGATCAGGTTTAAGGTGCTGGTTTTAACCTTTAAAGCCCTATACGGCCTAGGACCCTTGTACCTATGGGACCGCCTCTCCTGGTATGTCCCACGGAGGACCTTACGGTCTTCAAACAAAAACATCTTGGAAGTCCCAGGCCACAGGGAGGTTAGGCTGGCCTCAACCAGAGCCAGGGCTTTTTCGGCTGTGGCTCCGATCTGGTGGGACGCTCTGTCATAAGAGACTAGGGCCCTGTGGGACTTGACATCTTTTCACATCTTTCCACAGGGCCTGCAAGACAGAGCTGTTCCACCAGGCCTTTGGCCAAGGCAAAGACTGACCCCTCCTTTGGTAATCCTCACAGAACTCTAGCCCAATGGTTGCCATTAATTTGATTTGAACTGATTTTATAATGAATTGATTTTAGAATGTGGTATTATTTTACTGTTGTTAGCCACTCTGAGCCCAGCTTCGGCTGGGGAGGGCAGGATATAAATAAATTATTATTATTATTATTATTATTATTATTATTATTATTATTATTATTCCCAACTCCCTTAACTGTTCCTTATAAGGCTTGGTTTCCAGACCCATTATCATCTTGGTTGCCCTCTTCTGCACAAGTTCCGGCCTGTCAATATCCTTCCTAAATTGTGGCAGTAAACCTGTGGAGTTCAATGTTTCAGTGTTGTTGTTGACATCTATAGGAGCAAACTCCTAGGGGTCATGGGGGCTTGGGCCCCCACAAAGTTAATGGGCATTCCCATTCAAATGGTGTGTGTGCACTGTGTCATGTGAACGATTATGTGGGGTGGGGCTTACCTGGGCCACCACAATATTTTATTCATATTGGCACCCCTGTTGACATCCATCTGTCTCGGGAGACAGTGGAAGAGTGCTCCATTGTGATATTCATATTGATAGTTAAAATTGAGTGTAAAGTAGCTGATTTTCATTTTAGTTTATTTCATAAATGGGTATAAGGATTATTTGGAAATCCTAAGAGGAATTATGACTGTATAAATAGAGGAAATTAGTAAATTGTTTGTCAAAAGGTGGCGTTTTCATGCGAGACATTGTCTTTCTCAGGTTGAGTTCTGACTAGCATTTATTTGAATTTGGATTTATTTGAATCATTAAAAGCTTACTGATCTCAGGTTTCATAAGATCATTTAGTGACCTACTTTAGAGAAGGGTGGGGGGCAAATTTTAGATGTCTTGGTAGTTTTATTGTATACAAATTAGTCTAGGCTAGCCCATCAATGTCTTATGTCAATTTTGTCAATTTTGAAGCTGTGTTTTCCTTTAATATGTTTTTCGTCTTTGAGGCATCTGTCCACATTGGCTTCCAGTATGTTTCTGAGCACAATTCAAAGTGTTGGTGTTGACCTTTAAAGTCCTAAACAGCATCTGCTCCGTGTACCTAAAGGAGCATCTCGACCCCCATAATTTGGCTCATACACTGAGGTCCAGCTCCGAGACTCTTCTGGTGGTTCCCTCTCTGCAAGAAGTGAAATTACAGGGAAACAGGCAGAACAGCTTTTTAGTAGTCACACCTGCCCTGTGGAATGCCCTCCCGGCAGACGTCAAAGAGTTAACCTACTATATAATTTTCCATAGACATATGAAGGCAACCCTGTTTCAGGAAACTTTTAATGTTTGATGCTATATTTGTGTTGGGACCCCCCCCCCCCAGTGTGGCTGTGGCAAAGCAGTCGGAAGGGCAAGGTATACGAAATTGATGATGATAATGATGATGATTGCTGTCAGAAGCAGTACGTCTCTGAATACCAATTGTTAAACACCAGGTAGGGAGAGTATATTGTGTAACAGGCTTCCTATGGTCCTCTGGTTTGCCATTGCGAGAACTGGCTGCTGGATGAGATGTTCCTTTGGCCTGATTCAGCAGGCTCTTCTTGTGTTCTTAAGAACCCCCAGCTGAGCCATGATGTACCTGTTCCCAAACCTGCCTGGCAGGTTTCAACCATTAACCCCTTCTCTTAGAATCAAGAACTACTGAATTTGAGGGTGCTATGAGAGGTTACACCAACCAACTCCCAATCTTGGAACACTTTTCATCATATTGCTCTCCACTGTTCATCACATACTCAACAACTGTGAGTCAGTTCTGCACTTTATTTGTCCTTTTCCATTGTCAGCTATGGAGTGCTGGGATTTCAGGCACTCCTCCCGGACTCCCAGTCCGGTACAGACATGCTGTGATTACTGTAAGTCAGCAGCAAAGCAGTTAATGCTCTGAGGACTGCAAAATGGACTCAGGCACATTCCAGCAAAAATTACCATTTTGTACCTGATACTTTCACAACCCAAGATTCATTTGTGGCAGTATTGTGCTATCAATCCATGTGCATTCCAGCTGCATGACTCCTATTAATTTTAATAGAAGTCAGGAGAATAAAATGCTGAGCAAAGCACTTTGAAAATGTGTTCCATTCTAGGAGAATGTATTGCTCTGCTTTGTGCAGGGGGACATCTTTAGAAAACAGAGCTGAATGCTGCATCATTTCAATAGCTCACGCCTTTGTGCTGACTCCTAACAGTGGGGCTCTCTGGCTGGTGTAACATTGCCATAGACAATAGGCTTCTTTACTGAATAAATGACCAGAATTTATCGACCTGGAGCAGACAAAAAATCAGGAGAAAATAATGTTATAACATTTGCATGTTATGTTATTTGGGAAAGATAGATAGAGAGCAGAGGCTCAGACAATCTTTTCCTGAGTAATCCCATCCACAGCACTACAGTTACTGTGGCACTGTAGACAGTGGCTTGAAGGCCTAACCAGTCTATTAGACAGAATGAAATTTGGTTAGTCTGTGTTTAGCCAGCAGGAAGCATAATGACACCAGCTACTGGCCTTGGGCACCAGCTTCAGGGCTAGTTCACACATGCATATACATCCAGAACTGTGCAGAATTGTGTGGTGTTTGAGCTGCAGTCACATCAGGGCTGCTGGGAGATAAACTGGTGTCAGGGGTTCAGAAGGAGAGACACAGGAGGGGGAGCAAATGGAGAGTGAGGAGGAGGAGTACGAGGGGGGCGCAGGCAGTGACAGTGGCCAGAGTTATTCCACAAGCCTCTCTAACGAATCGGAGGACTCACAGAAGGGAGCGCCGGTGGCCAGAGCGAAGGGGGGTCCAGGGGGGAAGCCCCAGGAGGAAGGGGCCAGTGGGGAGTCCCTGAGCAGCAGTTGGAGACCAGGACCAGCGTCTCCACCAGAGCGCAGTGGGGAGGGGGAGTCCCAGGAGTCGGGACCAGTGTCCTCACCACCAGAGGGAGGAGAGGAGTCAGGTTTGGCAACGCCCACATCAGGAAGCGGGGAAACGGTCAGAAGGAAAGTCACCGGCTGGGCGCGCGCGCCAAGTTCAAATGTACAGGAGCGCGGCACAGCGGGGAGCCCGGGAAGGGAGCCAGGTCCTAAAGCCCGCCGGAGGGAGGGGCAAGACTCAGGAGGCTCAGCGTCAGAGGAGTCCAGGAAGGAGGGAACCCCAGAGGGCAGAAGGACCCAGCGCAGGAAAGAGCAGCGTAAGAGGTGGAGCCGGGCTAGAATCTTAAACTGGTGTGGGTGGAGCAGTGAGTCAGAGGGGACTTAGCCGGTCTAGCGTCAAGACGTGGGTCTGCGCGCCCAGAGCTTGGAAATGGAAACTAAACTTTAATAAAGACTTTTGTATATAACATCCACTGGGCGTTGGTCCTCTGTGAGCTGGGACCTAGCGGCAGTCCTGACAGTAAGTCCCCTCACACCTTGTCCACCAATTCTACAACCTCGTGGAGTGTGGGAAAGCAGCGAGGGGTGAAGGTTGGTGCTTCGCGAGCTCACGAAAACCAGGGAAATGACTACCGAAGAGAAGATAGCGAGTCTGCAAAACGCAGTGACGCAGCTGACTGCAGAAATTGCGGCGTCCAGAAAGAAGGAGCAGGAAGGAGCTGTTACCTGCCAGGATCTGCGAACCAGGTTAGAAGTGCTAACTACACAAAGGCTACCGGCCGCCAGACCAGAAGGGATTGGGCTGGGGAACAGAGGAGGGAGCCTTGTGTCTCACTTCAATGGGGACCTGCAGGAGTATCCTAACTTCAGAGCAGATGTACTATATGCACTGCAGCTACTTGACAAGGACTTTAAAAATGAGGAAGAAAGAGTGGGATTTATTGTTTCGCATTTACGGGGAGAGGCGAAAACGTGGCTGCGCAATCTCTGGAGAGATAAGGATCCAGCCCTACAAGATGCGGGTGCCTTCCTTAAAGTGATGGATGCGTGTTTTTTGTCTGAGATTGATGTGGATATCGCTAGGAAACAGATTCACGGACTAAGACAAGGTAGAGCCACTGTAAGGCAATATCACTCCCGCTTTCTTGCATTGGTGAACGCATTGGGGTGGGAGAGAGAATCGCCTGCCGTCAGAGATCAGTTCTGGGAGGGGCTGAACGGAGCTGTGAAAGACGAAATTGCAAGGGGGGAGAGACCCCAAACCACCAAGGACATTGTGGAGAGGGCACTCACCATTGGGGTTAGGCTGGAAGGATGCTCTTGGGACAAAGAGGAGGGGCATTGGGGCCGCACGCCAACGAAAGCACCACCCCCCTTTCCCAAGGAAGCGGCGCGCGCTCGATCCATGCCTCCGCTGGGAGGAGGAGAGGAGCCGATGGAGATAGGTGGTGCTAAGGCTCAGTCCACAGCCGGAGCCCTAACGCCGGGAGCAGTCAAAATGAAGCCTCCTAGAGGGACCAGGAAGTGCTACATCTGCGACAGTGCTCAGCACATGGCGAAAGAGTGTCCCCAGCGGTTTCACAAGCACACTGCAGCCACAGCGACAGTAACAGAAGCAGTTCAGCAGAGTGAATCACAGCAGGAAAACTCCACTGTCTGGCTGGAAATGGAGTCACTGGGGGCCAGCCAGACAAGTCAGTGAAGCAATCCCCAGTAAGGTTACAGCCCACAGACCCCCTCCCACCCAAACCAGTAGTGCAGCTCATCGCATCCCTTCAACTTCCCAATGGGCTCACTGCAGAGATCCCCATTACGATTGACTCTGGGAGCAATGCAGATTTTATAGGCATGGACTTCATCCAGCAACATGGCATAGCCCTTCTGCCAGCGACAGTACCTCTGAACGTCGTCACGGTGGACGGCAGGGAGCTACTGGGAGGGCAAGTGCTGCAGCAGACGCCGCCAATGGTGATGCGCATTGGTAATCACCGCGAAGTCATCAGCTTCAACGCCACCCGCCTGTCAGACACGCCCATTGTGTTGGGCATGAGTTGGCTGGACAGGCACAGCCCGGCATTGGCATGGTACCAGCGTCAACTGACCTTCTGCTCCTCCTACTGCGCAGAACACTGCATCCTCGTTAACCAAGAAGATGAGGGGCACGAAGACGGACCACAGCTGCACTTAGGCATGTTGCAAGCGGTACCCAACAAGTACAAAGAGTTTTTGGAGGTCTTCTGCGAGAAGGAAGCGGACAAGCTGCCTCCCCACAGACCCTACGACTGCAAGATTGACCTCCTGCCGGGGGCGACGCTCCCGACGGGGAAGCTGTATTCCATGTCTGAGGATGAATTGCAGGAGTTCAGGGAGTTCATAGATCACAACTTGAAGCGGGGATTCATCCGAGAGTCCAAGGCGGTGGGGGGCAGCCCTGTATTCTTTGTAAAGAAGCGGGACACGCCCCAAAAGAGGCTTGTAGTTGATTACCGCGTCTTAAATGCGAAAACTAAGCCCTCAGCCTTCCCTATGCCCAAGATCGATGACCTGCTGGCGACGGTGAGGAAGGGTCGCATCTTTACCAGGTTGGATCTGCGCGGAGCGTACAATCTCATTCGCGTGAGGGAAGGTGACGAGTGGAAAACGGCCATGTTTACGCCGTTGGGCACCTATGAATTATAGGCACCTATGAGTTATGCCTTTTGGATTACAAAATGGCTCCCACTGTTTTCAAGCATTCATGCATCATGTCTTGGCGGGTCTTCTCTACAAGAAGTGCGTCTGCTTCCTGGACGACATCCTCATCTTCTCGGAGTCGCCGGAGGCTCACGAGAGAGATGTCAGGGAAGTCCTGCAGAGGCTGCGGGAGCACCGGCTTTACGCCAAGCTGGAGAAGTGCCAGTTCGACAAGACGGAGGTGGACTTCCTGAGCTACAAACTGTCTGACAAGGGACTCGCCATGGACAGTACCAAGGTACGGGCAGTGCTGGACTGGAAGAGCCCACGCAATCGAAAGGAAGTCCAGAGGTTTGTCGGCTTTGCCAACTTTTATCGCAAATTCATCAAGGGTTTCGCCATGCAGACAGCGGCCATCACTGACACCCTCAGTTCCAAGAAGAAGTTCATCTGGACGGAGCAGGCAGAGCAGTCCTTTCAGAAGCTCAAGCACCTCTTCGCGTCCGAGGAACACCTGCTACACGTGAACCCCAGCAGGCCCATGAGAGTGGAGACGGACGCGTCAGACAGGGCCGTGGGGGCCGTCCTGTTGCAGCAAACCCACCAGGGGGACTGGAGGCCGTGCGCTTTCTACTCCAGGAAACTCAGCAAGTCGGAGCAGAACTACACCATCTGGGACAGGGAGTTACTGGCCATACATGCAGCCTTCAAGGCGTGGCGGCATTTCCTCGTCGGGGCCAAACACACGGTGCAGGTCTGTACAGACCATAAGAACTTGGAGTACTGGCGCACGGCGAGGTTCCTGAACCAGAGACACATCCGCTGGGCGGAGTTCTTTGCAGATTTCGAATTCAGGATAGAATACATCCCTGGAAACAACAACATCATGGCGGACGCGCTGTCCAGGAAACCGCAGTATCTCGAAGAAGAGGCGCCGGCGCCGGCCAAGCATATTTTCGCACCAAAGGCGTGGGCATGCGCGTCAGCCATGGTGGACCTGGACGCGGTGCGTCGCGCGCTGCAGACGGACTCCTTCGCGCGAGCCAAGATGGAGGAGGTGCGTAGCGGAACGGCGAGGGACGACGACTTCCAAATACGCGACGGCCTGCTCATCCGCAAAGGAGCGCTCTACGTGCCGGGAGACAACCTCCGCGCGAGGGTCCTGCAACAGCTGCACGACGAGCCCAGCGCGGGACACTTCGGCAAGGAGAAGACGGTGGACCTAGTAGCCAGAGACTTTTGGTGGCCCAAGATGAGGGGGGATGTCGCGGAATACGTCAAGAGGTGCGACACCTGCCAAAGGGCCAAACCAGTACACCAGCCGCCGGCGGGCCTGTTGGAACCGCTACAGACACCGTTCGAACCGTGGGAGAGGGTGGCCCTGGACTTTGTCCCGGATCTGCCCAGCTCGAGAGGCAAGACGGCAGTACTCGTGGTAGTAGACTTGTTCACCAAGATGGCCCACTTCATTCCTTGCGCGAAGGTGCCCACAGCCGAGCAGACCGCCAAGCTGTTTATAGACCACGTGTTCAAGGTGCACGGCCTACCACGGTCCATCCTGTCCGACAGGGGGCGCCAGTTCATATCCAACTTCTGGCAAAAGCTGATGGGTTTCCTGAACGTCAAGGTCAGCCTGGCGTTGGCGCGACACCCGCAGACTAACGGACAGGCGGAGAGAGTCAACGCCATCATGCAGCAGTACCTGAGATGCTACGCGAACCAGCAGCCCTCGACCTGGGTGGACTACCTACCGCTAGCCGAGTTTGCCTACAACAACACGAAACACGTGTCTACGGGGGTGACACCGTTTTTCGCCAACAATGGGCGGCATCCCAGAACCTTCCCGGGTTTGGAGAAAGTGAGTTGGGGGAGCCGCAGAGAGCAGAGGCTGTGGCAGCGGAGTTGCAGGAGATCCACGAGCAGCTCAGGAGGCAGTTAGAGATGGCGAAACAGGCTTACAAAGTGCAGGCAGACCGACACAGGAGGGTTGGGGAAGATATCCGGGTAGGAGACTGGGTCTGGTTAGCAGCCCAGGCAGTTCCGGCCAGATCGTTGGCCAAGAAGAAGCTCGGGCACAAGCAGCTAGGGCCTTACCAAGTAGAGGCCCAGATCAACCCAGTGGCCTTCCGTTTAACACTCCCGGAGCGGTCCAGAATGCACCCGGTCTTTCATAGATCAGTGCTCACGCCCTACAAAGAGCCCCACAGGTTTCAGGCACCAGGGACAGCGCCAGACCCGCTCAGGGAAGCGCCCAAAAAGGGGGGGTCGCCGAGGAGGGGGCCACTCAACGAAGCCACTGAGATTTTAGACTCAAGGTGGGGGGAGGACGGGATTGAATATCTTCTAGCCACAGAGGACACCCCGGCCAGCGCCATACACTTTTCCCGCACAAGCCTATGCCGGCGGGCTTTTTCGATGATTGTCAGCACTTTCCGGGGTTTCTCGTCAGCGGAGGACTCGGTTCCGGGAGGCAGCTCCCCAGAGGGCTCGCTCTCAGGGTTTGGCACGGGGGGATCTTATTGGTGGGAGGATCAACCCGAAGTGGGATGGCGCAGAGACATGCCAGAGGGACCCTGTGAAGTGGAGGCACCTCAGGCGACAGGGGGAGAAGGGGTTGTGAGTGATTTGGGGGCGGCCTCAGATTTCGAACACACCGCCCAGGAGATGGAAGCGGAGGGAATTGCAGTCGACGAGCCCAGGGAGGACTTTCCGGACTTCTTACGATGGCTGCACGCCTTGGGGGACGAACTGTATCCTGAACTCACCCCGACAACTCTAGAGCACCCGGAACCCGCACCTGCAGAGGGGGAGGGGGAAGGGGGGGCTTCGAGGGGGGGATGGATGTCAGGGGTTCAGAAGGAGAGACACAGGAGGGGGAGCAAATGGAGAGTGAGGAGGAGGAGTACGAGGGGGGCGCAGGCAGTGACAGTGGCCAGAGTTATTCCACAAGCCTCTCTAGCGAATCGGAGGACTCACAGAAGGGAGTGCCGGTGGCCAGAGCGAGGGGGGCTCCAGGGGGGAAGCCCCAGGAGGAAGGGGCCAGCGGGGAGTCCCTGAGCAGCAGTTGGAGATCAGGACCAAGTCACCGGCTGGGCGCGCGCGCCAAGTTCAAATGTACAGGAGCGCGGCACAGCGGGGAGCCCGGGAAGGGAGCCAGGTCCTAAAGCCCGCCGGAGGGAGGGGCAAGACTCAGGAGGCTCAGCGTCAGAGGAGTCCAGGAAGGAGGGAACCCCAGAGGGCAGAAGGACCCAGCGCAGGAAAGAGCAGCGCAAGAGGTGGAGCCGGGCTAGAATCTTAAACTGGTGTGGCTGGAGCAGTGAGTCAGAGGGGACTTAGCCGGTCTAGCGTCGAGACGTGGGTCTGCGCGCCCAGAGCTTGGAAATGGAAACTAAACTTTAATAAAGACTTTTGTATATAACATCCACTGGGCGTTGGTCCTCTGTGAGCTGGGACCTAGCGGCAGTCCTGACAACTGGGTTCATTACAAGCCATGATAAGAACATGCTGCCCCCCCAAAAGGTACAATGCAGCATATACTATACCTTCTGGACAATATGAATGCAACTGCAGGATGATTTCCCCAAGGAAAAGCCTTTTGCATCCATCTGACACAATCCACAGTGGGCAACCCCTCTCCATGTATGACTTATCTGGGTGCTGAAGGAGGATCTCAGGGTAGGGCTGGCATTCCTATCATCTTACTGTGTATTTGGTGTGCTGGGTCAGTGGAACTTGGTTCCACTTCAAGGACTGTTGGTGTGCAGAGATACTGCCAGGGGCATTACCAAGGACCTGGCCTGGCCTTTCTGGCAATTCCCCCCAGAGCTGGAGCTAGCTGCTCGGGCACCCAGAGCGACGCACATGCTGTGCACCCGGGGGCAGGGCTAGCATCCTGGGGGGCAGGGCGGTGATGTTACCCTCCCCCCAGGGATGACATCCGGGCTGGGTCACACACCCCTTCCACCACACACCCCTTCCTTCGCCAGTGTTTCCCCCTACCTTGGTTGCTGCCTATCTGTGGCTAGAGGAATTCAGAAATAAGAGAGCTCAGTTGTGGTGTGATAGCCAGGCTGCAGAGTTGGACATACAGAAAGATGTCAGAGTGTGTCATTAATCTGGCCCCTCAAGTCAACAATCCATTGGACACTAGCTCTCCTCTCCTAACTGTCATCTGAGCACAAGAGTGTCTGGATTATCATTTCACTGAATGCACACTATGCAGAGTGCTGGATGGTTGGCAAAACAGCATCCATCACAGCCTTCTTTTGCAGTCTAACTTGCCGGAGCTGAAACAAGAATCGGCCTGGCCCTGCCACCTGAGTGTTTGGCTTTGATGTTGAACCAGCAGGGGTAGTACACGCAAATAATGTATTCCACTATCAATGCTAAGTTGTTGAAGATTTTGCCTTTAAAGCCATGTATAGAAACACATCTTCAACAAAGCCTGTTTGCTGTTCACCACGTTGAATGGCTCACTGGGCCAATTTCAAAAAGGGCCAGATCCATGGGAAGTTTTCCTCTCCTTATGCCCTGTGTGATCCAATATCTGTATGCTTGATCAGTAGACAGATCCTTTATGACATTGTTACTCAGTGAAGCAAGAGGCTCGCCAGTTGAGAGTTTGGTGAAAGAAGGATCAATTTCGCTTCCAGAGGCGGCGCCTATCGGCAATGGCGGATTCCCTCTAACCGGAGGGAGAAGCTCCGCAGAAATCGGGTCCACCGCTACAGCGAAGCGGAGGACCCTCAAAAAACCCACAGGCGGGAGAAGCCTGGGGCCGTGGGACTCAGTGGGCACACGGAGCGCACCCCGAACTGTCAAAGCAGCTCTGTAAAGAGCTCCGGAGCGGAGCAGGGTTTTGGCACTGTGCTGGGAGTCGATCACTACTTCTGCGGAGTGAAGCTGTATAGCAGTTGCCGGAGAGCGCTGACCTTTTTCCTGTGAACATCGAACGGAAACATCTACCCGTGAGTAAGAACTGGGGAAACTTGAAAGGATCAAAGAATAGACGTAATACAAGTGAACCAGGAATTTGAACTTGACTTTGACACTTTGATCCTGGACTTTGATCTTGAATTTGAACCTGAAATCGGCAAAGTTTAAACAGGAAGCTCGCTTTGCCGATCTGTAGACAGTTTGAAAGCAAGGGACAAAGGAGCCTGGAACTAAATAAATTGACTTATTATAAAGAGCTAAATTGCACTGCCTGACAGAAGATCTCCCCCTTAAAAGGGAAAGGGGGGGATAGAACCCACCACTCAATCTTTGATTTCGGACTGCCTTAAGTAATTGAAAGACCACCCTGTATGCACCGTCTTATAGACATTGTAATTATTACTGCAGATCTCTGCAAAAGAAAAGCAACTTTTTTAAGGGAACATTTGAGCTTGTAACTGTTGCCATCTGTGTAACATTGATATACTTATAAAGATACTGTTTTACAATCATCATCCATGATACATTTTGCTACTCTGCTCCCCTAGAGGAACTTTGTGTTATAGCTGGGGATTTTCCACTGCAGCTGTCCTTTTTCTCACTGCTGAGAAACAAGCCTGGGAGTTGTGAGAACTGTGTGAGTGACCTTGACTTTCTGAGGCACAGGAATGGATCAAGACAAACCACAAGATAAGTCGCAGGAGAAGGCGCAAGAGAAAGCAATAAAATACAAAACCAGACAACAGCAGCAATTGCTGACACAGCAGCAACAACACTACAGAAGAGCATCTGTAACAGGTCTTTCTGCTCCACAAGTCACAGAAAGAGAAGAACCTAAAGGAGCAGGACCAGCAGGACCAGATTCTACAACATTGGACAAGATTCTTTCAGCTTTACAGAACTTGACAGCTAAGATAGACCTAAATACTTCAACTATTCAAGACCTTGGACAAAAGGTGAATGACGTAGGACAGAAAGTGAATTCTAACACCCAGGCAATTGACAGGTTACTGCAGGAATCCAAGGAGACAAGACAGACAGCAGAGGAAGTGAAAGAGAGGGTTTTGGCGGTAGAGGGAAAAATACCGTCAATAAATAGAAAACTGGATGATTACAAGGCACAATTCTCTCTGATTGAACTTAAGGAAAAGCAGGCCAATTTGAGAATAAGATCAGTCCCAGAAACAGAGGAAGGAGAATTAATAGAGTTTCTTACACTGGAATTTGAGACCTTTTGGGGTCTGGATACAGAAGAATTTAAGATAGTGAGTGCTTTTCGATTGGGAAGGGTCAAAAGGAAGAACAGAGCGAGGGACTGCTTGATTTCACTAAGATCTAAAGAAGAAAGAGATAAAATACTGAGCCTACATTACCAGAAAGCACTTGAGATTGGAAGTGAGAGAATTGAAATTTTTAAAGATATCCCAAAATACTTACTAGATCTCAGAACTAACTACAGCGACTTGGTTGACCTACTGAGGAAGAACAGCATTTTGTTCAGGTGGGAATTTCCACAAAGCCTCTCGTTCACATTCAAAGGAAAGAAAATAAAGATAAGATCAAAAGAAGATAAAGTGAGCTTCCTGAAAGATTTTGGTGAAGGGAGGCAAGAACAAAAGAACTGGAGATAATAGGATTGGGACCACCTGATCTAGAAAGGCATCCCTTGGGGCTGGACCGACCAGAGAAAGAGACACAACCATCAGAAGAAGAACAACTCTTGGGAGCAGTTGGAGGAACTCTACAGTAACTACAACATGTCTCTGCAGATGTTAACCTGGAACATTCGGGGTCTTAACTCCCCTAGCAAGAGGAAGAGAATTTTTCATATGTTAAAAAAGGAACAATTGGATCTGGTTTGTCTACAAGAAACACATATAACAAGACTCCACAGGAAATTACTGATAAATAAGAGACTAGGCCAAGAATTTATCTCATCAGACAAAGTTTAAAAAAGAGGAGTTGTGATATATGCAAAAGAGAAATTGACACCAAAGTTTCTTTTTAAAGATGAACAGGGACGATTCATAGCAATTGAAATACAACTATAAGGAGAGAAAGTACTAATAATTGGAGTCTATGACCTAATGAGGGGAAATCAGAGTTTTACAAGAAACTGCATGAGACGTTGTTGGATCATATGGACCAGAACATTATTTTGATGGGAGATATGAGTGGAGTTGTGTCAACACACATGGATAAATCTGAAAGTCAGGTAGTTACAAAAGATGGAAGACTACCAAAGACTTTTTTTTGAAATGACAGACAATATGGACTTGATTGACATTTGGAGAACTAAAAACCCCCTAGGTAGAGAGGGGACTTTCTTCTCTGAAGCCAACATGACTTGGACAAGAATTGACCAAATTTGGATTACAAGAGGGATGGCACCCAAGATTCGGAAGGTGGAAATCTGCCCCAAAATCTGCTCCGACCATAACCCTGTGAGAATGGACATGAGGAAGAAGAGGACAACCTTAGGGAATTCCTCACAGAGAACTTCCATGAATTCTGGCTTGATGATTTGGAAGGAGAGGAAGATTTTGTGATAACTACAGCCTTCCGGCTAGGCAGGAGACAAGGTAAGAAGCCAAGGGATTGTCTAATTACACTACGATCCAAGGAAGAGAGAGACAAAATATTGAACTTACATTTTCAGAAGGCATTGGTAATAAAAAATTCTCAAATACAGATTTTTAAAGACATCCCTCGATATATCTTGCAAGTGAGAACTTATTTTAAAAATCTTGTCGACCTGCTGAAAGGAAATAACATCCCATTTAGGTGGGAGTTCCCACAAGGATTGTCCTTCAACTTTAAAGGGAAGAAGATCAAGATCAAAACAGTACAGGACAAGGAACACTTTCTGGAGAGATACTTTGAGGATTTACAAAAAGGGACTGTGAGTGTGAGAGAACCAACTGATATTGCAAATCTATCATTTGGACTTAGTCCAGCACCAACTGACGAGGAACAACAGCTTGGTGCAGTCGGTGGAAAAGATACCCATCAATAAAGATGTCTCTGCAACTTCTGAGTTGGAATTGTAATGGTTTGAACCTTCCCCGAAAAAGAAAACAAGTTTTTCATATTCTAAAGAAAGAACAATTGGACTTAATATGTTTGCAAGAAACCCATATTGCCAGGATACACAGGAAGCTTCTGACAAATAGGAGATTGGGACTGGAATTTATCTCATCAGACAAGGTTAAAAAAAGAGGCGTAGTGATCTATGCAAAAGAAAAAGTGGCCCCAAAAATGATATTTAAAGATGATCAAGGAAGATATTTGGCAGTTGAAATCCAAATACAAGGAGAAAAATTTTTGATAGTAGGAGTTTATGCGCCTAATGAAGGGAAGGCGGAATTCTTTAAGAAGTTGCATGAGACTTTAGTGGACTTTTTGGACTATAAAATCGTGATGATGGGGGACATGAATGGAGTCGTCTCAACAAATATGGACAAAGCACAAAGACTTGTAATATCTAAGGATGGGAGACTACCAAAGACCTTTTTTGAAATGACTGACACCATGGACCTTATAGACATTTGGAGAACAAGGAACCCTCTAGAAAGAGAGGGAACCTTCTTCTCCGAAGCAAAAATGACATGGACTAGAATTGACCAAATTTGGATTTCTAGCAATTTGGCACCAAGAGTTAAAAAAACAGAAATCTGCCCAAAAACCTGCTCCGACCATAATGCTGTAAAGATGGAGATGAAACTAACAACAGCTGGAACATTCAGATGGAGAATGAATGACACCCTCTTAAGAGATGAAGAAATTTATAAGAAGGCCCAAAAAGCTTTAAAAGATTATTTCGAGATAAATATGAGAACAGAAGTGGAGAAGAGAATAATATGGGACGCAAGTAAGGCCGTGATGCGTGGTTTCCTAATTCAACAGAACTCATTAAAGAGGAAAAAACAAAAGGAGAGGGAAGAAAAAATTCTGGAAAAAATGAAAGAAGGAGAGAAGAAATTGAGATCCAAACCAAAGTCTCAAGAGATATTGACAGAAATAAAGTATTATCAGATGCAATACATGGAACTGATGAATCAAGAAATAGAATGGAAAATAAAGCAAATGAGACAAAAAACATTTGATTCGGCAGACAAATGTGGGAAACTCCTATCATGGCAATTGAAAAAAAGACAAAAATTGAATATTGTGACATCTCTTGAAGTGGATGGGAAAATTATCACTAGACCGAATGAGATAAGTAACTGTTTCCAAAGCTTTTTCAAGAAATTGTATGCACAAGGGCCAGTAAATGAACAAGAAATAGAAGAATTTGTTGGAAAATATGGATTACCAAGGATTTCAGAACAGAATAAAATGATCCTAAATGAGAAAATTACGGAACAAGAAATAGAGGGTGCCATTCAGAATATGCAATTGGGGAAATCACCAGGACCAGACGGCTTGACTGCAAGATACTACAAAGTGCTGAAGGAATGGTTAATACAACCATTGAAGGAAGTTTGTAACCAAATCTTGGAGGGGAAAAAAGCTCCCGAATCGTGGAAAGAGGCATTTATCTCACTTATACTGAAAACAGAGGATTACAAAATGTGGATTACAAAATTTTTGCAGACATTTTAGCAAAAAGATTCAAGAGAGTATTGTCAGGGGAGATTCATAAGGACCAAACAGGCTTTCTCCCAGGAAGACATATGTCAAATAATGTGAGGAATATTATAGACATTCTGGAGCTATTAGAGGTGGACATCAATAAGAAAGCAGTATTGATTTTTGTGGATGCGGAGAAAGCCTTTGACAACATTTGTTGGAGCTTTATGAAGAAGAATCTCCAAGGGATGGGGGTAGGCCAGGGTTTTGAAAATGGTATAGGTGCAATATATTCTGAACAAAAAGCTAAACTAATTGTGAACAGTGTTGTGATGGACGAAATCCCAATAGAAAAAGGTACACGACAGGGATGCCCAATATCCCCTCTGCTTTTTATATCTGTCCTGGAGGTCTTGTTGAATATGATTAGAAGGGACCAGCTGGTTAAAGGAATACAGGTCGGAGCAAAACATTATAAATTAAGGGCATTTGCAGATGATCTAGTACTAACATTGCAACAGCCAGACGATAGTACTAAAAGAGTGTTAGAGTTAATTGAGAGATTTGGTCAAGTGGCAGGATTTAAATTGAATAAGCAAAAAACAAAAGTGCTGGAAAAAAATTTAACAATGGAAGAAAAAGATAGATTTCAGAGTGAAACTGGCTTGGAAATAACGAAAAAAGTGAAATATCTGGGGGTGAACTTAACATCTAAGAATGTGAATCTATTTAAAGATAATTATGAAAAATGCTGGACAGAAGTGAAGAAAGATCTAGACATATGGTCTAGGCTGAGACTTTCCTTGTTAGGCCGGATTGCTGTTATCAAGATGAACGTATTGCCGAGAATGTTGTTTTTATTTCAGACATTACAGATTGTGGACAAAATGGACTGCTTCAAGAGGTGGCAGAAAGATATATCTAAATTTGTCTGGCAGGGCAAAAAGCCCAGAATAAAGTTTAAGATTTTAACAGATGCAAAAGATAGAGGGGGATTTGCCCTGCCAGACCTAAAACTCTATTATGAATCAGCAGCATTTTGCTGGCTGAAGCAATGGCTACTTCTTGAGGACACAGACATTTTGGACCTAGAAGGGTATGACAATAACTTTGGTTGGCATGCTTATCTATGGTATGACAAGGTAAAGGTGCATAAGGGCTTTAAAAACCATATTGTTAGGAAAGCATTGTATAATGTTTGGATTCGATATAAAGATTTGTTGGAAAGTAAAACCCCCAGGTGGTTGTCACCAATGGAAGCTAAGGCAGTGAAAAAACTTAACATGGACACCAATTGGTCAAAATATTGTGAAATCTTAGAACAAGATGGTGAGAGGCTTAAACTTAAGAGTTATGATAAGCTAAAGCATAAAGTCCGAGATTGGTTACATTATCATCAGATAAATGAGGTATTTAAGCAAGACTGGAAAGTAGGATTCCAGAAGGAGAGGTCGAAGTTAGAAACAGAATTGTTAGAACCCAATACTAAGAATCTGTCTAGAATGTATAACTTGCTGCTGAAATGGAATACACAGGAAGAAACGGTTAAATCAGCTATGATTAAATGGGCACAGGATATCGGTTATGACTTTATGTTTGCTGACTGGGAGCAGTTATGGACCACTGGTATAAAATTTACGGCATGTAGTGCCTTAAAAGAGAATATAATGAAAATGATCTATAGGTGGTACATGACACCAGTCAAGCTTGCAAAGATCTATCATTTGCCCAATAACAAATGCTGGAAATGTAATGAGTCTGAAGGAACCTTTTACCATCTTTGGTGGACCTGCCCAAGGATTAAGGCCTACTGGGAAATGATCTATAATGAACTTAAGAAAGTCCTTAAGTGGACCTTTTCAAAGAAGCCGGAGGCCTTTCTCCTGGGTATGGTTGGCCAACTGGTACCAAAAAAGGATAGGACATTTTTTATGTATGCAACTACAGCGGCAAGAATTCTTCTGGCAAAGTATTGGAAGACGCAAGAACTACCCACTCTGGAAGAATGGCAGATGAAGGTGACTGAATTTATGGGACTGGCGGAGATGACCGGCAGAATCCGTGACCAGAGGAAAGAGACAGTGGAGGAGGACTGGAAAAAATTTAAATTATACCTTAAAAATTGTTGTAAGATTGTGGACTGTTGAGATGTCAGGGGGTAAGAAACAGAGAATTACAGCTGTAAATAATAATGTTAAGAAATTTGAGAGAGATACAAATAGAAAAAAGGACTAAAGGGTTGCTGAAAAATTGCAAAACAAGGATGCAGTGTAAGGGAGGTATGGGGAAGTCACACTTTTTTGTGTTTTGTATATGTCTATTTCTTTTCTTTTTTTGTGTGTGCTGCTGTTTTCTTTCTTGTCTTTTGTTGGTTGTGAAAATTAATAAAAATTATTTTAAAAAAAAGAAAAGAGAATGGACATGAAATTAACACCGATTGGTTCCTTTAGATGGAGAATGAACGGCACCTTGTTCAGGGACCCTGAAATTATTAAGAAGGCCCAAAAAATCATGAAAGATTATTTTGAAATAAACTTGAAGACAACTGTGGAAAAAAGAGTAATCTGGGACGCAAGTAAAGCCGTTATGAGAGGTTTTTTGATTCAACAAAATGCTATAAAGAGGAGACTTCAAGAGAAAAGAAAAGAAAAGATTCTAGAAAAAATTGAAGAAGGAGAAAAGAGACTAAGGACTAAACCAAAGTCACAGGAGATTCTGCGAGAAATTAAATTATATCAGGCACAATATTTGAAATTGGTTAATCAGGATATAGAATGGAAGATTAAACAAATGAGACAAAAAAACTTTTGAATCAGCTAATAAGTGCGGAAAGCTGCTAGCTTGGCAGCTGAAGAAAAGACAAAAATTAAACACTGTGACCAATCTTGAAGTAAATGGAAGGAATATACAAAACCCACAGGAGATTAAAGATTGTTTCCAGAGATACTTCAAACAATTGTATGCACAAGGGCCACAGAATGAGACCAAGATTGAGAAATTCTTAAAAACAAATGGATTACAAAATATATCTCAAGAGAATAAATTAATATTGAATGACAGAATTTCTGAACAGGAGGTTGAAGGTGCCATTAAGAACTTGCAACCTGGCAAATCTCCAGGCCCGGATGGGCTTTCCTCCAAATATTACAAAGTAATGAAAGACTATCTAATTCAACCATTAATGGAGGTTTGCAATGGAATTATGGAGGGGAAAAGAGCGCCGGAGTCGTGGAAAGATGCTTATATCACGCTTATACCGAAAAATGAATCAGAAAAGACACAACTTAAGAACTACCGCCCCATATCCCTACTTAACGTGGATTACAAAATTTTTGCGGACATTTTAGCTAAAAGATTAAGAAAAGTTCTAGCAGGAATTATACATAAAGACCAAACAGGCTTTCTCCCAGGCAGACATATGTCAAATAATACAAGGAATCTAATTGACATTTTGGAAATACTACTACTACTACTACTAATAATAATAATTTATTATTTATACCCCGCCCATCTGGCTGGGCCTCCCCAGCCACTCTGGGCGGCTTCCATAAAAACCAAAAATACAGTAAAATCACACGTTAAAAACTTCCCTGAACAGGGCTGCCTTAAGATGTCTTCTGAATGTCAGGTAGTTGTTTATCGCTTTGACATCTGCTGGAAGGGCGTTCCACAGGGTGGGCGCCACTACCGAGAAGGCCCTCTGCCTGGTTCCCTGTAGCTTTGCTTTCTCGCAATGAGGGAACTGCCAGAAGTTAACATTAACACAAAATATTCATTGATGCAGAGAAAGCCTTTGATAATATTTCTTGGCGTTTTATGAAGAAAAACCTGCAAGGGATGGGGGTGGGAGAAAGGTTTGGAAACGGTATAGGGGCGATTTACTCAGAACAAAAGGCAAAATTGATAGTGAACAATGCGGTTACAGAAGTTAAGATAGAGAAAGGGAGACGACAAGGCTGCCCAATTTCCCCTTTGCTTTTTATTTCAGTCCTGGAGGTCCTGCTGAACATGATTAGAAGGGACCAACAGATTCAGGGTATACAGGTCGGAGCCAAACATTACAAATCGAAAGCTTATGCAGATGACCTAGTCTTGACATTACAGGAGCCAATCCCTAGTACTAGAAGAGCTTTGGAAATAATACAAGAATTTGGTCAGGTGGCAGGGTTTAAACTTAATAAATCAAAAACTATGGTTTTGGAGAAGAATTTGACACCAATGGAGAAGGAAAGGTTTCAGGGAGAAACAGGTCTAACAGTGATGAAAAAAGTAAAATACCTAGGGGTGAACATGACTTCGAAGAATGTTAATTTATTTAAAGACAACTATGAAAAGTGTTGGTCTGAAGTGAAAAAAGATCTTGAAACGTGGACAAATCTAAAGCTTTCCTTACTGGGTAGAATTGCAGTTATTAAAATGAATGTATTGCCAAGATTGTTGTTTTTGTTTCAAACCTTACAAATAATTGACAAGATGGATTGTTTCAAGAAGTGGCAAAAAGAAATTTCTAGATTTGTCTGGCAGGGCAAAAAGCCCAGAATTAAATATAAAATTCTTACTGATGCAAAGGATAGAGGGGGGTTTGCCCTGTCGGACTTTAAACTATATTATGAGGCCGCAGCTTTTTGCTGGCTGAAGGAATGGCTACTTCTTGAGAATACAGACACTCTTGATTTGGAAGGACATGATAATGTTTTTGGATGGCATGCATACTTGTGGTATGGTAAGGATAAAGCTCATAAGGCGTTTAAAAACCATATTGTCAGGAAAGCATTGTTCAATGTCTGGGTTAGATATAAAGACTTCTTGGAGAATAAAACCCCAAGGTGGCTCTCACCAATGGAGGCTAAGGCCCTGAAAAAACTTAATATGAGATCGAATTGGCCAAAATATTGGGAAATTTTGGAACAGGATGGGGACAAACTGAAATTGCAGAGTTATGAGAAACTTAAAGATAAGGTGCAGGATTGGTTACATTATTTCCAAGTAAGAGTGGCCTATAATTCGGACAGGAAAAATGGCTTCCAGGTGGAAAAATCGAAGTTGGAAACAGAATTGTTAGAACCCAGTGCTAAGGTATTGTCGAGAATGTATAATCTGCTGTTGAAATGGAATACTGAAGATGAAACGGTTAAATCTGCTATGATAAAATGGGCACAAGATGTTGGTCATAACATTATGTTTGCTGACTGGGAACGGTTGTGGACCACCGGTATGAAATTCACGGCATGTAATGCCTTAAGAGAAAATATTATGAAAATGATTTACAGGTGGTACATGACCCCAGTCAAGCTAGCAAAAATTTACCATTTGCCCGATACTAAATGTTGGAAATGTAAAGAATTGGAAGGAACATTCTTTCACCTTTGGTGGGCCTGCCCAAGGATCAAGGCTTTCTGGGAAATGATATATAATGAACTGAAAAAAGTATTTAAGTATACTTTCCTAAAGAAACCAGAGGCCTTTCTCCTGGGCATGGTCGGCCAATTGGTGCCAAAGAAGGATAGAACCTTTTTTATGTATGCCACAGCAGCAGCAAGAATACTCATCGCAAAGCACTGGAAGACATAATAATAATAATAATAATAATAATAATAATAATAATAATAATAATAACAACAACAACAACAACAACAACAACAATAATAATAATAATAATAATAATAATAATAATAATAATAATAATTTATTTATACCCCGCCCATCTGGCTGGGCCTCCCCAGCCACTCTGGGCGGCTTCCATGTCTTCTGAATGTCAGGTAGTTGTTTATCGCTTTGACATCTGCTGGAAGGGCATTCCACAGGGTGGGTGCCACTACCGAGAAGGCCCTCTGCCTGGTTCCCTGTAGCTTTGCTTCTCACAATGAGAAGGGCCTCGGCGCTGGACCTCAGCGTCCGGGCAGAATGGTGGGGGTGGAGACGCTCCTTGAGGTATACTGGAAGAATGGCAGGTGCAAGTTATAGACTATATGGAACTGGCAGAAATGACCGGCAGAATCCGAGATCAAGGAGAAGAGCAGGTGGAAGAGGATTGGAAGAAGTTCAAAGTTTATCTACAAAAACATTGTAAAATTTATGAATGTTAAGGGCACTGTAAATGAAACGAAGGGGTTCTAGTGATTAAGATAAATAAGAGTATAAAGGGAAGGATAAAGGATGAACTTGAATAATATGATAATTGCTGAACTAATTTTAAAGTGGAATACATGAAAGGAAGGCGGGTGGAAGCAAGGAAAATAAGATTTGGAAGGGTATTAACTTTTAATGCTGAATTTTCTTTTTTATGTTTTTATTTTCTTTTTATTCTGTCTTTTTGTTTGTAGTTTTGATGTGTGTGTTTGTTGGTTTTTGGTGATTCTAGTTAATTTTTATTGTTGTTAACTTTTGTGAAACTTAATAAAATATCATTTAAAAAAAAGAAAAAAAAAGAAGGATCAATTTCAAGTTCTGTAGCAGAGTCCAGCATCTTGCCAATGTTACCTGTCCACTTGCTGTTAGACAAGTTCCCTAGCTGTTCCCGTCAAGTGCTGTGATCGAGTGTTGCAACTTGGTGGTGTAGAGGACACAAACAAATCAGATCAGCTTATGAACAAGCTTGACCTCTACCCAATGCATAGTACCAAGTGCCCAGCCAGTGTTAACATTTGTAGAACCACCTCCAGTGACTTGGAGGCCCTTATCAATGCCTACAACTCCTTCCAGGCATGCCAGTCATTGGAGGGGTGGAGGCTGACAGCCCTTGTCATGTGAAATAAGTATCACATATGATTTCCTGACCAGGATATCCCATATCCTCCCAACTGACCATCCTCGATCCCCCCCCAATTTTTATGCCCCACCCACAGAGCATTTCCTACCAGAAGAAGGGCACACAAGCCCTCCACCATCATGAGAAGACTCATTAATCCCCATTTTATTTTCTTTTATTTTATTCTTTGGCAAATTTATAGAAAGAAAAACATAGGCCAATAGATCCAGTTACAGATAGGTAGCCGTGTTGGTCTGCCATAGTCAAAACAAAACAAAAATTCCTTCCAGTAGCACCTTAAAGACCAACTAAGTCAGTTCTTGGTATGAGCTTTTGTGTCCCTTTCCTCCACAACCTTTCCCAATCTTCAAACATTATGTTATGTCCCACATCTCTTGCCCAATCTATCACCACAGATTTAACTTGTTCATCCTTTGTATGCCACTCCAACAACAGATTATACATTTTAGACAAATTTTTAACTTTAGAATCTAACAACTCCGTTTCCAGTTTGGTTTTTTCCGATGCAAAACCATTTTTCTTATCTAATTTATACAATCTGGTGGTAATGTAACCAATTTATTTTATCTTTAATTTGGTCAAATGGTTTTAATTTAAATCCTTCTTTATCTTCCACTAACAAATCTGATTATCTCTACCACTTGGATTCCATGTTTAACTTTTCCTGGGCCTTTGCCTCCATTGGCGAGAGCCATCTGGGTGTTTTCCTCCCTAAAATATCTTTGTATTTTATCCAAACATTATATAGAGATTTTCTAATTTTAAAACCATTATGGGCCTTTACCTTGTCATACCATAAATATTCATGCCATCCAAACACATTGTCAAATCCCTCCAAGTCTAAAACATCTGCGTCTTCTAGTTGTATCCATTCCTTAACCCAGCAAAGAGTGGCAGGTTCAAAATAAATCTTCAAGTCTGGCAGAGAGAATCCCCCTCTTTCTTTTGAATCCATTAATAATTTGTTAATTAATTCTGGGTTTTTCCCCCTGCCAGATGAATCTAGATAACGCTTTCTGCCATTCTTTAACACATTTCACATTATCAATAATTGGTAGGGCTTGAAACAAAAACAGCATCTTTGGCAATACATTCATCTTAACCACAGAAATCCGGCCCATTAATGACAATTTCAAATTTGACCAAATCTCCAAATCTCTCTTAATTTTATTCCATAATTTCTCAGAATTATCTTTATATAAGTTAAAAATTTTCACCGACACATTAACTCTCAGATATACTACAAGAAAGAAGATTCCACCTAAACATTAGGAAGAACTTCCTGACAGTAAGAGCTGTTCGACAGTGGAATTTGCTGCCAAGGAGTGTGGTGGAGTCTCCTTCTTTGGAGGTCTTTAAGCAGAGGCTTGACAACCAAATGTCAGGAGTGCTCTGATGGTGTTTCCTGCTTGGCAGGGGGTTGGACTCGATGGCCCTTGTGGTCTCTTCCACCTCTATGATTCTATTCTAGTCTATGATTTAATTTTTTTCACAAAGACTAGGCCCGTCTTTTCTTGTAATAATTTCCTTTCCTCATTATCCAGATAATTCTCTAAAACTTTGCTTTTGCTTTTATTTAACTTAAATCCTGCTACCTGCCTTAACTCCTGTATCATCTTCAGTGCTTTTACTGCACTGGAGTCTGGATCTTGAAGTGTCAACACCCAGTCATCAGCAAAGGCTTTTAATTTATATTGTTTGAATTGATCTGTCAACCACTCCTTGAGTCGATCTTCTTCCTGTTGTCGAGATGGGTTTCTCAATCTTAGATGGGTTTCCCGTTCCTTCTTCTGAAGAAATGCAATCAAATTTGAATTTTCATATTGTAATCTTTCCAAATCAGTGACTCTAACTGTCTCAAACTGTGTGAACCTTGTCTCATGAGTTGTGACCTCAGTCTTTACCTCTTCAGTTCCACACTTAAGTCCTCAAACTTTTTATTTCAATTTTCTATGCCCTCTGTATTGTGATTTATGTTGTCTTTAATTTCATCCAACAGTTGCATTACAGATTCCTCAAAGAGTGCACTTTTTGAGCCTCATCTTGCTGTTCCCCTCTCTGGTTTCTCAGCACACATAATTGCTCAGGAATTTCAAGGTCAGTCCCACAGTAAGCGGGGAAGAAGAGAGAAAGCAGGTTCCCACAGTAATCCCACAGGAGTCAGTTTCAGGCAGCAAGCGGCCTCTCTATTTGTTATTACTGAAAGGCAGGCTGTAAAAAAATTTCTCAGTCCCTTTTAATATTTAAAAGGCAATCCTGGAGGTGACAGATACTTTTTGTTACTTAAAAGCAAGTCCAGGCAGCAGCAGGATACAAAATATCCAAGTCAATGGAAACGAAAGTTGAATGTTTCCTCTTCCATTGTGACGTCACAATGGAGTCTAGCTTTTCCCTACCGGGAGGTCCGCTACAAAATGAAGACATTTCTTTATATTAATACACAGTCTCACAGGGTTTTTGAGACTAAAAATAATTTCCCCTCCTTCCCTCTGCAGAAGGGGGGCTTTGGAGTTAACTTGCAAAACTTTCTTTTCTCTCTAGGGGCTTCGGTCCACGTTTACCGACTCTCCTTTAATTCAGCGAAAGGGATTGACCTCCGTTTTAAAATCCCTTTCTCTCCTAATTGTGGTCTAATTTAAGCTTTATTCTTTACTCACGGTTCTGAATTTTTAGTCCTTTTTTTCTGTAGGAATTGGCCGCTCACGATTGCCAGACACGGAGCTTCGTGCTGTGAAGGAAACAGTCATTTCTGCTGTGCCGTGTCTCCAACCCCACTCGCTCTAGGGCTCTTTACGAACTTACTGAGGAGTAGGGGAGTCACCAAAAGGCACCCAGGTCCTCAGAACGGCAGACTGGATTATTGTAACTCACTCTACGTGGGGCTGCCCTTGAGACTGACCCAGAAACTCCAGTGGGTGCAGAATGCCACAGCGAGACTCCTTAGGGGGTCCTTGCCGTGGGATCACATTCATCCAATGCTATACTGGATGCACTGCCTTCCAGTGGAGTACAAGATCAGGTTTAAGGTGCTGGTTTTAACCTTTAAAGCCCTATATGACCAGGACACTCGTACCTACTTGACCGCCTCTCGTGGTACGTCCCATGGAGAACCTTACAGTCTTCAAATAAAAACATCTTGCAGATCCCAGGCCACAGGGAGGTTATGTTGGCCTCAACCAGAGCCAGGGCTTTTGGGGCAGTGGTCCCGATCTGGTGGAACACTCTGTCACAAGAGACTAGGGTCCTGCAGGACTTGACATCTTTCTGCAGGGCTTGCAAGACAGAGCTGTTCCACCGGGCCTTTGGCCAAGGCACAGTTTGACCCCCTCCTTCTGTAATCCTCATAAAACTCTAGACCAATGGTTGCCATTAATTTGACTCTGAATTGATTTTAGAATGAATTGATTTTAGAATGTATTTCAATTAATTGATTGTGATTTTATGTAAACTGTGTTATTTTTACTGTTGTTAGCTGCTCTGAGCTTGGCTTCTGCTGGGGAGGACGGGATATTATTATTATTATTATTATTATTATTATTATTATTATTATCTATAGACCCAAATCCCTCCTCAGCCATTACATTTTCTGTATGATGCTAAGGTTGCCATATGTCTGGAATTTTCTGGACTTATCCAGAATATTGCAGTTGGCAGCAGTGTCCGGGTGGAAATCGGCAAAATATCTGGGAAAATCCAAATGTATGGCAACCCATGTCATCAGTGTCATTTTTTGCCAATTTCCCATAAAAATAGCTCAAAAACATCCATTTTTGTTATGCCGCCAAAAAGCTGAACTTTTCTGTCCAGATTTTCACTGTTTAAAAAATGGCAACCCTAATTTGGGCCAGTAACTATTTCTCAGCCAAACCTCTCTGAGAGGGACATGGTGAAGATAAAGAGAATTGGGTGGGGGCACAAGAGATGCATCCTTGATCTCTTCAAGGAAGGACAAGATAAAAATTAACGATGATTATATTAATTTACTATCATTTCTATCATCTGAAGTGCCATTTGAATCAGGTACTTCCAGGCTCACACATGTGCTCCTGGTGAATAAGCTGCACCAGCTCCCAATAACACAAAATGAGGATTCCTCTAGTAGATCTCCTACTAAGCTGGCGATGTAAACAGTTCTTCTTCTTCTTCTTCTTCTTCTTCTTCTTCTTCTTCTTCTTCTTCTTCTTCTTCTTCTTCTTCTTCTTCTTCTTCTCCTCCTCCTCCTCCTCCTCCTCCTCCCCCCCCTCATTATTTATATTAGCACCATACTGGATTCCCAAATTAAGGCATTGCGTAAGGACAGACTTTAGGCCCATTCAACAGGGGCTTTTGGCCAAACACAGCTCTCTGCTAAGTGTACATATGCAATTGGTGTTTCTGAATCCCTGGTGGCTGCACAGTACATGCTGCTTCCTATCAAACTAGGTGGTCAGGTAAATGTAGCAAATGTGACAGTAGCTTTTAAGTTAATTCCACACATTTTTAGATAAAAAGCTATGCCATGCAGAAGTTCCTCAGCCTAGAAAACCTGATGTCAGCGAGAGGACAGGGTTGGAACTTTTCTCCCTGGCTTCCAATTTTGTATATGGAACCGGGCCAGCTCAATACATTTTGGCACCTAAATCAAACCAGAAAATGGTGCCCCCTCCAGGATCTGCATCAGGATCTGCTGCCTCTGTGGATCCTGCTGCCTGAGGTGGTCACTTCACCTGGCCTCATGGGTGGTACAGAAAGACATTTTCAGATGGAGAAACATTCAGATCTTCAGTGTGAATAAAATTGGGCTATACAGATTGGCCACATTGGTAAGAAATATGCTCATGATGTCAGTTGAGCTGGCCTTCCCAAGATTCTAATCCAGTTGGGTAATACACACAAAATTTGCTGACAGACTGGACAGTTTACTTCTACACATCCATTTGGGTTTTGTTAGGAGTCACATAAGCCACCATGTCTAGTGGCGTGTGAGCATCATGGTTTGAAATGGAATCTGCCCAAGCTGTTTCCTAGACTAGCTGTCAGAAACAGCATCACCCACTAAAGAATTCCATTTTATTTTTCTTTGCCTAAATATAGTTTATTGAAAAAGAAAAGAAAAACCAGACCAGTAGTAAAGCTATGCATTTTCTGCAACATTCAGTGCCAAATAAATATAAGCCCGCATTCAACATGAATAATGCAAAGCATCACATTTATGCAAATGCACTTACAGTATCCAAGCTAACACAACTTCCATGTTTTATTATGAATCTACTTTTAATTTTTTGGGTTTTTAAAATATTCATTATTTGATATTTATATGGCAAACAGAAGTGTGCAGGAAGAAACCATTGAACAAGTAGAAGAGAGGCAGTTGTGAAATTAAGCACACTAAATTCTGTATTAGATGGTGGTCTAGAGTTTTCTTTTATTTACAAAATATAGAAGTCATAGAAAATTTACTGTATGTAGTTCATTCAAAATTCTAATCACAATTATTCATAATTAATAAAAATGCAAAAGATGACATAGCATATTATAATTTCTTGCTACAAAAAAATCAATTATTCACTCATTGATCACAACAAAGGAGGGGTTTACAAATGTTTGCATAGTATCTTGGAATTTGTTGTCCAAAATGTCACAAATAAGATCCCCTTTTCATAAAACAAATAGTATTGCTCTCCCATTTCCTCCAAAAGTAGAGACAACTGCAATGAGCCATTTTTTATATATTCCAGTCCAAAAAAGGAAGCCTCCATTTGGCCTAAATCTTTATTACCTTTGCAGGACTCTTTTCACATCAAGAAGCTTGAGGACTGGAATCTATCCAAAGAGATAGATTAATATTTGGCTAAAATTGGCAGTACTTTTACATTAGTGGCAAATTGTTTTGCATACACCCTGGCTTGTGCTGTGTGGACATAAAGGTCACAATCTACCTTGTGGATTGTTCTCTTGAGCAAGCCTCATTGAAATGAAATAACAATCCTTTGCTGTGTAGCTCTTGTTAATTTTATTATCTGGGCTTTCACAGAAGGAGTGTGCCTCATGAGCTTATCCACTAACTGTATTTTTTTGTGATCCTTCCACATATCCCTGGGCAATAACTTTAAGGCCCTATCCAGATTTCACAAGATATACTTGTGGGAGTCAGTGGAGAGGGGTAGTAACCATAAAGGGCCTGTCCCAAAAAAGGTTATCAGTTTCATTTCATATCCAAAGTGAAATTGGCAAAGCACCATTCAGAATGCTGGAGAGGGATGAAAGAGTCCTCAGTCTACAATTTATATAACTTTCCACTTTAAAACATTTCATTATTGTTAGTAAGTCTAGATGAGTGTTGATGACATTCAATGAATATTTTAAAACTATAATCATGTATAAAACATGTCACTATAAGGCACAGGAATAGGGGAGAGAGTACAGTCAAGGAGTTGTCATGTGTTATTCTGATACCACAAATGCTAACCAAGTGGTGCCTATGACACACACAAACTGCAGCCTGGGAGCAGAACCAAATTCTCACTGCAATGAACTACTGCAATTTGAGCACTGGGAAAATGTAATAACAGTAGTGGTGCTTTAAGAGGAAATGTTGTAAGTCTGCATAGCAAATAATATGGAGTAGAAAAGCCCTGAGGTAGAGATGAATATATTCCCCTGCCCCAATCCAAAAAGACCAGGTCCCCCCTCTAGTAACCGACATGAGCATCACACATAGGAAGAACACTGACCTAAAGGGACAATTGGTCTGAACCACGCAAGGCGTATTGTTATGGGCACAATCAAGCCAAGCTTAAGCAGTTTTAAGTCCTGCTCATTTCAATGGGAATGTTAAGCAAAGGCTTAATGAAATAAAGCAAAGGCTGGTGAAATAATTGAAATTTAAGTGTTCAACATTGGCTGGACCTTGCCCCAAGTTTTCTAAACTTCCATGTTGCCATGAGTTAATATTACATTTCTGCCCCTCACCCCTCAGAAATGTAGTAGCAATATTGGGAGATAGTACAAATGAGTTACAAATAGGTCAAACCTCTGCTTCCTCTGCTTCACTTTTGTTGTGGAAGAGTCTGGAAGGTCAGCTGATGCTGAACAAGGTAGCCATCATTGAACACATAAAGTTTCCCATCTATAGGGCTGTAGTTGATACTCTGAATTGTTTCTAGCATTTTATCTAGAGTGATGCTTGTTCTGCCTTCTCTTCCTGTGTTTGTGTCATATGTGTAAAATATTTCCTCCTTCCTAGTATTGATGGGCCTTGTGGCATAGAGCACACCACACACAACAAAAGCATTGGACACGGCTGGCCTGTACTGCCTTGTTTCCCATGTACTGATCACCTCAAGAGTTGTTTCATTAAGTCTGCTAATCACAATATTACCTGTGCTAGCTTCTTTTGAGTAAATTACCCACAATCCATTCTCATCCACAGCAAAATCCAGATCTTGCCATGACACCCCTGCATATGAGAACCGATTGTTAAAAGCAGCTTCTGGAAGAGTTTTCTTCAGCACCACAGTATTGGTGCTTAAATCTAGTTTGCTCATATCTCTTGAGCCATGTTGGTTAAAATACATATAGTTGTTGTAAGCAACCATGCCACTGCCCTGGCCATATAGAATTCTAAATTGATTAGAGTATCTGAACAGCAATAAATTATCAAAGGAATCATGAAGTCTATAATATTCCAGGTATCTTCCATCAGTGTTCAGTGGCGCAACCCAATAGAGCTCCTTTTCAGGGTTCAGGGGAGAGGTATATCTTCCCCAGGCACCATATTTGTAGTCAAATCCTCTCCAGTTTAGCTGAATCACGAAGGGCTGACTGGCATTTGTAATTCCACCATGACTGCAGCTTCCTGAAACCAACCAAAAACAGAGTGTGTTGCACATATGCAGTTCAAAGATTCTGAGTATCTCTGGCAGTGAAATAACTTATGTCTCTAAAATCTTCACCTCTCACTTGCTTTGTGCCCTCAGTTACTCACCACCACTTCCTCACCCTCATTTCTACCTCCCATCCTGCTCTTGGCTAGTTATTACCTCTCTCTTTTTTAAAATAATATTTATTAAAGTTTTAAAAGTTACAAAAATAAAAAATAAAAACACCATATTAAACAAAAACAAAACAGCACATCACAATAAGAAAAAAAAGAGAAACAGAAAAAAACAGAAAAATAGAAACAAGTAAAAAACACATCAAGCCTTCCCATAACTTATCTTTCATTTGCTTGTTTCCTTGACCTCCTCACACCTCCCTTTTTTGTATTCTAGTTTGGTTAGCTATTTCAGCAAATCCTTTCCATCTTTTCCAATTTTTGTCTTGTAATTTATCTTAATATAATATAACTTAACTTTCCCTCCTTTCACCAATTAACAGTCTGTTTTTTCCTAAACCTTTATAACCTTTCTGCTAAAACCACATAGCTTCATTCCAACATCCTTCTAACATTCATTAATTTTACAATGTTTCTGTAGATAGTCTTTAAATTTCTTCCAATCTTCCTCCACCGACTCTTCTCCCTGGTCTTGGCTAGTTATTACCTCTCGTGTCACAGGACCCTCGCTCCAGACCAGGTGTCTTGGCAACGCATCAGTTTGGAACATATCTAGAGAAAACCTATTGCAATCATGGGGGTTTCCCCCCAGAGATTAAATGAATCATTCCGGGCAAAATTGACTAAGAGTGTCATGTCCAGAAGGATGGCTGTGTTTCAGTTCTCATATTGTTTTGCAAAGTGTGGATTAAGCAGGTTTGCCTTTAAATGTGAATTGAATTGACTTTATCCACCATTCTGACTCCCAAGCAAACATATTGCTAAAACAGGAGGACAATGCATTCCCAGGGTCAATAGTATTGAAAAGAAATGGTTGTTAACGTAATGACATCAAGCATTTATATAACACTTTAGAGAGTTTCTAGATGGGGGGGGGGCAACCTGTGGCCTCCAGGTATTACTAAACTACAAAACCCATCATCCCTGACCATTGCCCATTCTAGCTAGGGCTGATAGCAACTGGAGTCAAACAACACCTGGAGGGCCATAGGTTCCCATCATTGCTCTAGACAAAGCATATTACCATTTGGCAAAACTGCTTCTAGGCTGTACTATTTCAAAATGCACAGGAGAAGGGCATGATAGAACCTCCACCTCCAAAAACAACAATAAAAAACAGCTGCACATAGAAAACTAGCATGTCAGGTAGAAAGCTAAATCTTGTCCTTTAATATGCAATCCTCTACCTGCAATATGAAGCTGTGGAGTTCAACCTCCTGATCTGATTGTAGTGAGTCTATAAGACAAATGTTACTCAGGGCTCATCCACACTTCCATTTGTTCCTGGGAAAACTCAGGGACCCATGCTTTCTAGACATGGGGCAAGTAGAAGTGTGAACGAGCCTTTAGTCACCCTTACAGCAGCTCAGGCCATTGTTGATTGCTATCCCCAGACTATTGATGGGAGAGTTGCCAAATCCAAACCTGAGAGAGTTCATGGTAAGGAAAAAACTGAACTGGGGACTGCCCAACTCACATGCAATCCACATGATCTCAGCTCTTGGCATACCTACACTTCTGTACTTTGAGTTATATATACCTCCATCAGCACAATACAGGAATATAATATGTAGTTTTATGATCCAGGTTTA
Organism: Podarcis gaigeae; assembly: GCF_964106915.1. Classification (NCBI taxonomy): domain Eukaryota; kingdom Metazoa; phylum Chordata; class Lepidosauria; order Squamata; family Lacertidae; genus Podarcis; species Podarcis gaigeae. The sequence continues at coordinate 91,644,298 of NC_139683.1, read as the reverse complement.
CTGCTAAATGTTGTGCCACTTACCAGCTCGCTAAATCAATGGGAGCTCTTTACACACCAGAGAAGCCACTATAATTTATAGTTTGCCCTTAACTGTCAACACATTATGAATTAGTGCACCTAAATCAGTAATGTTATTTTCAAATTAAATGCTTATTAACGACATGCATAAATCTGCAACTTACTTTTTAAAAAGCTGCAAAAAAGATATAAAAATGTCCACAGCAAGTTGCAGAGATTCAGCCTAAAATAATTTTTCATGTCATTAAACCAAGCACGGATCTAGCTTCATCTTAATAATTCATGCATTGTTTCATAAATAAAAAACAATCATGTATTCAGCCAAAAGGCTTTTTATGGTACAAAAGAAATAAGAAGATCTTATTTTTCCCCTTAAAGAGATCTCTTTCCTGAACATTTGTTTGTTCTTTACTTATGAAATAATACATGAATTATTAAAGTTAGAAGTGGGTTTGGTTTATTAACATCAAACATTGTTTGAGGTTCAATATCCAGTCTAGGCTTTTCTTTTTAAAAACAAAACAGCCTTTTCAACATGCACACAACATGCACACAAATAGTCAGGGTAGGTTATCCATTTCTTGTACTAGATCTGAATACTGTGTTGCTGTTGAGTTTCTTTAATGTAGGCATGCTGCGCAGAACAGGGTGGGGTGGAGGGGAGTAGAAGAAAACAAAGCATCCTCTCACTTTGTAAATATTGGAAGGCATAAGAAATAAATGTACATCCATTATTCAAGCTGTCACTTGTTTTCAAAGCTTGACCATGGGACAGCATGCATGTCAATGCAGGGGAGATAAGAAATGTTTCACACACAACTAGGGGAATTAGCAGATATATGTTCATATACTTAGTAAACTCCTGTGGTCCCCCACAATATGCTGGAGCCATACTAGTTTTTCTTTCACCTCAAGTATAACTCACAGATAATGGGGACCCCTCACACTTTCCCATGACATGTACACAGTCATCAGGAAAAGCTTAGCAAAGCACTTACAAATTTCAGGGAATCTCAGAAGCACACAGCATATTCACACACATGTACCCACAATCCTTGCAATGTTTGAAGGGGCACTAAGAGAGTATATGGGTGCTTTTCCAGATACTGAGGACTGCAGTTCTGGGAGAGGAACCAGGGATCTTTCTTCCCTTTCTTAAACGGCAAAGACTGAAAGTCATTGTGGTGGAAGTGATTTGAGCTCAAGCCTTTGCCCTGAAAGACAAATGCTTTAAGTCAACTTCATAGAATCATAGAATCATAGAGTTGGAAGAGACCACAAGGGCCATCGAGTCCAACCCCCTGCCAAGCAGGAAACACCATCAGAGCACTCCTGAGATATGGTTGTCAAGCCTCTGCTTAAAGACCTCCAAAGAAGGAGACTCCACCACACTCCTTGGCAGCAAATTCCACTGTCAAACAGCTCTTACTGTCAGGAAGTTCTTCCTAATGTTTAGGTGGAATCTTCTTTCTTGTAGTTTGGATCCATTGCTCCGTGTACGCTTCTCTAGAGCAGCAGAAAACAACCTTTCTCCCTCCTCTATGTGACATTCTTTTATATATTTGAACATGGCTATCATATCACCCCTTAACCTCCTCTTCTCCAGGCTAAACATGCCCAGCTCCCTTAGCCGTTCCTCATAAGGCATCGTTTCCAGGCCTTTGACCATTTTGGTTGCCCTTCTCTGGACATGTTCCAGTTTGTCAGTGTCCTTCTTGAACTGTGGTGCCCAGAACTGGACACAGTACTCCAGGCTAGGTCTGACCAGAGCAGAATACGGTGGCACTATTACTTCCCTTGATCTTCAAGCACTACATTTTGAGCTCAGGAAACCCAAGAGTGGGACAGTCAGCAGGGACATATCCATGAGCTACATCCCTCTGTCACCTTTCCCATCATCTTTTAGCACAGGGAAAGCAATCTTCTGAAGCAGGGAGATTTCCATACATGCTTTTCAGATCCCTGGACAAACACAGCTCTCAAAGGTTTTCCCAAAGCACAGCAGGCTCCCTGCTTCAGACCACCTTCTGCAAATTGGAAGGAAATGAGCATACTCCTCTCTGGACCCTTCTCACGTACTTGCTAAACCATCAAGGCCATCACCAAACAAAGAAATTTTAAGCACTTTCACTATTCTCAGGAGTCTTTGAAGTAAGTCATGAAAGCTAAAGCAGGATAAAACTGAAATAAGCTTAATGAGATCCATGCTAAAACACTCTTTCTTGCTATTTCCTGAATTGTCTAAGTCTAAGACTTAGACTGCAAGAGGCTTTCATCATAACTTTACATGAAGGGAAAGGGAGAAGGGAGAAGAGGTGGAGACAAACAGGCAGGTGTCTCTAGCACATTCGACCGCTTTAGGCAACAGCTTCCCAGAAACAGGACAGGTGTAGGCATGGGCATAGCCAGGGGGCAGGGGGGCATCCGCCCCCCGTAAATCAATAAAAATCTCTACAAATCATTACACATGTGAGGTTCTCCCTCCCCTAACAAAAGCCTTCCCCCCTAACAAAAATCCTGGCCACAGCCATGGACATAGGATAGCTCCAATAAGATTCCTACTCAGCCCTGAAGCTCATTGGGCATAGAATCATAGAATTGTAGTGTTGGAGCAACCCCTAGGGTCATCTAGGAATCTTTTGCCTAACATGGGGCCTGAGATTAAGAGACTCATGCTCTACCAACTGAGTTACACCAGCAACCATTGGTTACTTCTCAGTCTCACAGGAAAGTATAAATGACATTAGACTTGTAAAACACTTTTTCACATTAGAAAACACTACAGGGAAAAAAATACCCTGCCATCTTATCTATAAGGTGTGCATGTGTAAAGAGGGCAGATGCACCTACAAGGCAGCAGCTCCCTTTTTTGAAACAGGTGCACTTGTTCATGGCATTATAATCATGTTTACAGTAGTCAGTGGCCATGCTAGAAGTCAGAGGCATATCAAATATGCTTTTATTTAGCACTGATCTACAGTGAAGTAATTGTGTAGATAAGACAAAAGACTATTTTTGGAGGGGAGAATTGTTAAACAGATGAAAATGTCAATGATTTGCCAAAATGTTCTTCAGAAAATGAGGGTGCAATTCAGTATGCCAAATGCTTTTTTCTTCCTTGGAATGAGCATTGAGTTAGAAATTTGCAAGCAAAATGGAGGACATATTTTGTTTTATCATTGCTGCAAACTAGGCTAATCCACTCTATTGAGCACAGCCACAAGAGAAGCTTTACAACAGAGCATCTCACGAGGTGACTTTCTAAAGCTCTGCCATAGCCGTTAAACTTTATATAGTCTCATTAGATTCATAAGCTTAGACAGCTCTGGGATTTCCTAGGCACTCTTCACACCCGCCACAAAATATCAAGGAAAGAGAGAGGAGAAAAAGGAAAGCATTGGAATCAGGACAAAAAAATCACCCAGTTTAATACAAACATTATAAATATAAGATGAACCCAAAGCAAATGGAAGCCAAATGCGCTGGCAGATATACACATGGAGCTAAGTATGCTGGGAGAATGTACTTAACTATCTGCTCTCACCTGCTTCGATGAGTGCAAGGAAGCTGTAAACCCACAAAGCCCCCACCCACTTAGAAAGTAAGGGAAATTACAGGGTCCTCCTGCTCCCCAGCTAACTGGGTGTTGCAGTCAAGTCAGGGGCAAATTAGAGATTACATGCAAATGTAGGTAACAATAAACCCCCAACAGCATTGTTTTAAAATAATATGGAAAAGTAGCCTTGCTGTGGAGGGCAGTAATTTTAAACAAATTAGTGGCAGACTAGTTTCTTTTGTTCAGACTTACTCTGACTGCTTTCCCCCATACAGATGTATATTTATTGTGAAAGCTCATCCAGCAACCCCCCCAAAAAGGATGAAAAGACAGCTAGTGGGAGAGATTTTTGTGTGTCGGAAAATGACTAGTGCAAAAAGCATAGAGCCTCTCCCCCTGCACACACAACTGTGACTCAAAATTCAAGTTTTTTAGCTGTTTCTTGAAGGAGAGTAATGCCCTTTCTGGGCTTCAGAGGTGTTGTTTCAGATCTTTTGTATATGTGTGTATGTTTTAAATCTCTCTCTCCCCAGCCCCACTTGACCTGACAGACAAAAGGGTTCCTCATCCTTCAGAGAGAAAATGCAGCTGCTGCCTGAAAGGCAAGTAAGTTCAAGAAGGTGTTTTGAACAATGAAACTTTGTCTTCCATCACTTCATTTATCCTTCTAGCAAGGAAACAGAAGCATGTGGTGAACAAAAATAATAAGATCTTTCTGAGATGAATTGCCCCTCATACAAAACACGTAACTTTTTTCCTGACCCACTTTGTACCTTATAATCCAGGGACTGTTTTCTGTGGGCCTCTAGATATTATTAGACTACAAATCCTATCCTCTCTAGCCACTGAACACGCACGTTAGGACAATGGTGGTTGCAGCCCAACAACACTGGAGGGTCACAGGTCCCCACAAGCATGTAAAGTACCAGAGACTGTCCGATCACGAGGGAATGGGCAGCAGCCGCCTACTCAGAGGGCAAATCCTGGGTCCTGTGAAAATGGCAGCAGAGATAGTTCAGCAGAATGGTGTGCTGTTCACCTGAAGATTTTCTGAATAAGCCCAACTGAGATGAAGAGCATAACAGAAGCCACTACACTACCTGATGGGTCAGGGGTCCCTGTTAATCTGTGGTCATTGAAGTGTTTTCTACACTTTGCCATGGTGATTATCTGAGACTGATTTCCCTTATGGCCCATTTCATTAGCATACTGCAAGCATACTGATAGTGCAGGAAATGTATTTCCCAAGATTGTGATGAGCAGGAGATCACAAAGGCAGTTTCAGAAGAGAGTCACTGCAGAAAGATCAACAAGATCCTCCATTATGTTATGTAGATAACTTGAATGTATTAAATTCTGGCATCAGTGAGTTATCACTGAATCTTGCTACCTCTGACAAAGGTCCCCCGCCTCCAAAATTAGGAGCCATTCTGGAATGTGGTAAGAGTCATTGAGCTAAAGCTCAACGGGTTGGGTAGGGTGGGAGACTCATTCAGGAACCTTGCAAGCAATCTGCTTAATAAACTGAAGTCAAAATTTTGACCGTTCTTTGTACTTTTGACCAGTGGGGAAGTGTTTTATTCCAGCATTTTTCTGTGCATTTTACCATGTGGCTTCATTTAGGTACCAAGTCGTGTCCCAGTGTTTTTTAGAGTTGCAGTCACACACAACCTGGAACAATCTAAGGGGTCGGGAGCCTTTGGTGTTTTTTAGAGTTGCAGTCACACACAACCTAATCATTATCAGAATTGGTGTTGCAGGCCAAATTTGACAGGTGGGAAAAGCCACCCACTGTCAATCACATGATGTCACCATGCCATCCAGTGCCAGGTGTTTTGAAGTCCCAAACCTTCCAAGGTGCTGCTGAAATTGAAGCCTCCCCCTTCCTTTTAGAGTTCAAAAGGGCTTACTTCTGGTTGGTTAGGATATTATTTACTTATTTACTTTCAGAAGCATTTTAATCCCTGTTTCATTGCAAAATGAAGAATTTCTCCATTAATTGCCTGGTCCTCCTCCTCTCTGCTCTTTTTCTCATTCACTGCAAGGAAGGATGAAAATGGCCACAGTGTGACATGCTGAGGGCTGGGCAAATGAATACTAAAGATAATTCATTCACAATATATGTAACAAAATGAAAAGTTTTCAGGAAAGAAGCCTCAGATCTAATTATTTACCCTGCCCTCCAAGAATGGAAAATATGAAAATATACTTCTGCAACATACGTTCCATCATCTAACAAAACAAATACTTACCAGGAGGGATGTAGTGGCTGGTGGTGCTCTGGTTTGTATTCGCTTCACATTCTTGCAATTTATTCTTTAGAGCCAGAATTTCTCGGCGGACTGCAAGGATGTTATGCTTATCCAGCGATTCCAGTTCATTCACCATAAGACTCAAATTCTTAATCTAGGCACATAAAATGGTAGGAGTGACTTTTGGTTATGCTCAAGTTTGTTTTTGCTGATATTTTAATAAAGGATGTTACCAAGAGTGCAGTAAGTACAGTGGTACCTTGGGCTAAGTATTTAATTCATTCCGGAGGTCCGTTCTTAACCTGAAACTGTTCTTAACCTGAGGTACCACTTTAGCTAATGGGGCCTCCCGCTGCCGCCAGGCTGCTGCTGTGCGATTTCTGTTCTCATCCTGAAGCAAAGTTCTTAACCCGAGGTACTATTTCTGGGTTTGCAGAGTCTGCAGCCTGAAGCGTCTGTAACCTGAAGCATTTGTAGCCCGAGGTACCACTGTAATTAGAAATTGTGCATTTCTAACAATAAATTTTATGCCATCACCATTAATGTAGATAGATGTATGACAGGTGCTCAGTGTCACATAGAAATCTTTTGGCTTTTGCAAATAGCTTAGGATAAGGTTACTAATTTGCTTTAACTTCCTGTTTTGTTTTGTTTTGTGTGCATGGTTTTGTTCTTTTACTGTGAAGTGCCTTGAACAAAATGAGTGAGCGATTGGATGCAAATTTATGAATTCTTTTCAGTGCTCAGTGTGGGAATAGTTACTATTTTTTTTACAGAGCAGGCTACTTGTGGAGCTTTGATTGGTCCATGGTAATTATTCTGGACCACATAGTTCCCATTTCCTCCTTAGGGCCTGGATCCTTCTCCCCCTTACTCTTGACCCTTATTCCAGCCCCACTGTTTCATCCTTGACACTTTTCTCTTATTCATGGACCAGCCATATTTTCCAGTCCTTGTGTAAACTGGCCAGGAAGGGAGGGAATAATTTCTACCTTTGGTTATATGTGCATAATTTCAGGAGAATCATATTAAAGCTACTGGAGATTTGATCAGGAGAAACTGTGGATCTTAACAAAGCTTTTACCATACCTCTCCATACAGCTGCTCAACAATCACATTGCTTCCCGTTAGCATACTTTTCAGCTGTGTGACTAGCCTCTCCATTTCACTGATTTCCAGTTTCATCAGTTGGAAGTCCAGTTCAGTGTAAGAAATGCTCATCTTCTCCATGCGCTCAATCTTGATGGTTAGGTTTACAATCTTTTTTTCATACATTGCAATTTCTTCGGTGTACTTGGTAATCTATACATATACACAGGAATGTACTCCATTTTAGAAAATGTATTTAAGATACCTTTTAAAAAGATAAGTTTTGCCCCTCTGCACCTCTGTAATTTCGCCAAGATCAAAATATGATTACTTGGGTACCACTGAGCACAGAAGCTTATATAACATTGCTGTGGATTCTGGTCTAAAAATAAAGACAAAGATTACAGATAAATGACATAGATAAAGAAGAATGTCTGCAGGATAGGGAAAGTGTAATCACTGTTCAGCTACATTTTTCTCAGTGGGTTTTAATTTTTATTGAGTTCAACAGAAAAGTGCCTCCAACTGTGACAGAATGACATAGATTATCCTTATCCATACTTTAAAAAAAAATCTGGTGAATTCATCAATCAAGTGCAATCGATCACAAGAGCTTTTAGGCAGAAATACATTTACATAGATTACCTACCTTACCAATTGCAGGGGCCAACACTGCATACACACGCTACTTTCTATATCTAAAGGTGTTTTGGAAGCCTGAGTACTGAGTATCCATGGAAATTAACTAGGTAAAGTCCCATTCTCGGAACCAGATGCCCCTGGGACAAGGCCGAGAACCCCAAGAGTCCCTGCCTATAACTACAGACGAAATGGATGTATAGGACACACGATCTGCATTACAGCCTTCCTTTTATTTCACACCAGTTAACTATCATGGCATCACCTATCGCAGGGAAGGGAAGAAGTTTGAACCACCCAGTTCAAGTTGGTTGCTGAGATTCCTGCAAAGCATGTAGAACTAAATAGGCCTTCACAGAACAGCAATTAGGGAGTGGGGCTGGTTGAATTTTCAGGAGGGTTAGGGGAATGAAACCTGGAAGAATGTGAACTCAGGGTGTATGGGAACATCATAGTAAAAAGTAAAAATGAACAAAGTTTCACAATCATGACCTTATAATTAGATTTAGCTTATCACCAAACGTATCATTTGTACAGTTCTGTTAGCTGAGTACATGTGGTGAACAATCCAAAGCCATACAGGTTCTTTTCGGATCATGTCACCCTCTAGTTAACCCTTCAGATTGTGATATTTAATAGGTTTTCATGTCAGGATGATTGACTGTGGAAAAGAAATCCTCAGCATTGTGATTCCAGTGTGAGATTACAAGAGGACATACCGGTAATATAAGCACGTCTCAAACAGATGCTTGGAAGTGTAGTGCCTGGGGCACCTAGCCATTTTCAAGAACAGTTATGCATTTACAAGATCCATCAATCATTTGCTGCTGGAAATAATAAGAAAGGTGATGACTTGAATAATGTTTTTATATAGAACAATAACAAATGAGGTTGCATTTATTTTATGTCTTTACCAAATGACCTCAACTATGAAACAGAAGCCTCAAAAAGCTATTTATTTTTCCTGTATAAACAATTCTCATAAATAAGTGAGTATCTTTAACACCCCTGTAGAAAAGCTTTGTTTTCATGTCTGACCCGATCTGTTATCTGCCAAGATTATGTCAGAGGATGTGTCGCTCTGCATCTAGCTTGAGGGTTTGTTGCCCTGCTAGGCTGAATTGTCCAGCTGGACTGTGGAGCCGCAAAGGTTTGGGGCAGGGCTGGGGGGTTTCTTTTTCCAGCTACCATAACTTTAATCACATAGTGTTCCACAGGAGAACAACACTGTTTGGTTTCAGAAATTTCATTGTTTAAAACTATCCTTAAACAGCTTTCAACTGGGAAGACGACTTTTTCTGTAATCACTTATTTTGCTGAATAGCTCAAGATAATTCGCTAGTAAGCACAAATGATTAAAATGATTTTTTAAAAGTTCCTATCAAAATTATTCATGCAGGTTGTTAAATTATTTTTGTAGTCCTACAAGTGGGACCCCATTAAGAATGAACCAAATGGCTGATTTTAGTCCTTGACCACCCCTTCTTAACTTCTGCAAGAAATCTGTCACTGCTGGAATAGATGACCCTCTACAATTCTATGATTATGCGATTCTCAGTCTGTTGTCTGATTCTTTGTGAAGTCAGGTGAGAAAGCCTTCACAGCCTAATTCCTATACTTCCAATTTTTCTGTTCAGGATGGGTTTTTAAACTTTATTCAGGCCCATATTTTAAATGTATGTTCAACTCTCATACATGGGCCCTGGAGGAATAAATTGCAATTAATATATCCTCTCCTGCCTATTGGGACGCAGGTGGCGCTGTGGGTTAAAGCCTCAGCGCCTAGGACTTGCCGATCGAAAGGTCGGCGGTTCGAATCCCTGCGGCGGGGTGCGTTCCCGCTGCTCGGTCCCAGCGCCTGCCAACCTAGCAGTTCGAAAGCACCTCCGGGTGCAAGTAGATAAATAGGGACCGCTTACCAGCGGGAAGGTAAACGGCGTTTCCGTGTGCGGCTCTGGCTCGCCAGAGCAGCGATGTCACGCTGGCCACGTGACCCGGAAGTGTCTCCGGACAGCGCTGGCCCCTGGCCTCTTGAGTGAGATGGGCGCACAACCCCAGAGTCTGTCAAGACTGGCCCGTACGGGCAGGGGTACCTTTACCTTTTACCTTTACTCCTGCCTATTAAATCCCATCCCACAGTTAGAGAGGTGGACCTTTGGGTGACAAGGAAATCAAAGGTGTGCTAAACAAGAGAAGGAGATAACAGAGAAGCTGAATGAATCACTTGCATCTATCTTCATAGAAAAGCCTATAGCACAGATCTTTCAGTCTGAGGAACAAATAGTGGTTACAAGAGACAAAGTTCTAGATCTTATTGAGAGAAAAAACACTAAAAAAATCTGGAAGTCTGGATGTTATCCACCCAAGAGATCTTAAATGACTCAAACGTGAAATTGCTGTCAAAATATTTTTTTAAAACTGAAATGTATGTATGTATGTATTGTATGTAAGGGACGCGGGTGGCGCTGTGTGTTAAACCACAGAGCCTAGGACTTGCTGATCAGAAGGCTGGCGGTTTGAATCCCAGCGACGGGGTGAGCTCCCGTTGCTCGGTCCCTGCTCCTGCCAACCTAGCACGTCAAAAAAGTGCAAGTAGATAAATAGGTACTGCTCTGGCGGGAAGGTAAACGGCGTTTCCGTGCACTGCTCTGGTTCGCCAGAAGCGGCTTAGTCCAGAGAAAGTCAATCCAGACCTGCCAGCAGATTTATGTTTCTACAATATAGAGTTTAAATAAACTCTATATATTGACTTTCTGTGGGTAATAGAAGAATCTTACAAATGAAATGGAACAACATAGAGGAGATAAAGTTCAGTGTGTAGTTAAAAATGTAATGAGGGTAACACAATGGGTGAATCGGAGGTCATGGTGAATTTAACCACCAATCGTTTTTCTTTTCTTTTTTCTTTTTTTACAATGTGTATTAATCATGGATTGAGTACTTGTTTATTTCCTTCTATTTCTGATTTCCAATGACTATTTATGTTACTTAGTATGTAATACAACAAAGCATTCAAAACTCAAAAAAAAAGGAAAAAAAGAAGAAGTGCACTTCCGGAAGTGCAGCCTGGCTTCCTGAAGGATATCAGCAGCTTTAGCAGGCCTTGGTGGAGGCTTGGCAGCAATTGAAACAGGAGATCATGGATTGACATCAGAAGCCGAGGCAGCTTCTGTCAATCAGTGATGTCCCTGTTGGCAAGAGGAGGAGCAGGAGGCGGCTTAGTGCTCGGCCTCCTTCTCCCTCTCAATATGGAAAAAAAATATTGAGGGGGCTGCCTCTAGTAGTTGGTGCTATGCTGCATATATATATATATATATATATATATGCTTTCGTAGAGGTATATATATATATATATATATATATGCTGTGGGATTCACTCACACAAGAGGCAGTGATGGCACCTACATGGATTAAACAAATTTATGGAGATTCTTGGCATCTAGGGCCAGATCGTCCACTATCAGTTGGTGTTTCCTTGCCCTGGCTCTTCATGGTTCCCATTCAGCCAACACAACTCCTTCCTGGGCCAGGATCCTCTCTTCTCTGCAGACAGGGACATTCGTCAACAAGAGGACAGAGGTGAACATATGTAAGCCTCACCCTGGGCAGGTGTGTCATAATTCCTATTACTTTAAAGAAAATTGTTTAAGCAAAAAACAAATGTTCCCAGAGAACTGTCCCTGTCTCCACCACCTCCCTGTTGTAGATTTTTTTTTAATGCTTAAACTTCTTATCTCTTCCTGATTATACTGTTAGAAAGTTTATTAATATTTATGGCCAGAATTTATAATTTAGTGTTCTGTCTTTCCTCCTGATTAATTCAAGGACACTTCATTTGTTATGACGTCTGGTTCCTGGAGCAGTCAAATAATTTCTCCTGGACACCTAATTGAAACCCTGCATATTTTTCATCAAGTAGCCAATGTCAAATGCTGGTTCTTGGCTGCATGAGGTATTTCCACCCCCAAACCTCACCCACACTTCCTCGAAATTACAGATGTTGGGGCTTATTTGTGGGGATTTTAATGAATGTTGCAAGGGAAAGGCAGCAGAATTCCTATAGCAAACCACAAAACAGCAAAAGGCTAAGCAGCTTTGCTTTAATTAGACAGCCTCATGACCACATGAAAACAACCCACTGTTGTGCAGCTTCACAAGGCAGAGGGAGCTGTTGAATCCCCCACCTTCAGGTCTTGCAATATTTTCAGACAGAAAGGAGGAGTATCAGGCTATTATCACCCTTCTTTTGTGTGAGAAGATCCACCTTGCTTTCCCCCATAACTACCTGCCACAATAATAACAGGAGCTTCCCTTGCCGTTACAGTAAAAGCGAGGCTAATCAGTAGATTCTGTATCCACAGACACCCCCCAACCCCAGTATGTTAAGCAATATGCTTAATGTGGGGCTCTCAACCAAGGGAAACATTTCACTTGATTAACTGGCTGCTTTTTAACCTCTGATTTTATTAATTACGCCTGCACAGAACCTCAGGACATGTGCCTTTTTGAAAGTTAAAGGAAGTATAGGTTACAATGCAATGTGACAAAGCTAACTCTCGTTCTTTGAAGGAAAGGCCATTTTTAATCTTTTCCTTTGTGTTTCTGACTTCTGTTCAACCCTATGGCAAGTTCTGTTTTGTCTCCCATGCTAGTCAACATCTATTTTAATCCATTGGATGACCTCATCTGGATATTTGAAGCATGTTACCATCAGCATGCTGATGAAAGTCAACTCTTTCTCTTCATACTATCCAAATCAGAAAGGGCTGTGCAAGTGCTGGAATGATGCCTGAACACTGGGATGGGTTGGATGACGGCCAGTAAACTGAGGTTGAATTCTGATAAGACAAGAGACTCTGCTGATAAATGGTTACAGTTCCAAGAAATAGGTGAATGTCATGTTCCACATGGGGTGCCACTCCCCCTAAAAAAACAGGTTTGTAGTCTGGGGGTGCTTCCAAGCTGTAGGTGCTCATGTGGCGTGAGTGGCTAGGCTCAGCTTTGACTGGTTTGCTAGCTGCACCTGTCCTTGGAACAGGGTGACCTATCAGTCACCCAGAGCTCTTATGCGAGGGTGTGGCATAAGAAATAAAATGATAATAGCAACACTGCCAATAACACACCAGAATTATAACAGCAATGATCAAGTGGTCCCTTAATTCACAGGCTAACTGATTAAGATTATCTGATTAAACTGCAGGAGCCAAAGTCTTAGGTGCTTAATCAAACAGATTAAAGCTTGCAGTTGTCAATTAGACCAGAAAAATATAGAAGGTTGTGTAACGTCACTGTGCACTATCTACTGAGAAGTTATTCTGTAGAGACCCTGTGAAACAAATGGGAGCTGATTTCTCCCTCCTCTCTCTCTCAACTTAGTTTTAAAAAACCAGAAACTATATGTGCTGACTACAGAGGTGTATACTTTTATTTATTTTTTAAAGTAACTTACTTTTGAAAGCTCACTCTCAAATTTATTTGAGAGCTGTTGGGCTAAGATCTCAAGGCTCTCCATCCTCTGCACAGGGAATGTGGTGTCTGGTAAGAACACGGAACATCGGCAAACTTTGTGGTCATCCACAGAACCAGTCACATTAGCAAATGGCTGCAAGAAAATAGGGGTTGAGGGAAATAACATGAATGTTATACAATTATTGACACAAAAACGTAAAAGCCTGAGAGAACAACTGGCCTGTTTGACTTCATTGGTCATTGATAAGAAACAAAATCTATTTAGTGGGTGTCATACCTGTTGAGCACTCCTTTTCCCTCTTCATGTTGTGTGCTCAAGCAAGTTCAAAGTGAAGAAAAGAGGCTAGATATTTACAGTACATCAGTAATTCCCCAAAGTACCGTACTCATAATTCTATAATTACCACACCACCATTGCTGTTGTTGTGTTGTTGTTTGACATGAAAAAGCAAAATCTGGCCCAACTCCCTGTTCCCTCACACTGAACATGGCCTCTAGGCTCTGAGAAGCTGGTGGCAAATTCCACTCCTCACTCTCACTCCAGAAACTGGAGGATTCTTTTAAAATAAAAAATGGAAAAAAGAATAACCGAAGGGACTATAGTCCCTTGTCCTGCTCCCAAAACTGTCCCCTGATTTGTCAGTGCTTGGAACTGTAAATATATATTGCTTTCTCCTCCAGAACAACTGGACTCTTTGGAGCCTCCTCCACTTAAAAATGGGGACAAAAGGCCTTGTTCTGCTGCCACCAGGTCATGGGCTGCTTTGTGCTCCTCGCCACACATAGGCCAGGCTCTGACTGTTGAGAATATTCTTGTGGGTTTTCCTATTCACCTAAAGGCAATAGCTGGCCAGAGTCTGGAAGATTCAGATTATGTCCCTCAGTGGCAGATAACTCTTAAAAGATTGTTTTAAGACACAGAGAAGGAGGTAGGAAAGATACCTCCCTGCGGCCAAGGGTGATGCATTCCAAGGCATCTTGGAGAATGCCTTGCATGCAGCGCACTCCCACTGTGTACAAGCATCGTTAGCATCCTGCAATATGGAATACTACCTTTTGACAGATTTTCCCCCAAACCAGATTTGGTCTGAATTGAGAAAAAGAATAACTTAGCCGCACAACAAGCTGGTAACATGTACACAGCAAATAACCCAAGTTGAAGTTCTGAATTGGGGAGCAAGAGAGACTGAGAAAAGACACAGAACGTGCTGAGGTGGGTTGAGGCGGAGGGGGGCGGGCGGTTCCTGTAAATACAAACAGTATCTGGAGATGCAGAGATGCCTTGCTGGATATTTAATGTGGGACACAGGAACTTGCTTTGTTTGAGCGCTAAAGCTGTCCACCTCCAGTTTTGCTAACATTTATACATAAGCTCAAGTATGATACAATATTGTAAGGTTCCAGTGATCCCTCCTTTGAATGGAAACTGAATATGGAGAAGTACCATGCCCTTGGATCTTCCCATCCCTCAGTGAGATGAGGCACATGTAGGCTCCTGCAACACCTGCAGAGAGAGCAGGCAAGTTCCCTAAAAGCAAATTGTGCCTGCTCCGCTAAAGAAGAGACAAGGCAGGCAAAGAACAACAACAGACAGAGAAAGTCAACAGCAGCTCTGCATTCTTCTCCAGCTTCCTCTGCCTGGTGAAACCTACAGAAGTCTCAACAGAGAAAGCCTGGCTCACCTGCAGCTCCTTTTCACTCAGTGACTTTTTGAAGCTAAGCCTGTGGTGGAAGGGTCATCAAGGGTCAGGGGTGGACCAGGTGCCTCTGCAACCTTGTCCAAAATTGCAGGTGCAACTCTTATGTTTCTAAACTGCTCACCCTGCATTTTGTTTCTTGGTCACAGTTGTTTGGAATGCTGGGAACCTTCCCTGGATGAGATTAGATAGCATGAAAGAACCTAGGATTTCTCTCCCATCCACCCCGCCTTCCTGTAAGGGTTTGCAACAGATTTATTTCCAACCAATTCAAATTTTATGGTCTTGCTTGCTATTTTTTGTGACCCAGTAGATAGCTCTTACATAATTTATATTTAGTATATTTAATAATAATAATAATAATAATAATAATAATAATAATAATAATAATTATTATTATTATTATTATTATTATTATTATTTTAGTAAGATGATTCATAAAACCTGTTCCAGACACTCCAAGTGTCTCTATTTTCCAGGGACATCCTTGATTTAGAGGAGCCATTCCCATTTCTGATTTGATCTTGGAATGTCCTCCATTTCCTTAGGATGTCCCTATTTTCATTGGAGAAATGTTGGAGGGTATGGACTTATCTGACCCCTGAGCCACCTGAAAGCAATCCTTTAATGTTTAATCTTTTTTTGTTTTTATATAAGTTGGAAGCTGCCCAGAGTAGCTGGGGCAACCCAGTAAGATGTGTAAATAAATAGGAAAATGATCATTATGGAATGGGACATCCCTATTTTCATCAGGGAAATGTTGAAGGACATGCTGTTCTACTGGCTATAAATTTGGTGTCACTGAAATAAAGCCTAATTCATCCCTGCCTCCCTTTCCCCTCTTCTTACTGTGTTGTCTGCTCTGTGGTGAGTTCTAAATTGTAAGGCCTTTGGGGCAGGGTCCTGTCCTCCTGTATACTGTGATGGTATAATATAAACATCAACAACAACACAAATATAAAATAACCCCCCTCCCTTTGCTTCCCTCCTGACCTCCCCTATCTTTTGGGGGATGCTTTTTGGAAAACCTACCACAGCACTTAGTTGGGAATCAGCTGCTTTTGAACACTCTCACCCAATTTAACCTGAATAATATTGTGATGATTATGCCAGAAGGAAAAGAACTACAATATATGGAGTTAATGATAAATAATCAAGAGACATCTCTTACCCCAGTTGTTGGCCTTGCTGCAGTGACATTTGCTGCAACTGCACTTTGCAGAAGAAACAGCAGCCCAGCTGCACTGATGGACTTCATCTCCCCAGCTTGGACACATCTGATGAAGCATGGAGAGGGAAGTCTCTTTATAGTGTGGTCTGGGGATTTCCCTTCAGGGGGCTTGCGCTTAGAAGGAATTTGTGCAACTGGTTGGATGACAAAATCAGAAGTGTGAGTCACAATACCACCAGCAACTGAACAAGAACATTTATTTCATTGTTTGTCCGCAATAGTTCTTGCAAAACCCCTTTTGTTACGGCCAACATCTTATCAGGGTGATTACAGAAGACAGAAATACCATTTACCATTTCCTCCTAAGGTGGGAAGTGATGACTTGGGCTAAGCTGAGCTGGGCAGTTTTCTCTATGCCTGTGGCTTAATCAAGAGCTTTCCAAACTTTTCATGTTGGTGGCACACATTTTAGACATGAATCATTTCGCTACACAGTAATTCAGTTTTACTAGCAAACAGGAGATTTTGGTGGACATACAGTAGACAGGCAGGGTTGATCTACAGGCCTGTGCCATTTATCAACCATGTATCCCCTTCAAGCACATTGAACCCTAATTAAACCCTAATAGGCAATATGGATCAATCACCTGCTCCACTGTGGAAATGCAAACTCTGTCAAACAAATAATTTCATATATCACAACATCCACCCCTATTTCTGGAGAAAATGTGATGAACCAAGAGCAGCAATCAACAAAGCACACCCAGGAAGGCAGATTATGCAACTGCAAACAATTATGCTCACCTTGAATGTCTTACAAGGTAAAGGCATTACCTATTTTGCATGCCTGGGGGATTTCCCCTACATTCCTCTCGCCCCAGTTTAGAGATTTCCCTTCTGCTTCTACCTTTGTTTGATGAATTGTAGATTCATACACAAAGAGCCCCCAAACAGATCACAGTGTCTATATGTCCTCCTTCAACCTGTGCAGATGCTGCACTCCCAATCAGTTAAATACTACTAAAAAAATATAAAATATAAAAAATATTATATTGTTTAATAAAAACTCCCCCACAAAATCAGCCTATTTCATTTGTTACGATTCATAGACTACTAGAGTTGGAAATGATTCCAAGGGTCCTCTAGCCCAACCCCCTGCGGTGCAGGAATCACAGCTAAAGCATCCCTGACAGACAGCCATCCAACCTCTGCTTAAAAACCTCCAAGGTCATGTACAACCTCCCAAGGGAGTCTGTCCCACCGTCAAACAGCTCTCACCATCAGAAAATACTTCCTGATGCTTATAAGAATTTATTTTCATGTAATTTGAATCCACTGGTTTGGGTCCTGCCCTCCGGAGTACCAGAAAACATGTGTGCCCCTGTGTATAAGACTACCCGCCTTTTTACATTATTTTTTAGTAAAAAAAACCCTAGTCTTATACACAGAAAAGTACGGTAAGAATGCTTTTTAACAAGGAAGAAAACTTTGATTGTCCATGATTGCAAAATAGATCCTTCAAGATTTTTATTCATGGGGAACATCCTCAAGTCATTACTTTAATCCATTTTTATTTTATTTATTACATTTATATACCACCTTTATCTTCCAAGGATCTCAAGGTTGGTGTCCATGGTTCTCCTCCCCCCCAATTCATCCTCACTGGAACCCTGTATTGTAAATTAGGCTAAGAGATGATGACTGGCTCAAGGTCACCCAGTGAGCCGTCCAAGTTGTATGTGAGAGTTGGAAGCAGGCTGAAGATAGAAGCCAGAGATGGGGAGCCACACTTGATTTCTGCTGGAATCCAAGTCTGTGACCGTGGCAGAAGCGAGACCTTTTGGGGAGTTAATGCTGTGAGCCCCCACCACAGTCTCCACTGTCCCTCACTGCAAGGACACTGAATACTGTTTAAGAGCATGGAACCCCTGGATTCTCACACCACTCAGAAATTGGAATGGTGAGCAAAATCCTTTTTTCCGGCATAGCACGGTGAACAGGAACATAAGTCAATATATTAAGTCAATATTTGCATTTCATTGCAATGTTCTCTTTTATTCAACACTGAGGACTGAAAAATGCTTACTGGAAAATTATGCAAGTTCTCCTCACCCAGCCCTAAAATATTTTGAAATAAGGCCAAAAGAGGACACATTAACTTCTTTCTCATAGAAGCAAAAGAACATGATGTGAGGAATTTGACAGGGTACCTGCTTGCCCAATCTGTTGCAAAATGTTTCTTTTCTCAAGCAAATCAGCTTCACCCTTTTGCTAAGATCAGTAGAACAAGGAATTATCAATCAATATAGGCAAAGCTTATGGCAGGCTCTAATTACTTCTATCATCTATCTATCTATCTATCTATCTATATCTATCTATCTATCTATCTATCTATCTATCTATCTATCTATCATCTATCTATCTATATCTATCTATCTATCTATATCTATCTATCATCTATCTATCTATCTATCTATCTATCTATCTATCATCTATCTATCTATCATCTATCTATCTATCTATCATCTATCTATCTATCTATCTATCTATCTATCTATCTATCTATCTATATCTATCTATCATCAATCTATCATCTATCTATCTATCTATATCTATCTATCATCTATCTATCATCTATCTATCTATCATCGATCTATATCTATCTATCTATCTATCTATCTATCTATCTATCTATCTATCTATCATCTATCTATCTATCTATCTATCTATCTATCTATCTCTATCATCTATCTATCTATATCTATCTAATCTATCTATATCTATCTATCATCTATCTATCATCTATATCTATCATCTATCTATCTATCCATCTATCATCTATCTATCTATCTATCTATCTATCTATCTATCTATCATCTATCTATGTCTATCTATATCTATCTATCTATCTATCATCTATCTATCTATCTATCTATCTATCTATCTATCTATCATCTATCTATCTATCATCTATCTATCTATCTATCATCTATCTATATCTATCTATCATCTATCTATCTATCTATCTATCTATCATCTATCTATCTATCATCTATCTATCTATCATCTATCATCTATCTATCATCTATCTATCTATCTATCTATCTATCTATATCTATCTATCATCTATCTATCATCTATCTATCTATCTATCTATCTATCATCTATCTATCTATCTATCTATCTATCTATCTATCTATCATCTATCTATATCTATCTATCATCTATCTATCTATATCTATCTATCTATCTATCTATCTATCTATCTATCTATCTATCTATCTATCTC
This sequence comes from Podarcis gaigeae, assembly GCF_964106915.1. Lineage (NCBI taxonomy): Eukaryota > Metazoa > Chordata > Lepidosauria > Squamata > Lacertidae > Podarcis > Podarcis gaigeae. The sequence goes on along the minus strand of NC_139683.1, from coordinate 91,625,116 downwards.
TATCATCTATCTATCTATATCTATCTAATCTATCTATATCTATCTATCATCTATCTATCTATCATCTATATCTATCATCTATCTATCTATCTATCTATCTATCTATCTATCTATCCATCTATCATCTATCTATCTATCTATCTATCCATCTATCATCTATCTATCTATCTATCTATCTATATCTATCTATATCTATCTATCTATCTATCTATCTATCTATCTATCTATCTATCTATCTATCATCTATCTATCTATCTATCATCTATCTATCTATCTATCTATCTATCTATCTATCATCTATCTATCTATCTATCTATCTATCTATCTATCTATCATCTATCTATCTATCTATCTATCATCTATCTATCTATCTATCTATCTATCTATCTATCTATCTATCTATCTCTATCATCTACAGTGGTGCCCTGCAAGACGAATGCCTCGCTAAACGAAAAACCCGCAAGACGAAAGGGTTTTCCGATTTTTTAGCGGCTTCGCAAGACGAATTTCCCTATGGGCTTGCTTCGCAAGACGAAAGCCCATAGGGAAATCTCCGGAGACAGCGGGAAGCGCAGCGCGCCTTCTCCTCTGTTCCCGGACCTGTCCTAAGGCTTGCGGTGGGAGGTCCGGGAACAGAGGACAAGGCGCAAAGGGCTTCTCCTCTGTTCCCGGGGCTTGCGGTGGGAGGAGGGTTTTTCCTCCCCACTGCCAACATTCAGAAGGCTGTTCTGAAGGCTGGCGGTGGGAAGAAAAGCCCTTCTCCCCCGCCAGCCTTCAGAAGAGTTCCCGCCTAGGCTGCGGATAGCAGTCTGCTGCCCCGCGCGAGGGGCGCTCTGCTTAAGAGCTCCCCTCGCGTGGGGCAGCAGGCTGCTATCCACAGCTTGGAGAGCCCTCTGGACCTCTTCTGAAGGTGGGCGGGGGGCAAAAGTCTTTGCTCCCCCCCGCCTGCCTTCAAAAGCCGTCCGGGAGCATTTTAAAATCGCCCCGGGACAGCGGATGAATTCTCCGCTGTCCCGGGGCGATTTAAAAGCCGCCGGGAAGTCAGGCAGGGGGGACAAAGACAAAGACAAAGAGAAGTCTCCGCTGTCCCGGGGGCTTTTAAAATGCTGGGGGACGCCGCCTGCCAGCATTTTAAGATCGCCCCGGGACAGCGGAGAAGTCTCCGCTGTCCCGGGAAGGCAGGCGGGGGGAAGCAAAGACTTTCGCCCCCCCCGCCGGCCTTCAGAAGAGGTCGGGGGACAGACTGTCCCCGGACCTGGTCTGAAGGCGGTTTCCATAGGAACGCATTGATCGATTTTCAATGCATTCCTATGGGAAACCGTGCTTCGCAAGACGAAAAACTCGCAAGACGAAAAGACTTGCGGAACGAATTAATTTCGTCTTGCGAGGCACCATTGTATCTATATCTATATCTATCTATCATCTATCATCTATCTATCTATCTATCTATCTATCTATCTATATCTAATCTATCATCTATCTATCTATCATCTAATCTATCTCTCTATCTATCTATATCATCTATCTATCAATGCATGTCGTGCACAGGGCTTTTATCCAGCTAGAATTCACTGGAACTCAGTTCTGGCCCCTCTCAGCTGAGCACCATTGCCATTATAAGAGAACAAGGGAGGTGTTGAGTTCTGGCACGGAGAGCCTCAAGGTCCATAAATAACAACACCCTAGTGGTCCCAGGCCCTAAGGAAGTTAGATTGGCTTCAAGCAGAGCCAGGGCCTTTTCAACCCTGGCTCCGGCCTGGTGGAACGCTCTGCCTCATGAGACCAGGGCCCTGCAGGATCTGATTTCTTTCCGCAGGGCCTGTAAGACAGAGTTGTTCCGCCTGGCCTTTGGCTTGGAGCCAATTTGATTCCCTCCCTCTCCTTCCCCCCCCCCTTTCTTTTCCTTCTCCTCCTGCGATGAGGCTACATTTTAATATCTTAATGTTCCATTATTTTAATGTTGTATTTTATTTTTGTTTTTAAGTTGTAATCATTCATCTTGTTTTTATTATTGCTTGTATGCCGCTCTGAGCCCGGCCTTGGCTGGGGAGGGCGGGGTATAAATAAAAAATTATTATTATTATTATTATTATTATTATTATTATTATTATTATTCCTGAAAAATAGCACTGGTTGTGTGGGATAAAATACTGGAATTGGAAAGCAATGTGGCAAACAATTCTGTGGATGACATCCAGGTATAATAATGAGTGCCAATGTTGAAGGAAGGAAGTTGCAGACAGGTGTCCTGAACTGCCCAATGTTAGCAGCTGTGGGGCTCATTCTGGAAAGTTGCCCAGGAAGGATTCTGGCTCTCAGGCTGAAAACTTTGATCATTCCTCAAAATCCCAGTGGAGTTTAACATTTACTGTGAGAACACTCTTTGGGTGCTGAAGGCCCACCCTGCCCAGTCTACCCCTCAAACCACAGAGGAAACCACAACATTAAATCCTTTTCAGTACACATCAAAAGTAGCTCCTCCTTTTCCTAACTTTTATGAAAGCTTCTGATGGACTAAGGCAGGCTGGATTATCATGCTATGTCTGTGTTTTATGGATCACATCATACTAATAGCTAGATGCCATGATTTGGGACACCGCTGGATGCCATGACCTAGGGACAGATGTCAGGACCCATGAGCCGGGCCGGAGTTATGTATAAGCTAAACAAGCTGTAGCTTAGGGCCCCACTTTCTTGGGCCACCCCCTAAAAAAAAAATTAAAGGAAGGTTCCACTGTATATTCAACACAAAAAACAGCGACAATTTGTTGTTGACAAAGGATAGCTGGACATATAAAGGGCCCCATTCCCATTACCTTCAGTAGCTTAGGCCTTCATCAAACCTAAATCCCACAGGGTCAAGACAGCACGCACATCCATGCTCACGTTCTCTGTCACATTCTGCTTCCACAGCATCTATTTCTGATACCTGAGTGCCATAACGCCGAGGGGCCAGAACTCAGGACACAGATACACTTGTCAATTACTGTATTTTTATCTGTATAGATCCAGCGTCAGAGCCATAACTCAGAGGTGCCATAACTCTGAGGTTTGCACGTCAAGTACACAGCTGACCTCAGCCTGCTGAGTGCTGAGTTTCCATAAACCCATTCCCAAAATCACAACCACAAGACATTTCCACAGTTGCAACTACAAGACCAGTTACGCCTGGCCTGGCCTGAGCTCCAGATACAGGAAGCAACTGTTCTGCAGCCAAGTAGAATACCTTACTTAGGCATGCTTTGTGCATGTGTGTTCCTTGCCAATGGTGATGCAGGAAATCATGTCTTTTCTACAATTGCATAGATGCTCTGTGCATCCTTTGCTTTACACTTGGTCTTTTGGGAAATACTGTATCCTACCAAGACTTACTGCTGCGGCTATGAATAAACTCTTTTTATTTTTCCATCCACTGTCTCTTTATTGGCTCTGGGAGCATTTGGACTTGGTTGTGGTAACAATATGTCAAAGTTATGCTACATCTGAATATGAGCCCTATGATGTGGAAGGGTCCTCTCTGTTATTTTCTAATATTATATATAATGTTCGCATGGGCATAGCCAGGATTTATTTTAGGCAGGCTGGCTTTATGGGGGAGGGGGGCAGAACTAAGTTATCTGTGACACAATTCATCAGTTAGCTATTTTTATTTACTTATTTGTTTTACTTACTTGACCCCCTGACTATGCCCATGCACCGCTGTGAGGATTTTGTGCAGCCAAAGCTAGCTGAGATAACGTTCCAGGCACACAGCCATTTCTGTACATCCATCTCTTGCTCAGTCAGATGAATCGACTGGCGATCTTTTTTTACTCCTCCCCCAGCAGGACCATTTCCTCAGTGCACGCCTCCTACTTCCTCTGTTCTGTGAGTGGCTAGTTCCTGGCACTGGCTCCCCCCTCCCTATTTCCTTCTCTGAGTTGGATGAGAAATTGCTGATGAGCAATTTAGGCTCTCTGTAATTGCCTCCCCCCCCCCCTTGGCTCTTTGGCCGTTTCCAATTCCCTGACATCCACCCCCTCCTCAAAGGCCCCCTCCCACTCAGGAGACTTGATCGTTTCCATTTCTCCCTTCTCCAGGGTGGTGGGGGTGGGGGACCTGGAAAACTCCCCTCCTCCTCATCCGTATCTTCGAAAACCTCCCTCCAATCCTCCCTCAAACCCGCAGTTCCTTGTGTTCCCCAATAGACGCTTTCTTCTTCTTCTTCTTCCTCCTCGTCAGATGGTAGGAATCCCTTGAACTCCTCTTCATCGTCCATCATTCCGAACACCTGTTGAAAAAACCTACCCCAGGATTTGGGTTTGTCAGGGAAGAAATTGTGGAATTCCTATACTAGGCCCTCGTCAGTGATACAGCTTTCCGGGACCCAAGTATTCTCTGAACTCGGGGCCCCTTCCCACGCCACCAGATACTCTAACTGTTCCCCACTCCAGCGAGAATCCAGTATTTCTGTCACCTTGTTGCACTGCTCCCTTTCCTCCATTTCGGGTGGTGGGAGTTCCCCCTCCCCACTACCCTGCCTCCTTCCCCCTTCCCTGTAGGGGGACAGCAGTGACCTGTGAAACACCGGATGGATCCTCATGCTCTCCGGCAACCTTAATTTAAATGCTACCAGGTTGACTTGCTGGATTACCTCAAAAGGCCCCACCCTCCTGGGCTTGAGCTTCTTGCAGCCTCCTTTCCAAGGCAACCCTTGCATGGACAACTACACCTTGTCCCCAACCCGGATGACCTCCCCCGGCAGCCAATGCTTGTCGGCCTCCCTCTTGTAGACCTCCTTATCCCTTTCCAAGTTCAACTGAAGCGGCAGGTGGATCGCCTCCATCTCCTCCACAAACTGTTCTGCTGCAGGCACACTGCACGACTCCTCCCCCCTTCCCGGAAAGGCCAGGGGGTGACGCCCATGATTGGCAAAGAACGGAGTCATCCCTGTGGATATGTTCTCCATGTTATTGTAAGCAAACTCTGCCAGGGCTAGTTTGTCTACCCAATCGTTCTGCCTTTGACTGATGTAACACCGCAAATACTGTTGCAAAACAGCATTCGCTCTCTCCACTTGCCCATTGGCCTGAGGGTGCCTCGCCGTCATGAAACTCACCTCCACCTGCAACAAACCCATGAGCTTGCGCCAAAAACGTGAGGTGAATTGAGTCCTCCTATCCGAAACCACCCGAGCAGGTATCCCATGCAACCTAAACACATGCTCTACAAACAGCTTGGCGGTTTCTTCCACCGTCACGGCTTGTGAGCAGGCCACGAAATGGCACATTTTGGTTAGGAGATCCACCAGCATCATGATAGCGGTCTTACACTTAGACTTAGGCAGGTCAGTGATAAAATCCACTGCCACCACCTCCCATGGCTTTCCTGGTGTGGGTAAAGGTTCCAGCAAACCTGTTGGTGCCGCCCTCTCCCCTTTGGCCCTCTGGCATGTGTCACACCCTCACACATATTCTCTTACATCCTCTCTCACTTTGGGCCACCAAAATTCCCGGGTGATCAGTAGCATGGTCTTGTGTTGCCCAAAATGCCCTGCTGTGCAGCTGTCGTGCAGTTGTTTGAGAACTCTGGCCCTAAGATTTTCACCTGGAACATACAAGGCCCCTCGATAGTACAGGAGCCCCCCTTTCACTTCGAAACCACCCTCGGCATCCCCCTTTTCCCTTAACTCCCCGATCCTTTGCCTCACAAAGTCACTGTCTCTGAGCAGCTGCATCAGTTTGTTGTCCTTGACCAACACCCCCCCACACATCTACTGGTTCTCGGGGAACATCAGTCTAGCAACCAGAGGCCCTTCTTCCACCAGATACTCCGGTTTCCGTGACAGCACATCCGCCCTCGCACTCTGCTCTCCTGGCAGATATTAGATCTTAAAGTTAAAGTTGGCACAGAACTCCGTCCATCGTATCTGTCTCTGGCACAACACCTGCGCCGTACGACAGTACTCCAAGTTCTTGTGGTGCCTCGCCCCAATCGGGAAATGGCACCATTGTTTGGCGCAAGCTCATGGGTTTGTTGCAGGTGGAGGTGAGTTTCATGACGACGCAGCCACAATCGCAAGCAATTCCTTGTCGTAGATAGTGTAGTTTTGCTCCGATTTATTCAGTTTCTGTGAAAAAAAGGCACACGGCCGCCACTCCCTCTTTTCATCTGGTTGCAGCAACACCGCCCCTATCGCCCGATCAGAAGCATCCATCTCAACTCGCAGTGGTTGATAGGGGTTGACGTGGAGCAGTTGCTCCTCTGATGCGAAGACCCTCTTAAGCTTTTCAAACCCCTCTTGTGCCGCCTCCGTCCAATGAAACTTCTTAGCACTAAGACAGTCCGTTATGGGCACCGTCAGTTTCGCGAAGCCCTTGATGAACTTCCTGTAGAAATTGCTGAAGCCCAGGAAACGCTGAACATCTTTCCTGGTCTTAGGGCTCTCCCATTCCACCACCGCCTTCACCTTCTCCGGATCCATGGCCAAACCCTTGTCCGACAGCCTGTAACCCAGGAACTCGACCTCTTTCGCGTGGAATTGACACTTCTCCAGCTTCACCCACAGCTGATGCTCCTTAAATTTGCTCAGGACCTGACGTACGTCCTTTACGTGCTGTTTCTCGTTGTCTGAGTACTTTAGCACGTCGTCCAAGAAACAAATGCAGTTCCGGTACAGCAAAGGCCTTAGCACGTGATGCATGAAGGCTTGGAAACAGGGGCTTCTGCACTGTAAACCGAAGGGCATGACGAGATACTCAAACGCCCCCAGCGGGGTGAATATGGTGGTCTTCCACTCATAGAATCATAGAATCATAGAGTTGGAAGAGACCACAAGGGCCATCGAGTCCAACCCCCTGCCAAGCAGGAAACACCACCAGAGCACTGCTGACATATGGTTGTCATGTCTCTGCTTAAAGACCTCAAAGAAGGAGACTCCACCGCACTCATCGCCCTCTCGCACTCTGATGAGGTTGTATGCCCCCCGGAGGTCCAGCTTGGTGAAAAATTTCCCCTTCCGCACCCTGGCCAGAACATCGTTGATCCTCAGCATTGGGAAGGCCACAGGTTCCGTCAGGCTGTTCAAAATGTGAATATCCACGACCAACCTCCGCTTGTTAGTTGATTTCTTGTCCACAAAGAACACGGGGCTCCCACCTGCCACCTTGGATTCCCTGATGAATCCCCTTTTTTATATTTTTCTCAATAAAGTCCCTCAGGTCCTTGATCTCTCCCTCCGACATGGAGTAGATCTTTCCCACCGGCAGCGTGGCCCCCGGGATCAGGTTGATCTGGCAATCATATGGTCGATGCGGCAGCAACGTGTCAGCCTCCTTCTCGCTGAATACCTCCTGTAGGTCCTGATAATACAGAGGAATTTCGGTCATCCCTGCTTTGCATGCTGCTGCCATCCTGGCCTCCATTTGTCGAGGTTGCTCTAGGCCCAGGCAGTTCTCCATGCAGTGGGTCAAACCGAACGTCAGGGACCGTTGATGCCAGGAAACCACCGGATTGTGCAAGGCCAACCAGCTCATGCCCAGTATGATAGGCGGGCCTGCCAACGTGGCCATGTGAAAGGCGATGACCTCAGAGTGGGTAGACACCCAAATCCTCATGGGAGGTGTTTGATGGGTCACTTCACCTCCCAACAGTTCTCTCCCATCAATTGTAGTGACTTGCAGCAGAAAATCCAAAGGCCTCAGGTTCAGTTGGTGCTGCGCTGCAAACTCCTTGCTAAAAAATGACGCCAAAGCTCCAGAATCAACCAAGGCCAACTCCTCCACCACGTGGCCATTCGGGAGTTCTAGGACCACCTTCAACACTATGCTTGCTTTGGGGTGTCCGAGCCAAGGACTTTCGCTCTTGCTCCCACCTGGCTGTTGCCCCGGTTCACCACCAGCCAGGCTGCCCTGTTTCCTGAAGTCTGGGGTTCCTCTGCCTCTGCCTGCTGGGTGGCCCCAACCATTCCCTGCCAGTTACGATGCTCCAGACACACTCTGGCAAAGTGCCCCATTTTCTGACAGAAAAAACATTTATTGGCTGCTTGCCAGTACTTCATCTCTTTGCCGCCCGGCCGTTGAGCCTTCAAACTTTCCCACGCGCGGGCTGAGTCTATTTCCATGGGCTCTGGCTGTTGTTGACCTTCTGAGGCAGCTGCCGGCATTTCAGGAATGTGGTTACCATGGAAACTCCGGCCCTTGCCCTGCTTCCTTTCCCGCAGTCTGGCTTCCTGCCTCAGCCCCACCGCAAGAGCAGCTTTCATTAGCTCATCCATATCCTTGGGACGGGGGGCCCTAGCAAGCTCATCCTTAACTTCAGCACTTAAACCAAGCTTGCACAGGCTCTGATTCCAAATCCCATCCCAGTTTGTGCACAAGAATTGCGAATTCTGACCAGTAACTATGCACCGTAGATTTGCCTTGCTTCAAAGCCAAAAGCTCCTCCTGCGTCTTGTTAATATAACTTTGATCTGCATATATAAAGTCCATAGCTTGCCAAAACTTGGGCAGACTTCGAAGCGCTTCATTATTAGAGGCAATTAATGGTCTCACCCAGCTCTTAGCCTCCCCCGACAGGTGACTAATTATGTGAGAAACCTTTTGAGCATCGTTGGCAAACTGAGCTGCTTCAAGCTCCAAAAAATATCTCATCTCAGTCTTAAAATCAAAATAGCCCTCAGGATCGCCGTTAAACTTTTCCACCCACGCAGCTTTGCCCCTCGCCTGTAGCCCACCTGTGGCTCCACTCTGAGCAGCTCTGGCTTCCTCCAGACACTACTGCAGGTCCGAAGCACGGGCTTCCAGTCTTGCATTTCGCTTACGCAGTTCGGAAATCTCCTCCATTTTTTGGCTATTTCCTCTTTTCACTAGCTTTCAGCAGTGGAGTCGATTCATGCTGTGAGGATTTTGTGCTGCCAAAGCTAGCTGAGATAACGCTCCAGGCACACAGCCATTTCTATACTGAAGATTTATTGCCAAAATTCAAAGCAGTTACAAGAGTTCAAAAAGCACATCCATCTCTTGCTCAGTCAGATGAATCGACTGGCGATCTTTTTTTACTCCCCCCCCAGCAGGACCATTTCCTCAGTGCACGCCTCCTACTTCCTCTGTTCTGTGAGTGGCTAGTTCCTGGCACTGGTTCCCCCCTCCCTATTTCCTCCTCTGAGTTGGATGAGAAACTGCTGGTGAGCGGTTTAGGCTCTCTGTAATTGCCTCCCCCCCCCCCCCGGCTCTTTGGCCATTTCCAGTTCCCTGACAACCGCTGTTTAACATCTAGGTGAGTTGCAGCTGAATTATTGTAATTTTTTTTTCTTTTTTAAGAATTGAATTTCACACTTTTAAAAAATACTGCTTAATCTACTGTTCTGTTCTTGGCTTACTCTGGTGCTTTGATATCACAGTGCTACATGGTATTATGCTATTGTAAGATCATACATAGTGTGCCTTGCAATATCTCAGCACAGTTGGGTAGTAGAAAATCTTGGTGGAGAACCATAATCCATTAAATTTATTTGAAGTACTTTCCCTCCCCCCCCCCGATCTTTGCAAATGAATTATACATCCTACACACAGTTTTTTGTGTGTGAAACATTAAAGAGGAGAAGTGAACAAAACAGCCTAGATTGAGAATTATCGCACTGTGGTCTAAACCACAGAGCCTAGGGCTTGCTGATCAGAAGGTAGCTTGGTGGTTCAAATCCCCACAACGGGGTGGGCTCCTATTGCTTGGTCCCAGCTCCTGCCAACCTAGCAGTTTGAAAGCACGCCAAAAGTGCAAGTAGATAAGTAGTTACCACTCCAGCAAGAAGGTAAACAGTGTTTCCGTGTGCTACTCTGGTTCGCCAGAAGCGGCTTAGTCATGCAGGCCACATGACCCAGAAGCTGTCTGCAGACAAATGCTGGCTCCCTTGGCCAGTAAAGTGAGATGAGTGCTGCAACCCCAGAGTTGCCCGCGACTGGACTTAATGGTCAGGGGTCCCTTTACCTTTATGCTGTGTGGAAGATGTGGGATCTTAGTTTATTCATCATTAAAGGTAAAGGTAAAGGACCCCTTACAGTTAAGTCCAGTCGCGGCGCTCATCTCACTTTACAGGCCAAGGGAGCAGGTGTTTGTCCGCAAACAGTTTTTCCGGGTCATGTGGCCAGCATGACTAAGCTGCATCTTGCGAAACCAGAGCAGTGCACGGAAACGCCGTTTACCGTATTTTTCGCACGATTGGACGCACCGGACCATAGGACGCACCTAGTTTTTTGGGGGGGAAATAAAGGAAAAAAATTTCCCTTTATTTCCCCCCCAAAAGCAGGTCAGGGAAAGCGAACCAGGTCGAGGAACAGCGGGATAGTGGCGCTGCGCCTCCCTGCTGTCCCCCGAGCTTGTGGGGCTGGCTGATGTCTGCCTGGCGCGCGGGGCGCTCTGCTTCAGGGCGCCCCACCCGCTAGGCAGCAGGCTGCTATCCGCAGCGTGGGGAGCCTTGCGGGGAACTCCTGCAGGGCTCCGCACGCTGCGGATGTCTGCCCGGCACGAGGGGCGCTCTGCTTCAGGGCGCCCCACCCGCCGGGCGGCAGGCTGCTATCCGCAGCGTGGGGAGCCCTGTGGGGAACTCCTGCAGGGCTCCCCACTCTGTGGATGTCTGCCTGGCGTGAGGGGCGCTCTGCTTCAGGGCGCCCCACCCGCCGGGCGGCAGCCTCCTATCCGCAGCGTGGGGAGCCTTGCAGGGAACTCCTGCAGGGCTCCGCACGCTGCGGATGTCTGCCCGGCGCGAGGGGTGCTCTGCTTCAGGGCGCCCCACCCGCCGGGCGGCAGGCTGCTATCCGCAGCGTGGGGAGCCCTGTGGGGAACTCCTGCAGGGCTCCCCACTCTGTGGATGTGTTCCTGAAGCGCCGGGCGCTCTGCTTTCAGGGCGCCCGACGCTCCGGGAAGCAGGCTGCTATCCGCAGCCTAGACACGCTAGCGGAGCGCTAATCCCGAAGCTTGGGGCATGCAGAGCTCAGCGCCCCCAAGCTTCTGGGTGCCGGCAAGGTCTAGACGGCTAGCGGAGACCTTGCCGGCACCCAGAAGCTTGGGTCGCGCTGAGCTCCGCACGCCCCAAGCTTCGGGATTGATGCAGCGCTCCGCTAGCCGTGGAAGAGCTGGGTCTCCCACAGCTAGCGGATAGCTTCCTGAAGCCTGGAGAGCGAGAGGGGTCGGTGTGCACCGACCCCTCTCACTCTCCAGGCTTCAGCGAAAGCCTGCATTCGCTCCATAGGACGCACACAGATTTTCCCTTGCTTTTTAGGAGGGAAAAAGTGCGTCCTATGGTGCGAAATATACGGTACCTTCCCGCCAGAACGGTACCTATTTATCTACTTGCACTCTGACGTGCTTTTGAACTGCTAGGTTGGCAGCAGCTGGGACCGAACAATGGGAGCTTGCTCCGTCATGGGGATTCGAACCACCGACTTTCCGATCAGCAAGCCCAAGGTTCAGTGGTTCAGACCACAGTACTACCCGGGTCCCTATTCATCATTAGCATGGCTAATGAATCCTTTGGAGTTGAGAGATACAAAGTAGGCAAATCTTTTCCTGGGAAATTCAAAAAAATATTTTTTTTTCTTTGACGATGCAGGTTTGCCAATCTTGGTAAAAATTTGTCTCACTTTAAAGAGGTGGGGGAAAGAGGGTGAAGGAGTGTAATTGGAGGAAAGGGGGAATACAAGGGTCCCCTGATGCCCTGTGCCCAATGTCCACCTGGGGTTGGCCCTGTCCATAATGCCTCTGACCACCTGAGTCCTTGGAAAAGCGTTTTTGTCATGTCCTCACATTCAGAGAGTTCTTTGGGGAGCAGCACTGCTTTGGAGTTCATATCTTAGACAGCAAGATCCTTCCATTTCAACCCCTCCTACGTGACTTGCCAAATGCTGCTCTCTACACCAGAAAAATGTATAAAATTAACATTTTATTGCTGGAAACATGCTCTAACTTGAACCTACAGAGACTGCCACAATCATTCATGTTTCTAACATAAGTATCCTGAAGCTCCATCTGGAGCAGGAACTGGCAAGCCACTCCCAGTATCCCTGCCAAGAAAACTCCATGGACAAAGACAACAGGCATATAAAAGTTATGACGCTGGAAGATGAGCCCCCCAGGATGGAAAGCATCCAAGATGGTACTGAGGAAGAGCGGAGGACAAGTACAAGTAGATTCAGAGCTGATGAAGCGGCTGGGCCAAAGCCGAAAGGTTGCTCAGTTGCGGATATGCCTGGAAGCAAAAGGAAAGTCCAATGCTGTAAAGAAAAATATTGCATAGGAACCTGGAATGTAAGAACCATGAACCTTGGTAAGTTGGATGTGGTCAAAGATGAGATGGCAAGAATAAATATTGACATCCTGGGCATCAGTGAACTAAAATGGACGGAAACAGGCGAATTCAGTTCGGATGACCATCATATCTACTACTGTGGGCAAGACTCCCATAAAAGAAATGGAATGGCCTTCATAGTCAACAAAAGAATGGCGAAAGCTGTACTGGGATACAATCTCAAAAATGACAGAATGATCTCAATACGAATCCAAGGCAGACCTTTTAACATCACAGTAATCCAAGTTTATGCACCAACCACTGGTGCTGAAGAAACTGAAATTGACCAATTCTATGAAGACTTACAACACCTTCTAGAAATGACACCAAAGAAGGATGTTCCTCTCATTATAGGGGATTGGAATGCTAAAGTAGGGAATCAAGAGATAAAAGGAACAACTGGCAAGTTGGAGTTCAAAATGAAGCAGGGCAAAGAGTTCTGCCAAGAGAACAAGCTAGTCATCACAAACACTCATTCCAACACAAGAGATGACTCTACACATGAACATCACCAGATGGGCAGCATCAAAATCAGATTGATTATATTCTCTGCAGCCAAAGATGGAGAAGCTCTATACAGTCAGCAAAAACAAGACCTGGAGCTGACTGTGGCTCCGATCATCTTATAGCAAAATTCAACCTTAAACTGAAGAAAGTAGGAAAAACCACTGGGACAGTAAGATACAATCTAAATCAAATCCCTTATGAATAAACAGTGGAAGTGAGGAACACGTTTAAGGATTTAGGTTTGGTGGACAGAGTGCCTGAAGAACTATGGATGGAGGCTCACAACATTATACAGGAGGCAGCAACGAAAACCATCCCAATGAAAAGGAAATGCAAGAAAGCAAAGTGGCTGTCCAACGAGGCCTTACAAATAGCGGGGGAGAGAAGGCAAGCAAAATGCGAGGGAGATAGTGAAAGATACAGGAAATTGAATGCAGATTTCCAAAAAATAGCAAGGAGAGAAAAGAAGGCCTTCTTAAACGAGCAATGCAAAGAAATAGAGGAAAACAATAGAATGGTAAAAACTAGAGAACTGTTCAAGAAAATTGGAGATATGAAAGGAACATTTCATACAAAGATTACCATAATAAAGGACAAAAGTGGTAAGGACCTAACAGAAGCAGAAGACATCAAGAAGAGGTGGCAAGAATACACAGAGGAATTATACCAGAAAGATATGGATGTCTCGTACACCCCAGGTAGTGTGGCTGCTGACCTTGAGCCAGACATGCTGTGATCACCAATAGTCAGCATGGATTTCTGAAAAATAAGTCGTGTCAGACTAACCTGATCTCGTTTTTTGACAGAATTACAAGCCTGGTAGATGAAGGGAAAGCAGTGGATGTAGCCTACCTTGATTTCAGCAAGGCATTTGACAAGGTGCCCCATGATATTCTTGTAAAGAAGCTGGTAAAATGCGGTCTTGACTATGCTACCACTCAGTGGATTTGTAACTGGCTGACTGACCAAACCCAAAGGGTGCTCATCAATGGTTCCTCTTCATCCTGGAGAAGAGTGACTAGTGGGGTGCCACAGGGTTCTGTCTTGGGCCCGGTCTTATTCAACATCTTTATCAACGACTTGGATGATGGACTCAAGGGCATCCTGATCAAATTTGCAGATGACACCAAACTGGGAGGGGTGGCTAACACCCCAGAAGACAGGATCACACTTCAAAAGGACCTTGACACATTAGAGAACTGGGCCAAAACAAACAAGATGAATTTTAACAGGGAGAAATGTAAAGTATTGCACTTGGGCAAAAAAAAATGAGAGGCACAAATACAAGATGGGTGACACCTGGCTTGAGAGCAGTACATGTGAAAAGGATCTCGGAGTCTTGGTTGACCACAAACTTGACATGAGCCAACAGTGTGACGCGGCAGATTAAAAAGCCAATGCAATTCTGGGCTGCATCAATAGGAGTATAGCATCTAGATCAAGGGAAGTAATAGTGCCACTGTATTCTGCTCTGGTCAGACCTCACCTGGAGTACTGTGTCCAGTTCTGGGCACCACAGTTCAAGAAGGACACTGACAAACTGGAATGTGTCCAGAGGAGGGCAACCAAAATGGTCAAAGGCCTGGAAACGATGCCCTATGAGGAACAGCTAAGGGAGCTGGGCATGTTTAGCCTGGAGAAGAGGAGGTTAAGGGGTGATATGATAGCCATGTTCAAATATATAAAAGGATGTCACATAGAGGAGGGAGAAAGGTTGTTTTCTGCTGCTTCAGAGAAGCGGACACAGAGCAATGGATCCAAACTACAAGAAAGAAGATTCCACCTAAACATTAGGAAGAACTTCCTGACAGTAAGAGCTGTTCGACAGTGGAATTTGCTGCCAAGGAGTGTGGTGGAGTCTCCTTCTTTGGAGGTCTTTAAGCAGAGGCTTGACAACCATATGTCAGCAGTGCTCTGATGGTGTTTCCTGCTTGGCAGGGGGTTGGACTCGATGGCCCTTGTGGTCTCTTCCAACTCTATGATTCTATGATTCTATGATTCTATGATTCTATCCTGGAGAGTGAAGTCAAATAGGGCTTAGAAAGCACTCCTAATAACAAGGCCAGTGGAAGTGATGATATTCCAGCTGAACTATTTAAAATCTTAAAAGATGATGTTGTTAAGGTGCTACATTCAATATGCCAGCAAATTTGGAAAACTCAGCAGTGGCCAGAGGATTGGCGAAGATCAGTCTACATCCCAATCCCAAAGAAGGGCAATGCCAAAGAATGCTCTAACTACTGCACAATTGCACTCATTTCACATGCTGGCAAGGTTATGCTTAAAATTCTACAAGGCAGGCTTAAGTAGCATGTGGACCGAGAACTCCCAGAAGTGCAAGCTGGATTTCGAAGGGGCAGAGGAACCAGAGTCCAAATTGCAAACACGCGCCGGATTATGGGGAAAGCTAGGGAGTACCAGGAAAACATCTACTTCTGCTTCATTGACTACGCAAAAGCCTTTGACCGTGTCGACCACAGCAAACTATGGCAAGTTCTTAAATAAATGGGAGTGCCTCACCTGTCTCCTGAGAAATCTCTATGTGGGGCAAGAAGTTACAGTTAGAACTGGATATGGAACAACTGATTGGTTCAAAATTGGGAAAGGAGTATGACAAGATTGTATATTGTCTCCCTGCTTATTTAATTTAGATGCAGAATTCATCACGTGAAAGGCTGGACTGGATGAATCCCAACAACCTCAGATATGCAGATGACACAACTTTGATGGCATAAAGTGAGGAGGAGTTAAAGAACCTCTTAATGAGGGTGAAAGAGGAGAGCACAAAATATGGTCTGAAGCTCAACATCAAAAAAACAAAGATCATAGCCACTGGGCCCATCACCTCCTGGCAAATAGAAGGGGAAGAAAAGGAGGCAGTGAGAGATTTTACTTTCTTGGGCCCCATGATCATTGCAGATGGTGACAGCAGTCACGAAATTAAAAGACGCCTGCTTCTTGGGAGAAAACCAATGACAAACCTAGACAGCATTTTAAAAAGCAGAGACATCACCTTGCCAACAAAGGTCCGTATAGTTAAATCTATGGTTTTCCCAGTAGTGATGTATGGAAGTGAGAGCTGGACCATAAAGAAGGCTGATCGCTGAATAATTGATGCTTTTGAATTATGGTGTTGGAGGAGACTCTTGAGAGTCCCATGGACTGCAAGAAGATCAAACCTCTCCATTCTTAAGGAAATCAGCTCTGAGTGCTCACTGGAAGGACAGATCGTGAAGCTGAGATTCCAATACTTAGGCCACCTCATGAGAAGAGAAGACTGCCTGGAAAAGACCCTGATGTTGGGAAAGATGGAGGACACAAGGGGAAGGGGACGACAGAGGACGAGATGGTTGGACAGTGTTCTCGAAGCTACCAGCATGAGTTTGACCAAACTGCGGGAGGCAGTGGAAGACAGGAGTGCCTGGCTTGCTCTGGTCCATGGGGTCACGAAGAGTCAGATATGACTAAACGACTAAACAACAACAATCCTGAAGTCCATTTCTGCACTCTTTCTGAGAGTTTTATTTGGTTTCTCTTAAATGAGCAATATAAAAAGGGTATTCAGCAAAGGTGAATCTTAAGGCAGACTATAACACATAAACTCCAACAGGTACATTTCTCTGAGAAGAAAGATTCAAACAGTTCCCACAGTTACAGAACTTACTATTTCCCAACATGTCACATAGCTTGCATGATTGTTCTTTACTTTATACAGGCTGTTTACTTTCTTCCTTTGTACTTCAGTATGTACGCAATGAACTGACATATTTTGAAATATGTGCTATGGTGCCATTCACTAAGACATCTGGTGGGAGATCAGCAGGAAGTTACAGAATATTCACTGACTGGAAATGATGCCATGTAACCAACCCAAAACTTTACAGGTGCAAACAGTATTGAAAATGGAATCACATAGGACTGCCACAACAGTATCACGAGTACAAATCATTGTGGATGTTGAATAAAAAGGATGTTTGGAGGGACCCAAAAGTTCTGATTTATTTTTAACCCACTTTCATTGTGCTGTGGCCTCTCTAGACAGCAATAATGCACATTATCTACCTAGCCTGGGCCTCTGCCTGGCTCTGCAAGGCCCTGGGAACAACCCAAAGCAATGGTCAAGGACCCAGGACCCTCGGGCAGGCCCATGCAAAGGATAGGGAGCTGGGTACACTTGCCCCAGACCTTGGAGGACTAAGCTGGCCATGGGGCTCACCCAGGGACCAGCTGCTTTTGTGTTTGAGTTTATAACTTTATTTTAACAAGACTCCTGTCCTGGGCCTCAGACAAGTTCTGCATGGGCCTGCCCTTGGGGGAGATGGCTGGGGTCCTACCATCCAGAAAGAAAG